>NW_027468564.1:35729282-35766782 GCF_046254945.1 Alosa pseudoharengus | reverse complement strand
TGTACCATACAAACTGTAAATGTAATCCCCTCAGTAACTGAACTGGCTGAGCGTTAAAGCTTAATGAATTGTTCTGCGCCGAGGTGGAGTGTTTCAGGGGGGCACCGGACACTCTTCCTCGTGGCTCTTAGCCCTGGACAGTGGGCAGTGGAGGACCTACTACACTAAGAGCCCTGGACAGTGGGCAGTGGAGCACCTACTACACTAAGAGCACTGGACAGTGGGCAGTGGAGGACCTACTACACTAAGAGCCCTGGACAGTGGGCACTGGAGGACCTACGACACTAAGAGCCCTGGACAGTGGGCAGTGGAGGACCTACTACACTAAGAGCCCTGGACAGTGGGCACTGGAGGACCTACGACACTAAGAGCACTGCCAGTGGGCAACTAAGAGCACTGACCGTGGGCAACTAAGAGCACTGACCGTGGGCAACTAAGAGCACTGCCAGTGGGCAACTAAGAGCACTGACCGTGGGCACTGGAGGGTCTAATTCTGATAGTTTGATGTGCAAGTGAGTCTGGTCGGAGAGGGCATTACATAACGAACCTTGGAGAGGAGAAAACACAACTAAAGCAGCTCATCAGGGAAATGTTCCCCCTCTGTGCCATACATTACATCTTCCACAAGGAGTACACACATTAGACCAGGGGTGGTGAACCTGCGGCCCGCGAGCCACATGCGGCTCTTTACCTTCTCTCAACTGATGTTCCCACTTCTCCTTGGCCTTAGAGTTTTTTATTTTTTGAAATAGCCTATATTTCTGGTAAATGAAAATGCTTTTCATAATTCGATAGTACTCATAGTTAGGCTGCAATGTTTAAATTAAAATAATTTTAACGTCATGTTATGGATAGGAAAAAAGAAGCAGACACGTTTGTTTCTTTAGCCAGGTGTAATGCTACTGTTGCAATCAGGAAAACCCTGAAGCTAAGCGCAAATAGGAGGACGAACACGGGACATTCAAAAGGAGGATTTATCTTTTTGTAGCATAACCCTTCTGGTTGATATGTCAACGTAACCAAAATAACACCATTAAAAAACGTGTTCTAGTTTGGTACTAGTTTAACTGATGCATAAAGCTTCAAACCTGAACATTTCCCAAAGGCACTGACCTTTTTAAGTACAAGGTAAAGGTAGGATACATAGATGTCAGTCAGAGAAGCAGACTCGTCTTCTTTTTGTGTATTTTCTTTTAAAAAATGTAGCTACTGAACACTCAACGGAACATTCGACGGTCACATTGGCATCATATCATTTGTTACATTGAAGCATTGCTCATGCTAATAAGTCATTCAGTGAGAGAGAATTTGTGATGTGTGTCAGATATCTTCGTTGCTAGCTACTCATTCCTGAAAAGCAGCTTCTGCCAACTGCCTATTTAAACTGTAGCCTAGGCCTAAGTCGATGTTGCAGTGTGGGCATCTTTTTTGTTGTGCGGCTCTTTTGAGTTGTGTGATGCTGGACTGGTTAGCCACCCCTGCATTAGACACACACCCACACACACACAGACACACACACTCACACACACACACACACACACACACACACACACACACACACACACACACACACACACACACACATTGTCTGTAAGGCTGTAAGTAGTGTGTGTGTGTCTGTATGTGTGTATGTGTGTGTCTGTGTGTTTTGCATGCTTTGGGAGGAGTTTAGGCTGTGTAAGGAGCATTCTCACACCTGTTTCTGCTGCTGTGGAGGGAGGGAGGGAGGGAGGGAGGCTGGAGTGAAGAGAGAGAGAGAGAGAGAGAGAGAGAGACTCCCGGGCAGCGCACTGTAAAACAGCCCACATCTGCTAACGAGAGCCTGGCAAATTAACCCCTAATTACAATAACAGAGTGCAGGCCTCCCAGCGACAGACAGGGATTTGGAAGGAAGGAGAGAGAGAGCGAAAGAGAAAGAGAGATTGAGAGAGGGAGAGAGAGAGAGGGTAGGATACATTAGCAGGTTGAATAGAAGGACTGTAAAAGAGAGTGAAAGAGAGAGAGTAAGAGATGAGAGGATAGAGACACTATTGGGTTGAATGGGAAAACTGTTAAAGAAAAGAGAGAGAGAGAGAGAGAGAGAGAGAGAGAGGAAGGAAGAGAGGGAGTCTAGGGGGTTGAATGGGAGAATTGTGAAAGGAAAGAGAGATGCAGAGAGAGTGCTGGTGAAGGAGAGAGGCAGCTGTTGAGATGACAACAGAGAAAGAGATTAATGGGAGACAGAGAAAGATGGAGAAAGAGAAGGAAGAAGAATAGGTATGTCCAACGGAGAGAGAGAGAGAGAGAGAGAAAGAGAGTGTGTGTGTGTGTGTGTCGTGTGTGTGTGTGTCGTGCATGTGTGTGAGTGTATAGTGCGAACGTGCCGGTGTGTGTGTGTATCGTGTGTGTGTGTGTGTGTGTGTGTGTGTGTGTGTGCGTGTGTGTGTGTGTGTGTGCGTGTGTGTGTGTTCTATGGATTAACGTTTTACAAGCTGCCACACCAGCTCCCTCTCGTTCGCCGTGCCTCTACGTGCAAATGAGTCGCGAGGCCAGGGCCCTCCCACTTCGCCGTGGTAACGACCCTGACAATCCCTGGCTGAACCTCCCACGGAGGCAGAGTGCGCATGGCAACCATCTTCTGAGGCCATGGCAACCACCTTGCTCTGGCAACACTATACATGTCAATAACGGCATCTGACTTTAAATATGAGTTGGAGTAAGTGAGAGAGGGAGAGAGAAGGGGAGAGAGGGGGAGAGAGAGTGAGAGAGAGAGAGAAATAGCAATCTGTAGAACATGTAAATGCACTGATTCAAACACACACATACACAGTACACTCTAGTAAGGCGCTATAACAAAAACACACACATGCATGGAAACACAGTACTCTCCGTGTTAGAAGCACACACACACACACACACACACACACACACACACACACACACACACACACACACACACATAAAAAAGAGATGTGGAAACAAGCCAAAACGTGGTTTTGTGGGGAAAAGGCCTTTCCTGCCCCGCTCATTTTGTGTTCAATTAAACGTAAACCTGGCAACCGGCAGGGTGTGAGAGCAAAACTGTCCAGATCCCCTTCTGCTCTGCAGAGCGCAATAGGGCATGAAGGAAGGAGAGAGAGAGAGAGGGAGAGAGAGAGAGAGAGGGAGAGGGAGAGAGGGAGTGAGAGAGATAGAGAGGGAGAGGGAGAGAGAGTCGAAAAAAAAAACATAAAACGTAAAACAAACAAACTGAAAGAAAGAGCGAACTACAAAGAAAAAAGTCGGGAAAGAAGAAAGAATAAATGACAGAGGGCACTCAAACAAAGAGAGAGAGAGAGAGAGAGAGAGACCGTGGATCATACAATAGAGGGGGTTGGTGTGAAAGACACACAACAGGAAAACAGAGAGGGAAAAACAAACAACAGGAGAGAAAAGCACATAATGATGTATTGGGTAAACAAACAAACAAACAAATAAACAAGACGACGGCTTGACGCCGAAACGCATTTGTAGTCAAGGGCATGGTGCAATAAATCCTTTTAAAAGTACACTACACAAGAGAGATACACGTGCGGTTTCCTCCACTTTAAGACTGACATTTTTAACTCGCACCCAAAATACTTTATTAAGTGTTTGAGTGAGCGCGCCTATATTGCTGAAACAAATAAACAAAGCACTAGACTCTAGTGAGCTACTCTGTTGAGCCCAATTCCCACCAAAGCACTAGACTCTAGTGAGCTAATCTGCCCAATTCCCACCAAAGCACTAGACTCTAGTGAGCTACTCTGTTGAGCCCAATTCCCACCAAAGATTTTGCGACTAGACAAAACCGTTGCAGAGACAAGTTGCAGCGGTTTGAATTAAAACGCTGCGCGTTGTGGCCAGCTGTTGCAAGCCGTTGCAAAGCATTCAACAGGTCAAATCACAGTTGCACGGTTTAAAGGCCTATTCACACCAAAGATATTTGCAACGAGATGAGCTGCAGCATTCTATAAACCAGCAACTTGCTGCAACATTCTAAAACCTTGCAACTGTGACTAGACATGGTGAATGTCTCACTACGGCCTGCAACGACGTGCGACATAATTCACACCGCCGCAACTCTTTTCTGAAACGGTTTTGTCTTGCAAATCTTTGGTGTGAATTGGGCTCAACAGAGTAATTCACTAGACACCAGTAGTTACTCAGTAGTTACTCAGTAGTTACTCACTTGTTTATTTGTTTGTTTGTTTGTTCACTCAATACATGATTATGTGCTTTTTATCTTTTTAGCGCTTGTGATGTGTTGTCTCTCAATCAGGGTATGTTAATACAGTTACAAATCCAAACACACATTTACTTACTGTTGACTTATCAGCTAGTCGGTTAACTTTGCTGCTACAAAGAGTAGTGTAACACATGTGTTGCTATTGAAACGTTAGTGTTGCGAGTCGTTGCTAGTCGTTGCGAAGTTGTTGCGAAGTTGGTGTGAATCCCCAGTTTTTGTAGAATATGTGTTGCAGCAAGTTCCTGGTTTCTAGGATGTCGCAGTTTATCTCGTTGTGACTCTTTGGCGTAAAGTGGCCTTTAGTCCGGTACTGGGACAATGAATTACACATTGCAAAAGTAGTGATGTTTTCACACACACACACACACACACACACACACACACACACACATACACACACACACTAATGTAGTGATACATACACATACACAACACACATACGCGCGCACGCGCACACACACACACACACACACACACACACACACACACACACTAATGTAGTATTATGCACACACACATACCCACACACAACACAGACACACGACACATACGCACACACACACACACTCACACACACATTAATGTAGTCATACATGCACACACACACACACACACACACACACACACACACACACACACACACACACACACACTACCATTCACTCACTCGCTAAACCTTGCTTGAAATGATGCATATAATGAGGGCAAACTCTGCCAGTAACACATACACACACACACACCGCAAAATACGCAATATACACAATATTTGGATAAAACCCTTCTGGTTATGCACGGCTCCCTGTCCAAGTAGAGCTCAACTACCCATACACACAGACACACACCGTCACACACACACACACACACACACCGTTCCACACACACACCATTCCACACACACACACGCACACTGTCCCACACACACACACACACACCGTCCCACACAACGTCCCACACACACACCGTCCCACACACACACACACACACACACACACACATACAGTAGATAAAAGTCTCTGGTCTGTGCCCAGGTCCAGCTCAGAGTTTGGCTCCGGCTGCCCGTCTGGGGCCCTGGGGTTCTGTGTGATCAGCCTGCCACCAGGGCGTGGGTGGGTACGGGCGCCGTGCCGCGCCGCACCGCGTCCCTACTGACTTTACCGCCAGACTGTGCCAGGCCAGGTTTCGGCGGAGAGTGTGCCAGTTTTTCATATTTCTCATTTCAGGAAAAGAGCACAGGGCACATTTGCAACACACAAAAATCTCAAGGGAAAGTCAAACACACCCCCTCACACCCCCTCACCCCCTCAATAAAAACAACAACAAAAAAAGTTATTTTATTGAGGGGGAAACTTTTGTAGCAGACAAACTAGACTCACACATTGTCATGATTGGCTGACTGTGGTAGAAGGGGGTGGCGCTTTCTAATGGGTGATCTGTCATCATCAGCAAGGGTGTCATTTGTTTACCACAAACAAGTCATCAGCTTTTCAAATGGTACTTTTCAATACACCCACACTGTATCCAATAGTCCAATCAGAGCAGACATACACATCCCACAAATCTGTCCAACAGCCAATCAGTTTGTGCCTACAATCCATCTCCCTCCTCCACTCCCTGTAGAAGCCAATCAGAATGACACACAGTACTGTGTCCACCAGACATCACAATGAGACCCAGGAGTCATTTGCATGTATGACACGAACCAGACGCCTTTGTCCAATCACGCTAAATTACTAGCAAACGCCCATTAAAGCTTAGAATAACTAGTTTGATTCCGGAATGCATCTTAATGGATTTTTGTGACATTGTGAAGACCAACTTTGAACTGCTGTACTTCCACAGTCATCAGTAGTGCTTTCATCTAAAGGAATGTTCTGTACGTGGGAAGGACACTAATGTGCTGCTTTGCTACACTGAAAATAGAGGGGAAAAAACAGGAAAAGGGCCTTAACCTATATATAACTATACAGGCTTTTACCAATATAGAACTATATAGACCTTTACCAATATATAACTATATAAACCTTTACCTATATAACTATATAGGCGCCTTAACCTATATATAACTATATAGCCTTTTACCAATATAGAACTATATAGACCTTTACCAATACTATATAGGTGCCTTAACCTATATAACTATATAGGCTTTTACCATATAACTATATAGGCGCCTTAACCTATACAATATAGACCTTTACCAATATATAACTATATAGACATTTACCTATATAACTATATGGACCTTTACCAATATAACTATATAGGCCTTTACCAATATATAACTATATAGACCTTTACCTAATTAACTATATAGGCCTTTACCAATATAACTATATAGGCCTTTACCTATTTAATAATAAGCGCCTTTGCCAATATAAGCCTTTACCTTTATAACTATACAGTAGGCGCCTTTACCAATATATAACTATATAGGCGCCTTCACCTATAACTATATAGGCGCCTTTACCAATATAACTATATAGACTTTTACCAATATATAACTATATAAGCCTTTTCCTATATATTATGCAAATTACAAATGGATATTCTCCTTATCAAGGGAAGAGATCAGCTGAGGATCAAAACGTAAAGTTGTCAGGGCAACATTTACGGAAATATGTGAATGTGAATATATGTGAATAATATATAATATACAAATATATTTCCATCAACTTATATTACATTATATATGCAAATCGAGAGGTAATCCACCCCCCTCTAGCGAATATGTTTTTTTTATGTGTATTAGAAGATTAAATACGAACTTGAAGTGTTTCTCATAGGAATGGTCAAAATGCACAGTCACCAAGCTAGTATGATGCATCAATCAATCCAAAATGTTTCTCTATGAAGTTCAGTATGTTTTCATTTACTCAAAGACTACCTTTAACATACAGAAATGTCCTTGTTGATAGAACTGAATGAACTTCATCTCATTTCTACTGCTATTCAATGTGTTGCATGGAGTTATTGGCTGTTTCTTGACCATGTGAAAATATCACATATCACTGGGATTATCGTAAATACTGTGGTTTGGAGTACAAGAAAGACGACCATATACAGTATACATACTGTATATTAGGTCGATAACTGAACGAGATAATTTGTGGTCCAGTGTTACTTAGGAACAGATGCCATGGTGACACTACAACAACACTGTCTGAACTCACCGTTAGGTGCTGGAAAAGCCAGGCTCTCATGATGTTGGTGGCCACCTTGGGGAAGATGCCTCGTTTCTTGTTATTCCTCCTGTCCCGGTCAAGGTCGTCATCGTCCCCGGTGCTGGGGGACGCCACGCTGTTGTCCAGACAATCGCCTGTTCAAAAACAGAAACAGACAGCACAGACTGTTAGTATAAACGGCATCCTCTGCTAGCTATTAGCATTTAGAGGGAGTTATCTCAGACGTTCCCTGAGTCATAGAAACAGTATTATAATGTGACAGCTTCTCACATCCTCGCAGTCGTTCAACGACTGTTTAAATAAACAAATGGACAGCGGGGCTCGTTCCTGACCGATATTTTTTCTGGAGTGGTGGTCGGCTGGCAGAGGGGCAGGCCAATTAAAATGTCTGACTGAGCAGAGGATTTTTCTTTTTCTTTTTTCTGCCAAAAAGAGAGACAGCTTTCGCCTCAGGCCTGGGTGATCATGGCTGGCGCGGTTTCTGTGACTTCAGAGCTCCAAACTCTCGAGCGCCCGTCCTCTGTTTGCCCCAAGAAGGTAATTAGTTAATACGTTTCTTACAGACATAGATTTATTCATTTGGCAGACGCGTTTATCCAAAGCGACTTTTAAGCTATTAACTTTTAAGCATTTTAACATTTAGGCTACAGAGCTACAGCAACAGAATAACATTTAAGCTACAGTGCAGAGGAGACCACTGCATCTGTTAATACTAGTACTAGGAGGATAGGAGTGCCTACATATTAAATACACAATTTTATTTTACAGTATTTAATTTACTACAGTAATATATTTATAAATGTAATATTAATGTGTATAATTACATATTTAATATTATTGTTTTGCAGTATAACAGCAAACAGGAAGTTAATATACAGTATTCTCACTCTCACTTTCACACACACACACACACACACACACACACACACACACACACACACACACACACACACACATATTTCATATTTTGTGAAGAGACCATATATATATATATATATACACACATATACATGTATATATATACACTGTATATATACAGTCATTGGTTAACACTCATCATCCCCCTGCCTGCATCCAGCCCCCCTACATTAGCCGTTAGCTGGCAGTCTGCTCTTTAATGGATGCTGTGTTCCTCAGGTTGTTTTTACAGTGGCAATGTATTTGCATAGCCACGTGGATTCAGGGAATGAGGAACGCCGGTTGGCTCTGAGCTCCAAGATTTCACTTTTAATTAAACATTTATGTACGTATTTACGTTTATTTATTTTTTCCCCACAGGGCAACTTTTGCAGAGCTGGGGTTGTAGAGCTTGTTTGCTCTGTTGCCGTCATCTTGTATCACTTGGTCTCCAGCCCTGGAATCTGAATATTCACATGCACTCGCACACACACACACACTTACGCATACACTAGACTTAGTTTTCAACTCAGGTTGGTGGAGGTTTTATTAGTGTGCTTGCTTGTAAGTGTGTGTGTGTGTGTGTGTGTGTGTGTGTGTGTGTGTGGTTGTGCCTGTGTGTGTGCCTGTGTGCGCCTGTGTGTGTGTGTGTGTGTGTGTGTGTGTGTGTGTGTGTGTGTGTGTGTGTGTGTGTGTGTGTGTTGAGTCATAGGGTGAGTCTAAAGGGGTGGAAATAATCATAAAAATGACGGTGAGCTCCTTAAACCCACTCACAGCCTCATTAGGACCGGGGTGAGGGCACACACCCCACAGCTACCCACTCTACCTCTCTCTCTCTACCTCTCTCTCTCTACCTCTCTCTCTCTACCTCTCTCTCCACCTCTCTCTCTCCCACTCTCTCTCCCACTCTCTCTTTCTACCTCTCTCTCTCTACCTCTCTCTCTACCTCTCTCTCTACCTCTCTTTCTCTCTACTTCTCTCTCTCTCTACCACTCTCTCTCTCTCTACCTCTCTCTCTCTCTACCTCTCTCTCTCTCTACCACTCTCTCTCTCTTTCCCATTCCCTCCAACCTCTTGCTCTTTCATTTGTTCTTTTCTTCACTCTCTCTCCATTTCTCTCTCTCCTTTTTTCTTCTGGCTTCACACTTTGTCTTGCTTCTCCTCTTTCCTCCCACTCCTTCCCCCTTTTCTCTTTTTTCCTCATTCTCTCTCTCCCTCCTCCAGTCCTCCATCTCTTCTCATTTTCTTTGCCTCTTTCTATTCTTCTCACTCAGTTCTTCTTTCTCTCTCTCTCTCTCTCTCTCTCTCTCTCTCTCTCTCTCTCTCGCCTCTGTCACACATATTTTTTCACTCATTCTCATTAGAGAATCGTTGCTGAAGACAGTAATTCCTTTTTTATTTCTCTGTAAAGTTTCAAATTTCATATTCCTCTGTTTTTTTTTTTTTTCGGGGGGGGGGGGGCTCACGTGTTGCACACACACACATACACACACACACACACACATGCACACACACACACACACACCTACACATGCACACACACACACACATTTGAGAGAATCAACCGTTTTCATTTGAGAAAATGTATCCCTCACTGGAAACTATTTGTTTTTGATGAAACTGTTGGTTTGTGTTGCTACTAGTGACGTAATCTTACTGTTAGTAGGAATTTTACTCCCTCTCCCTCCTTCTCTCTCTCTCTCTCTATCAGAATTTTTGTCTTCCCTCTACTCCCCTCTCCACCCAACCCCACACAGTTTAGTGGCAAGTGGCTGGCCTCCCATTTCTCACGAGCCATAACTCATGAGTCCGCTCACTGCTGGCCCGCTCTCTCATCGCACACACAGCTGCAGGCTGGCCAGGGCCAGCACTGAGATGAGGGGAGAGGAGAGAGGAGAGAGGAGAGAGGAGAGGAGAGGAGAAGAGAAAGGAGAGGAGAGGAAAGAGGAGAGGAGAGGAGAGGAGAGAGAGGAGAGGAGAGGAGAGAGGAGAGAGAAGAGGAGGGGAGAAGAGAGAGGAGAGGAGAGGAAAGAGGAGAGGAGAGGAGAGGAGAGGAAGATGAGAGAGGAGGGGAGGGGAGAGAGGAGAGAGGAGGAGAGAGGAGAGGAGAGGAGAGGAGAGAGGAGAGAGGAGGGGAGAGGAGAGAGGAGAGGAGAGGAGAAGAGAGAGGAGAGGAGAGAGGAGAGGAGAGAGGAGAGAGGAGAGGAGAAAGGAGAGAAGAGAAGAGATAGGAGAGGAGAGGAGAGGAGATAGGAGGGGAGGGAAGGGAGGAGGAGAGAGGAGAGGAGAAGAGAGAGGAGATGAGATAGGAGAGGAGAGGAGAGGAGAGGAGGGAAGGGGAGAGAGGAGAGAGGAGGGGAGGAGGAGAAAGAGGAGAGAGGAGTGGAGAACAGAAGTGAAGAAAAGAGACATTTCTCTGTCACAGTCAACATTATATATAGTATATATACTCTTTTGATCCCGTGAGGGAAATTTGGTCTCTGCATTTATCCCAATCCGTGAATTAGTCAAACACACTCAGCACACAGTGAACACACAGTGAGGTGAAGCACACACTAATCCCGGCGCAGTTAGCTTCCTGCAACAACAGCGGCACTCGGGGAGCAGTGAGGGGTTAGGTGCCTTGCTCAAGGGCACTTCAGCCGTGCCTACTGGTCGGGGTTCAAACTGGCAACTCTCCGGTTACAAGTCCGAAGTGCTAACCAGTAGGCCACGGCTGCCCCATTGAATGACATGAATGAAACACAGCATCAGTATTCCAGCAGCTTTGACTAAGCTGATCTCACTGTTAGTAGAATTATACATGCCTACAAAATATGAATAACAACATATTACAGTTTTTCTCAGATCAGAATTGAAATTCTCAAAACTGTTCACAAACATATCCACTCTCTTGCAATCAACCCCTCTACACACAATAATGTGTGACTTTGTAGTTTTGAAAAAGCTAAGCCATATACAAAATAGGTGTGTCTTGTGTATTGTTCATTAGAAAATACTTACTGTATATTATACTGTAAACTGTCATATTGAAAACAAGAAGAAGCAGTTTGCCTAAACAATGGCGTAAGGACTTGTCATTTTGATTGCATAGACAGTTGCATTGGCATAAATATTTGCTTTTGAGACATAAACAAAGCATTTTGAGCAGGTAATCCACTACGCATTTTGCACTAATTGTTTTAGGAAATGCACTAACTGCTGTGCAAATGTTAATGATGAATCAAGAAATGCACTAAAGTAACTGAAAAAAACTGTGACATAATATATGAATATAAAATGTAATATATTTTACTGTAAATTGATTAGGACATATTAGGCATGTGGTTCCAACTATAGACTATACAGTCTATGGTTCCAACACACTTCATCAGGTTGGAACCATCATGTCTTGTAGATGTGTATATGCAAAAAGAAAACACACACACACACACACACAGATACACACACACACACACACACACACACACACACACACACACACACACACACACACACACACACACACACAAACACGAACACACACACACACACACACACACACACACACACGCACACACACAGAGCTTCCCCTGATGGAGTCCATCCGTGGCGGCGCTAAGTCGTAAACGTATGCTGAAGATGACAAAAATGCTCTGGGCTTGTTTGACTTGGCAGGGGAGCAGCTCTCCAAATGGCCCTTTTAATGGCTGATACCCGCCTGACAGAGAGAGCCTCGTCCACGCTGAATGACAGGGCAATGCAAAACCAATGCCTCAGAAGTCTGCACAAATATACTGTGGTGGAGCACTCTACCACACAAACACACACACTTATACACTTACATACACACGCAGACTCACAAACATACACACATGTACACACACACACACACACACACACACACACAAAAATGGTGCCGGTCAAAGTGACCGGCAGAGGTTTCGTTTTCCTGACATTTTGATGATATGCCGGTCAAATATCCTATTATCCCTTCTTAATTAGTCAAATTTAGGAAAACTGGAGACAGGCTATGTAGCTTAAAGAATGACATAATCAGGCTGTATAGAATGCAACATGTTCATTAGCCCAACTTAAACATGCCTAACAAGATCTAGCCAGTATCTTTTCATGAACAGCAAGAGTCCGCTTCGTTCGTTGTTTTAAAAAGGCTACGTTGTTTGTTATTGCTGCTACCCACGTTATCTCCAGTGGTGACTGTTTACAGTTTTCTCAGTCGCTTTGGTGCTTTTCTCACATCACTATTAACATTTGCACAGAAGTTAGTGCAATTCTCAAAACAATTAGTGCAAACTGCAAAACTTAGTGGATGACCTGCAAAAGCACGTCACTTGCTCAAAATGGATAGTCCATTCCTCAAAAGCAGGTATTCATGTCAATGAAACTGTCAGTGTCATCAAAATGAGAAGTCTTGACACCATCGTTTATGAACAAGATAGTCAAATGGCTTTGTCATGTTTTCATTATGACAGTTCTCTCAGTGTTTTCCAATGCAAAAAAAGGTCAGAACTCGGTGACACTACCTGAACATGCTCAAGACAGCACTATACAGTACTTGTACAGCCATTTGAAAACTACAGTAAAGTTACACATTGCTGTAGTTAGGTGAGTAAGTGAGTACAAGACACTGAATGCGTACATTTTTACTGTATGCTCTTTGCAATTCTACAGCACTGTGACAGAATTTAATAACTAGTTCAACAATTTTGACTCAAGCAATGAAATGAAGACTATTAGTTTTATTGGGAACGACTATTCAGCATTCATAAGTATAGTTAATTTTGACTGACATGACATAAGCAAATGATAATGTTAAAAAACAGCAGAGAATTGTATGAAAGCAACTGATACATGTCCAAAAGTATTTGCAATTTGTTCAGAGGAAGGAGAAATTGCTACTATGATGTGCACAAATGACTAAATGTTGTGGAGGTTGAACTAATAGTTATGAGAATTTTCATTCTGATCTGAGAAAAACTGTAACTTATACAGATGCGCACACACAAGAATGAGCGCTCACACCACTACACCCTAATGCTATGCCTCTGTATTTGATAACAATAAATTAAGAAATGTTTCCTATTCTGGGAAATGTTTAGTTTTTTTTTCTTTTCTTTCGGCCGCGGTTCAATGATACCGTTTAATTGTGCCAGAAATTATCCGCGGACCAGTAATCGTCGAGGAGGCCCTACTGTAGGCCTACTGTAGCCTATGCTTTGGGTAAAGAACACTTTGCATGTCCAGTGTACACGGAGAATGACAGTGTCTTGGAGCGGCCGTGGGATTATTAGCCAATTTCAATCTGACAATTTGACCGGAGAGATTTCTTTTTGTCGGACATTTCATTTTTTTTCCGGCCAATGTCCGGTAATTACCGGACAACGGAAACCCTGACACATATACACACACTAATGCAGTCAGAAGCACATTGACTAATCAAGCATTTTGACTGATCAATAGTAATAATTCCAACAGCACAATAGGTCTATAGATAGATAGATAGATAGATAGATAGATATATACTGTAGATAGATAGATAGATAGATAGATAGATACTGTAGATAGATAGATAGACAGATTGATAGATAGATGGATAGATAGATAGATAGATAGATAGATAGATATATAGATAGATAGATATAGATAGACAGATAGATAGATAGATAGATAGATAGATACTGTAGATAGATAGATAGATAGATAGATAGATAGATAGATACTGTAGATAGATAGATAGACAGATTGATAAATAGATAGATAGATAGATAGATAGATAGAAAGTTGCATCTACAGATAGATAGATAGATAGATAGAGAGAGAGAGAGAGAGAGAGAGAGAGAATGCACCTTGTTCGCTGCTGTTGTCTCCACTATGGGAGGCTTGTCCCCCGCTGCAGGGTCCAGGGGTCCCAGAGGAACGCACTGACCCACAGTCCTCCTGCTCTCTGGCCCATGCCATCTACAGAGAGAGAGAAAGAGAAAGAGAGAGGGAGAGAGAGAGAGTGAGAGAAAGAGAGAAATGTCTGACAATGAAGTTATCATATCAAGAAAAGCAATGCCCAGAAACTGATTTTTAATGCACCCAAAGACAGTGTTTTTTTTTTTTTTCAACAACAATTCCCTTAAAGTTTTGTCAGCAGCTATGCGAGTACAATGAAATGAACTTAACTGCAAAACACAAAACAGAGAACAAATTAGAGACTGTATCAGATTTAGTAACAAAAGTCATTATGACTGCACAACTAACCGCTGCTATAAGCCAGAGAACCCTTCAACTCAGAGGTTTATGCACAATGTCAAACATTCTGACAAGCTTGCATGGTTTCTTCCCCCAAACAAAAGGAACTATTCCGACTGATACAGTCTGTGTCATCTCACAACGATCTTAGCTCACAGGTGCTACAACGCTAACCACCAAAGAAGCCTTCAACGTAGCGTACTTAGCATAGCGATTTGGATGGTTCTGATATAGAGCTCAGGATAGTCTTTTTTCCCCCAAACACAGTCCAGTCCCAAACACAAAAGGATTATTCCAACTGATACAGTCTATATCATCTCACAATGATCTTAGTTTTACTACACCACAGGGAGACCCCCTGCCCTCATAGACCTGTTTCTGTATTTAGACTCTCTCTATCTCTCTCTCTCTCTCTCTCTCTCTCTAAGACTCAGGGATGAGTCGTTCGTTCGTTTGTTCGGGTTCCACACACAGAGTCTGCCAGAGGAGTGGTGGAGGAGGAGGAGGAGGAGGAGGAGAGGATAATATATGATGCGTGTCGCTGCATACCAGAAGCATGGAGTCAGGGAGTAATCTACAACACATGCGCATATGCAAGGGGGTGGAGGGTGGTGAGGGTGGTGCTGGGGCCAGCTGGGTATGGAGGAGATTCAGACTTGGGTTCGGATCTGGTTCTGTTCAGACCGGGCCGGAGCGGCACCAGATCAGGGCCAAGTCCCCGCTGGGGTTGTGGAGATCTTAGGAAACGGCAGAGACACATAACTCACTACCACAACGAAAGTATTACATACATTTAAAGTATACATAAACAAATGTATACTCCTTGAATATTTGTATGATCTATTTATTATATATATTTTATTATCTTTGTTAATTATCTATTTTTATTATTGTTCATGTGGCTGTTGATGAGGCCCAAGTCGAGGCTGGAGTTGTGGGGCTCTTAGAAAACGCCAAAAAACACATAGCTCACCTCAACTAAAATGTTACATATTTGAAGTACACATAAACAAATGTATACGCCTTGAATGTTGTTATCTATTTTTATTATCATTATTCAAGTGACTGCTGATTGGGTAATTTAGATTAAATTAGATTAGATTAGATTAGATTCAACTTTATTGTCATTGTGCAGAGTACAAGTACAGAGACAACGAAATGCAGTCTATTATATTTCATGCTATCCACCAGTACAAAGACAATATAGAAACTGTGAGTTTATTCTAAATGTACACAGTGTATGTTGTGCACAGTGTACATGAACATGGCCACAACCAGGGGTTAAAGTGGGGGGGGGGGACCGGGGAGGAACGCAGTTCCACCACCTCAGATAAATTAATAATACATATTCTTTCATACCAACGATATAGCGCGATGATATTGTTAAATTAAATGGTGAGTTAATTTTTTGCGTGTACAGAGGTGACCAAGAAGCTTAGCAATTCTTGTCCAAAAATTATTGCTACACCACGATACTCAATATGTTGTCCAACGGTGAGTCATTTTCCCCCGTTGCACCGACACTGGATTTTAGGGTTCCCCCACCTGCCAAATCCCACTTTAACCACATGAACATGGCCACAATAATAGCTGGAGCGTTAGAAACATGTATGTTTTGGGCGCGTTGTGGCTGAAATACATACGGTATATAGCAGCAAATAGAACTGTAGAGAACAGCACACAGCACACAGCTGGTGGCTGTCTCGAAAACCATGGAAACAAATACACTACAAAAACATCAGCGCTCTCAGACATAACCCAATCATCGTACTGCTTTACTGAGTTAAGTTATGTCAACGTGTAGTGTCAAGTTTATTATATGTAACAGGGTGGCTAGGCTGGGTTATGTTGAGTGTGGTAATGTTTTTCTTTTTACAGTTCACCTGAGTGACAAGAATATTGCTATTTGAAATCTCTGTTCTTTTTTTCCCATGGATTCGTTTGCAGATGGACTAACTTTAGCTTTTCAGTGCATGTACTCCGGTAAATACACAAACATGCACCACAATAACAGGAAGTCTGTTATACATATACTTAAACACATATTGCCGTGAGTGTAATTGCAAACAGACACAGAGAACTTTGGTTGCAGTAGTGAGAAGAAATGAAGACACAAAAATAGGGCTACAACAATTAATCGATTAGTTGTGAGTTATTATATTAATCGCCAACTATTTTGGCAATTGGCTCATCGGTTTCTGTCATTTATCAAGGAACATACCTAAATATTCTCAGATTTTTTCTTAAATGTTTTTTCATCTTTACTTACTCCTCTGACAATAAACTTAATATCTTTGACGTGTGGACAAAACAAGGCATTTTACGGACATAATCTTGGGCCTTCAGAGGCACTGATAAAAAATGTTTCACCATTTTCTGATATTTTATCAATCAAACAACTAAGCGATAAATTGAGAAAATTATCGACAAATTAATCGACTATGAAAATCATCGTTAGCTACAGCCCTGCACACAAATACACAAATATAAACAATGATGCCCTAATAATACCTCAGGGACATACAAGTACACACAGACAAACAACGATTGACACCAAAGTAAACTATAAAATTTTTTGGATATTTGCGTATGGACCCAGGGATGCCTTCACACACACATACACACACACACACACACACACACACACACACACACACACACACACACACACACAGACACACACACACACACACACGAATACACAAGGACAGAGACAAGAGAGAGAGAGAAAGAGAGTCCGCCTACACACACACACATACACAAATACACAAGGACAGAGAGAAAGAAAGAGAGAGAGAGAGAGAGAGAGAGAGAGAGAGAGAGAATCGGCCAGTCTATGTACAAACATTTTTATTTTACTTGTATACTAAGTAATCACATGCCCACACATGCACATATTGACGACCTTTAAACCAACTTTTGCATATAGACTCGCTCTCACTCTTTCTCCTCCTGCCCTCCCTTTCCACACACACACACACACACACACGCACGACGGCACGCACGCACGCACGCACGCACACACACACACACACACACAGAGACCAACAGCACATTAGAACACACACCAGCTCAAAGGACAGAGGCAGGAAACAGAAGTGCAGAATACATTTACTCTCTTCTCTTATGGTAAAAGACAAAGCGTCTCGCTCGCTGAAGACACAGACAGAAGACGGTCTATACATGAATATGTACGCAGCATATAGACCCTTTCAACTGCATAAGCAAACAGGTGCGTTCCTAAGCCATTTCCTGTGGCACAGAAAACATCACTGAGCTAATGGTAACTTGGGGACATACAAACAAACAAACGAAACAAAAAACATTTTAGAGTCAACTTTTTATAGAGCGTTATGCTAAAGTCAGATTCATTTTCATTTCAAAATATCTGTGTTGGTTTTGAGCGTTGCAACCAAAAAGCCTCTAGGAACAGACTGAAATGGTCTATAAGGATACCTATTCCGAAAGAGACTCCTTAAGCCCCACTGAAGACACAGACAGAAACCTGCATCAAACAATAACATAAAAGAGACTGTAGTTATGTATCTCTTTCCCTTTTCTCTTTAAAACCCTTAAGTTACCACCACAGAACCCCCCCCCCCCCCCCACACACACACACACACACACAGAAGTTACGGGCCACAAGTCTACACACAGTTATCTCAACCTCAGAGACCACCATTAGTAGGAGGATTAGTAGGCGAGGACCTGAGGTGAGTAGCCTCCCTCTCTCTCTCACACACCACACACACACACATACACACACACACACACACACACACACACACACACACACACACACACACACACACACAGGGTAGACACACACATTAATACACACATACAAGGACAGAAACACACTCTAACCCACACATACACACAAGACAGGAAGACAGGCAAGGAGGGTACATAGCACTAGTTTCCAATATTTGCCCTTTCTCCTCTTCAACTAAAAGAGACAGACTAAAACACCTCTAGACCAAAAAAGGGACTATCGAGTGACCTTGGCCCCACAGAACACAATTAGTAGGCGAGGGGAAGAGGAGTCACCACACACACACACACACACACAAACACTCTCACACACACACACACACACACACACACACACACACACAGCACATGCCACACACACCGCTCACTGCTCTCTTAGGGTCACAACACAAAGGGAAGAGAGACGTGACACCTCAGGGTGCACAGCGCAGCGAGATGCTGCCGGAGATCACTGACTCTGAGGTCTGCATGGGTCACAGTGGACGAGGAAGGGGGGGTGAAGAGGGTAGTAGAGTTTTTATTCAAGAGGGGGGCGGATTTTTTGGGGGAGGAAAATGTGTTTTCTTTGTGTGTGTGTGTGTGTGTGTGTTTATCGACACATTTGCCTATGGCCACACATAAACACACATTCAAATACATATCCAATGTGTACACATGCATTGCACATGCACATACATGCGTGCACGCACACACAAACACACTCACTCATATGGACACATAGACATAACGGCCCTCTTTCCCACGCAACTCTCCTTAAAGATTCAAAGATACATGCACATACATGCTTTCTCTCTCACACGCGCACACACACACACACACACACACACACACACACACACACACACACACTATATGTATATGCTGTTTTCTTGGCCAACACGTGAGGGCCTACAGAAATCTGAAAGCGAATAGTGGGGCTCAAAGGTGTTGTGTGGCCCAACTAGGCCAACTTTACAACTCCGGCGGACACTCTAAACCGCGTTACCGATACGACATGAATAGCAAGGGAACAAGAGAGGTGGAGAACACACCTTGGGTATTTGAGATAAGTTCACGCCGCTTAAAAGCCCGTAATCCGTGAAGATACGTAGGATTTAAGGGGTTAACTGGTTTTTAACAGGTCATCCGGGGGACGGCGACAGCACTTCGAAACACCGATCATACAACTACTCCAAACGGCCACTAGGCTAATGAGGCCGCGTCCTGAAGTAAGGAACGCCATTTACAGCGAATAATGAAAGGTAGCCTACTTGCCATTGAGAGTTTTCACATTTGACTTGCCTCCAAGGAAAGAGAGGACAGACACATCGGTACAATGCTTTTTCTTTTTTTTCTTCCGTTAACACCTTGGTCTGTCAGTTAAAAATGTTACGCCTGAGTGTTTCACTAGCTACTCAAGTTCAAAGCGCCTCTATCGTTCCATTTACCTTACAAAAATCCACCTGCTAACACTTCTTTAAAAATATTTTTTATCACTTACTGAAACAAGATTACCCTCCAATACGCAATACTTTCCAAGTCGTCAGCCAGCCAAAAATGCGTCTTTCATTAAATAAAACACAGTGCACGACTTAAAAACAGACTGAAGACCGCGGAAAGACAAGAACTTGTTATTTGGCTTACCTGACCAACATTGCCAGGGGTTCTCGAGAAATCCTCGCTGTCCGACTTAGAATCTCCATCGCGATCGTCGATGACCAAGTCAATTGGCATTTTTCCTTTCAGGCAACTGATATAGCGGTGACAGAAATTGTCACAAAGCTCGTGTACCTATATGCACCAATCAACAAAACGCCACAAAACGCAGAGTTGACTTTTAAAAAAACTTCTGAGCATGCAATGACGCCAAACAAATTACTGAAGTCTATTGTGTACGACTCTAAAAAGTTATTGGTGAGTAAAGTGTTATAATTGAATGTAAAGTATTCAACCAAAATGTATTAGAATGATTTCACCATGCATTTCACCGACTAATTACTCTTCAACAACTCAACAACAAGTCTTAAGGAACACCAATTTGATTCATGCAGTTGTATACGTTTACCTTCTCTAGTTCCAACAAGTGAAATCGTAATACTTGTATGGCTTGAATCATCTGAGGAAAAGAATAGTAATAATAAAAAGTTTGCACTGAGAATAACATGTGCCATAACATAGTCTACACAATTAGGTCAAATTGCAAATATATATATATATCTTGGTAAATCAATTTAAATTGCCGGTTTAAACCAATATAGGCTTAGCTTACAGCCCATTTTAAACGCAATCTTGACATCTTAAAGACAGGCATTCCTAGGGTGACTTGGTGGTTCTTTTCAGATTCGTCCACCTATTTTTATTTGTTTATTTCTGGCATTGATGGCTTTATTATTGGGCTACTGGCTGTAACATTATTCCGTAATTACAGTCTAATTATAGGCCCTCTGTCGCAATTGAATAGGCTACTGCAGTAATTACGCCATGATCAGATTGACTTTTAAGGCACTTTACTGGGCCTATCTGGTAGAGCTGAACATTCACAGTCCTAAGACAAACAACCTGTTGCTCACTTCGATGAAACTGCAAAACCATGGAGTAGCCTAGCCTAAGAAATAGTTTCTCACCAAGTTATCCAGTTCTGGATTAGAGGAGAAATAGGGCTTTTCGGATCGAATCTATAGAGAAAACGCAACAAAAAAACATACAATAATATGTAGTCTTTGTCATTCGTCATTAAGGCTTCGTCCAACGCCATATCCCCAAATAAGAGACAATTCAACAACCTTTTCCGTCTAACCTGAATAAATAGGTTAGTGCAGCATTACCAAGATATGATTTACAAAATAGATAAAACAATAAAATAAAATAAACAACGTAGGAACGACTTGTCAATAATATTAATCAATTTTGTTTTTTTAATATCAAACCTGCTTGGCGAACACTGTAATGTCTTCATTGAAGGACTCCGACGAGCAGACGTCTCCCCCTGCAACGCCGCTCTCCCTCGGCGTACAAGTAGCTAATTCACATTTCTCGAAGACCAGTGCAAGAAGGGGGAAAAGAGGATGTCTGTGCGGGGTAAAACGTAGGACGTTTAGAGAGACAAAACAACTTCAGCTAAAAGTTCACAAAGAAAAAAAACTGAGATCAACCCAACCGGTGGTGATGTAGCCTATCAAGTCGAGAATGAACTAGCTGCGTGATGACACCGTTTGCCAAACTCCTAGGCCTCAGACATGTTAAGCAAGTACATCTCTATGCCGAAGATACCTCTGCCTCTAAACAGAGAAATGTTGACAGGGACATTTAACTTATTTAGCCTCTTCGCATTTGAACCATCTGAAGCACTCTAATTTGAGCGCAAACTATGCGGGGATGTTGCAACATTCTATCACAACTAATAAAGTTTTGAAATCAGGTTATTACAAAACCTTGGGCTATGTTCAAGGTGAAATATAGACTTATATGAAATACAAGGATTAATTAAGGTGTTGCAGCTGGTTTAATTTCTGCACTGTAGCTTTCAACAAAGCAACAAGGGTTTCCTGCTGCAAAACTTTCCTAAAACTTGGAAGAGGTGTGGAAACTCGGGAGAAATAACAAAAACATAACTTAGAACAAACAACGTAAATGTGTGACATTGTAGGATTTTTAAGAGTCCCATGGCTCGCGCTATACCTGTGGGCTCCGTAAACCTACCCATAAATGGCATCTTTGTCTCGTTTTAAAGCGTCGTTAACCGGGGAGCCCATACTGTGCTGCCCGGTTGTTGCATGTGGCCCGTGCGGGTACGGGTGCGCATGGATCTGAGAGCCGTGGTGGTTCGCGTGAGCTGCATGCAGGGCTCTAGCCGTGTGAGGGTCCTGGTACATTGAAGAGGGAATCCCAACCACGTCCATACCGTAGTGATGCAGATCTTCATACTAAAAATTAATTAAACAAGAACAAATAGATATATTAATTTGGCCATGGTGAATAGTTTCCTTCAAGTCTGTAGCCTATATAGATAATTTAAAATCAAACCACACGTTATTAAGAGCAAATAGAAGGCAAATAGGGAGCAATCGGTATAATTATGTCTGTTGTATTAATCGAATAAAATATAGTTTTTCAGTTTATTCACCATATAGGTCAACCACACTTTCTAGGCCTGTATTCAGCAATACGAAGAAAAAGTTTTCAAGTGTAAGATATACATATGGGCTCTACTTTCATGTCATATTTAAATACTGGATGTAAAAAATTTTTTTTACTATAGTATAATCGACCAAATCCCAACAAAATAGCATCTAGTACTGATGAAGAACAATGCCAACGCATATTGCTGTATAGGCTACCCTGTTCGGGGTGTTTAGAATCGGTAGCCTGCTGCGGGCTATGTATCGCTTTCCGCTTATTTAAACAAGTGGATCTGTTAATCTTTTGTGGTTATGATGAAGAAGATATCCAAGGACAATGGCATTTAAAAGTATCAGAAATAACTGCTACAAGTCGCCACACTATTTTCAGTCAGCATTTTTCTTAAAGGAAATTATTTGGAGAGATTGTTGCACACGTTCATGTTAATTAAACTGACAACAACATTGATGGTATCCAAAACAGTTAAATATGTCTTGCATATTCTGTGCTAGTTCTATTAAACTACTGGTGTTAAACTGGGGTCATGTAGGACCAATTTATTATTATAGTCTAATTATCAATTAAAAACACTACTGTGAAAACTAGCAGGCCCCTAACCTAGGCTACATCTAAAGCTTTAACGGACACTTTTGAAATGGAAATGGAATGTATTAGGAATAGATTATTGGTAACGAACTGAAATGATTTTCAATCAATTATGTGAAATTAAATCAATATCATCAAAATGTGAATACAGGTCTACCCTACTGTATATGATCCATGATATATGGAGAGCCATGAAATAGGGAGAGCCGTGTAGTGTTTTTCACAACAATCTACGCGCAATTAGTGTGTGCAGAATCGTAAAAGCGGGAGTTACGATGCGTTCTGTCAACGGCCACGTTTGCATTTTAACAAAATATTTTCGTGGGACTGAAAGTTCTCGTGGTGTACCCACCCGTTGTGCCATGGCCCCGGTCACCCGCTCCGTTCTTCCTCCGAATCCAAAAATTATCCTTAAGGGGCGAGGGTTCAGGGGAAACCATCAACACAAAACTTCAGACACGACATTGCGATGCCACCCCCTCGCTATTCCTAAAAATGGGAGGCTATATTCCAAACCGCCTGTGTCAACAACGGCGGCACCGAAGCATTAGACGATATTTCAACAGTCGAGATGTGATGGACAACACGGCGAATTCTTCTGCGTTAACGTCTGGACAACGTTGGAAATGCCCCGCAAACAGCTAGCTCTCTTTCGACGCCGCTCCAGGTGTAATGTTAAGTCGGTCAATAGCCAAGCTGGATAATTGATGCTTTTTGGCCCCGTGCTGGCGTCCAAGTGAGCATAGACATTTTAATAAAGGGACGCCTCATATCCACATCCCCATCGCGTCTTGGCTCCTTCTCAACTCCTGGATTGTTTTCTTGATGCAATATCGTGTACATGAGATCTAAAGGGTGGAAGGTGGAAAGGAGGGGTGGGTAGGGGGATAGAGCTGACTTCTTAAAGGCACAGCGGTCGACAGCGTGCTCAGTCGAATGCGTGTCTGGATTGGAAGCCTTGGGTGTGCGAGTCCGAGTTTGTTTGTACCACGAGGCGCGCAAGCGCGTGCGCTGTGTCGGCGTTGCCTGTAGCCTAATTGGGACAACAGAGAGTGACTGGAAAAAACGTAAGTAATCTGGCTATCATGACAACAAACGTATAGCATCAGGTTGTATGTTTTCTCATCCTTCATTATCACGAGAAGAGGTAAGAAAACAGGTTTTAGAACACCGTCTTTTTTATCATTGTGGGGTCATCCCCAAAATAATGCCCGCATTAGTATTGGATAAGACAAATTAGGCCAATTTGACTAATTATTATTGCTACGTTGTCGGATCTGCCATTAAAATAGATTTCCAAACATGATTCCCAAACATGATTGCGCACGTTCCTCCTCTTTCTGCTGCGCCTTTTCTGTTGTCAGATAGACAGCCACAACATAGGGTGCAGTCAGCCTACTCGTGGCCTATATGATATTCTGGTACAGATAGCCTATCATCAATAAGGTGTGGAAAACGTCGTATCACAGACGAAAAGTCCTGTTTGTACGCTATTAGCCTACAGTTGCGCTCTATCGCTCTTATCAAAACTAATATGTGACGGTTTAAGTCTCCCGAGATACAACCATGAGCTCGATCGATAGTCAGTAGAGCTAATGTGTAATCTGTCCTCTGTATTTCATCTGAAAAAGATATTTACTGTTTAGATGAACAGGAGATACATTAGGCGTGTATCTGTGCGGTTCCTCTTTTACTACTTAAAATAGCTCAAACTCAGTGTTTAAGTCTGTCAAAATGCAGCTCTCCAATTAATCACGAAGACCATTCATATGCGCTCTCTCTCTTTCTCTCTCTCTCTCTCTCTCTCTCTCTCTCTGTGTGTGTGTGTGTGTGTGTGTGTGTGTGTGTGTGTGTGTGTGTGTGTGCTGAAGATTGTTGAAAATATGGAGATTGTAGTTGTTTTTACTAAAACTTGAAAACTGCGATTCCACCAAGTTGGCGAAGAAGTCAGCAACGTGTAGATAGTACATTATAGCTATAAACTACCTCGCCTAGATTTCCATGAAAGCCGAGGGTGTCAAAAAAAGCACCATTTCCTCGGCTTGTCTTCTGAAAGTCTGTTAATATTGTCCATCTACAATGAAGCCTGCTCTTCAAGTATTTCTCTTTGTTCTGCAGCTACCAGTTCTACAAATTACGCACATCATTTAAACTTTAAGTAGCGGTTCCTTTGCTGAGGAAACTTGTCAAACCACATGATTGCTGCAGAAAAAGCATTGCCCATTTCAACTTTGCAGAGTCAGTAGTGCGCGTAGCCTTTCTGATGTTCACTTCAAATATCGATTTAAAAAGTAAACAAAATGCAAATAGAGTATTAAGAGGAAATGAAAAATAGCTACAGTCGTCTCTTTTTACCAACACAGATAGGCTATATAACGTTAGTAAATAGGCCTGTCCCATTCGTCCCCTGTTTTCTGCAATGAAGTGAGTTGTCACATTTTCATTAGACCAACTGACAGCAGCAGCAACAAAGAGTTACCTTTCAGTGAAAACAAACCCTATTTTATTCGTTAGACTATAGCCTACATATTAGGGAGTGGGACCTTCCGCCTCCCATGTCATGACACAAATGACTGCCCAAAAGCTAGATCTTCCAGAATTGTTTAGACCTGGTACTTTATAATTGGCTATGACAATATGACTCTGTACTAATTTCAACACAACGAAAATGAGAGTCAAATTCACTGTTGATTTATTTTAATCTCGATTTAGTGAACTTCAGCATGTCGTTGAGTCAGTGAAAAGTGTCCAACTAAAGGTAATAGGGGAGTAAAAAGTCAAGGTGAGTGAAAACGACTGCTAATTTATGGGTGACATACTGCAGAACGACAAGCCTCTGAGTAGTCTATTGGTTCATTTCGAGGCAAAGAGACACGGCAATCTTTAGTCGCTTTTTAGAGAAAAGTAACTTCTTGTAAAATAGGACTAAGAATAATGTTTAAAGACTGAGCATTTTACACAACAGCATATTTACCGTGATTTTTTGTATTTTTTTAATTATTATTTCTCTGATTGATCATGTAATCTAGATTGTGCGAAACTTCGCCGAGAGCTCTAGGTGAAAATATAGGCTACAATGAAGATAGCCTCACGTTATTATTAGCCATAGGTTGACGACTACTTCGTTATTTACAGTATTTACCGAGACTGGCCCAAACCTATAGTAGCCTAGTTACACTGGCTTGCCCCCTGGCGGATGCACAAAGAAGACGCAACATGCCCTCTTGGACACACAAGACTGGTGATAGGCCTGCATGTAAATGATAGCCGAACTACTGTGTGCGTAAAACACATGAGACGGCAGTTTGCGTTCTTACGCAAACAAATACATACCCTCAGGGTCGAGAGAGAGGGAAAGTGAGAGAGATTTTTATTTGCCATTTGTACACGCACAGACAGTATAGTACATAGGATTTTTTGTGCAGAGCAAAACATTTAGAGAAGAGATAAAGTGAATAATAGATAGAGAATAAATATAAGCATATGAGAAAAAAGCTGCACAATGGGTCTGGGTATACAGTTATTTTGCTAACTTAGTGACCATAATAATAATAATAATAATAATAATAATAATAATAATTCATATGTGCTTCTTGCATGTGAATATGAACTATAAAGGGGCTTATTGATACATTAGATTAAATGTGTTTTTTTTTCTTTATAAAACCATTTCAGTAATGTTAATCAGACAATGCCAGTATAGCCTATAAGAAGTTTGCCCGTGCTTATTATAGTCATCTGACTGTCATGTGTCCCTTGTTCATCATTGTTTGTTGGTATGTTGTACAGACAAAACAGACAAAAAAATGCAGGCTGTGTGGGTTATTATTGTAATATGATTGTAATATTTTACCATGTTTACAGCCTGAGGATGTCCTAGGTGGTGAAGATCTGCTGCTTTCCTTCACTCCTTATGGCAATAGCCCTGTGTATGTGATACCTAATAAATCATTTGTCATTGGTGCACAACTTGCCTGTTTTTTTTGTTTATTGGTGTAATTTTGTATATTGTATATAACAGTGTATTACACGTTCATTTAAGAATACCTAGTTTCTCAATGCACTTTTCTGTTTTTTTTTACTTATGATTCACATGCCATGTTTTA
Organism: Alosa pseudoharengus; assembly: GCF_046254945.1. NCBI lineage: Eukaryota > Metazoa > Chordata > Actinopteri > Clupeiformes > Clupeidae > Alosa > Alosa pseudoharengus. The sequence continues at coordinate 35,739,636 of NW_027468564.1, read as the reverse complement.
TGTCTGATTGGAATTGTTACATTTTCCTAATGTATTGTACCACTATTCACATCATTACAGCGTGACATTAGTCATCAAATATTTATAAATGCAAACACCAGAGGATGGTGGTTGGATTACCAGCTCGATCCATGAAGGCCGTTGCTATTATTATGACGTTTTTATCCAGGGGTATTTGCCTTAAACACATCATGACAAATAACCCCATACGCAGGTGCTGTTCCTGTCCTGTCTACTTTTACAATAAATGTTTTTACATTTTTTGGACGCTTTTAGCCAAAGCGCCATTCGATTGCCTTTAGTGCATACATATATGCTTATCATTTAACCAAATGTACAGTGCATAAAAAAAACGATGTTTGACAATAAGAACATACATTACAAGGATATTATTATAAAACTCTTATTAAAACTCATATTATTCCATGGAGGAAAGTGCTTGATATAACGTTGCAAACACGTAATCCATACATTTGGATACTCTAAACTGAACTGAATTCCAAAGTGAAAAAAAGTGAACGCACGTGTGCAAGAGTAGTCAACTAGTACCTCTATCATGTATACCCAGTAATGGCACTTTGGCGCCGCCCACCGTTGGCCACAAATTAAGCGAGCCTAAGGAATAAAAATCACTGGCAGCAAACATATGTCTGTCTAAAATGTAGTCATAGTTTTTACTGTTAGATAGATAGATAGTTAGATTTCCCCAGGGGAAATTCAAGGTCTCAGTAGCATACAGACATCACACACACATTCACTAACAGCAGAAAAAAGTAATTAAAAGTATATAATATTAAAAAAAACCACAACTAAGCAATAAGGACAGTAGAAGATAAAGAATATACTAAATATACTAAAATACATATTATACTAAATAACACTTAATCTAAATCAATTCTATAAACAGTATCCACATAGTGGGTGATTAATCAATCAAGGGGCGCTTGCAATGACTGAGATGTTATCATTTAATCATACAGAACCTGGGTAACCTTTGCTCGTGGGTCATATTTTGTGTGCTGTTTCTCTTCTTGGTATAGCCCGCTATTTCTTTTCCACGAGCTAAAAAAAAGAGACAAACTTAAGATGCACTTTAGGATGAACTTTCACACACCCCAGTTAGACTAGAAGTGAACCATAGCAGGCCTACATCCTGTGCCCTGTGTTAACTGAACGATACACACCGCATTTTACACTTAACGATATATTGTTTTACAAGGCTGTAATACCTCCTTCGGTCACCACTGGCCAGTGTTCACATGGACCATATCAAAGTCCTTTTAGGCAAGTCCCTCCACTCGGCGGCCATATTGACACGCTTTTTGGGCACTCATCGGGCATCCTCTTCGGCAGAAATGCGCGTGAGCAAGGCTTCACGACACCAATCTTGCTCCAGCTGCGAGTTCACAACACATGATTAGCACGATGTCTTCACAACACACCATATGATTGGCTCAGTGTATTCACATGTCGACGTTTTGCCGAGGAAGGGGTGGGATATGTGTAGACAACGGCCATATTGGCGTTACAAACTAGCCCCATGCATTTCTATGGAGGATTTTTTGAGTGCTGTGTCTCCACATTAGAAAGTCTCTGGCTATATCAATCTCCAGAGGTAATTCCAATTTGTAATGATATATTGTCTGTCACCACACGATGGCGCAAGACTCCAATAAGTGACATTCTCTGATATGTCTCAACGTTCCATCTTATCATCAGGTTCTGATCAAACGGAGTTGTGTCACTTATCACTTTGGTTGAAAATTGCCCAAATTCATGCATTAGATTTGCACGTAGGCTAGTGATTAATCTACTCGGCAATGGGCAATTGGAAAGTTTAGTAACCTAGCAAAGATAACAAAAAGAAAACACAATGGATTTTGCCTGCCTATAGGTGTGTGATGGGATTTAGTCTCTAGAAGATGATTCCTTTTGTTTTAAGGGCGTTGTGCCTGTTACGTCTATACTAAAAACGATATTCATGAATGTGAGGTGGGGAAAAGCGCAAGTGATTCAAAATGCACCAGAGGGTTGCACTGCCGGGAGGACGATTCTGTTATCCTCCCCCTTTTATTTGCTGCACGCACTTTACAGCCCTCCCACCCCCTGCATGTTTGTAGTTTCTTTTCGCTGCATAATTAAGATGTAAGTCATTACTGTAACCTACAAGGGGACACAAAGGGCGTGTTGGGAACACGTCCTAGGCTACATGTAAACTTAACTTTGTCACATAATAGGCTGTGCTCCAGTCTGACAACAGTAGACTTATTAAACATATGGTCTCCGCAAAACTTTGAAAAAAGATTATCTTTGAAAACACACGCTGGTATTCGCGCGCAGGATTGACAAAGGCTGCGCAGATTACCTATGCATAGTACATTTATGTTTGCACTGCCTGTAGATTATAAAATAACTTGGCACAACCAGACATATAGCCTAGGCCAACTTGAAATTATTTGTGTTGCTAAAACTGGGGGCAAAGTTACTAGGCTAGTACCTAGAACTGATTTGCGTGTCTGTACTACACACAGCCAGAAGTGGGGCTGTCCTCTTCACTCTTGGCTCCAAGTAGAGATCCCTCTTCCGAAATGGTCTGCAGTCATTTAAATATGACGTCATCACTTCCGCCCCCCCCCCCCCCTCTCCACCGCCGCCACCAGCCATCCCCCATGCTTCCCTTCGGCCCCCCCCCATTCCACCTTCGGTGTTGGTGGCGCTAGCTGCTCGCTGCCTACAGAATCCAACATGGAGTAACCGGAGATGGGGCTCGTACGGGGCCATCCTCACCGAGACGGACGCGCAATCTCAACAGCGGCACGTTGGCACCGGGAGTGCGGGAGCCCGCGCCAGCAGAGAATTCTCCAAGGAATTTACACTTTTTATGGACGCGCACTGAAATAGTGCAGGGATAACATGTAGGACGAATAAGGGAAGGAGAGGAGGGGGAGAGAGAGAGTGAGCGAGAGACAGACAGACAGAGAGGACAAAAACAAACATCTAAAGGGAAATAACGGTTGGAAAAATCGTGGTTGGCGTTTGGCTTTGCAACACTTGTCTTGGACGCGGACGCAGACAATATGAAGCCAACACAATGTGTGCGTGCGGGTGGATTTTATTGTAGGTGAAACGAGAGAAAAATGAGCGAGGATACACACCCAGACGAGTGAGTAGAACGGGGGGATGGGGGGGGGGGCTGTCCTTTTTTTCGGGGTCTGTGTTATGTGAACGTGTGAATGTAACTCCTGTTGTGCTTGATGTTTGCATGCTAATTACCTCAACCAAAAGGCTCACAGGCGAATGCAACTGCATGGGGTCTTTTGCTTGCGGTTCCTGGCGCTTTGTCTTTGCTGTATGCGAGAGGGGGGACTGGCGGCGGGCGGTTGGGCCCCCTCGCCTTCCTCGCTGCACGGTTCCAGACTTTCAGCTCGGAGAAGGAGGGCTGGGGGGAGGGGTTGGAACGGAAACATTTTGTAAAGGGACTTACAGTGAATAGAGTAATATGTCGTCGTTAAGCCTTGCCGAGCAATCCGCCGAAAGAGGAAATAATCGATTACCGAGGAAACTTTATTCTCTCGCGACCTGATCAATCATTAGTGTTCGCTGAATCGAAGCGTTGAAGCCCGCTCTGTATTTGCATGGTCAAATCGGACATGAAAGTCTTTCTTTGTGGTGAACTGATATGCAACATCCGCCATTTCTTTTTCGTGAATCGCTCTCATTTGCATACTGTCCTTCATTCATAAAAATACCGACGACAAGGCCCCAAGAGGCTGCGCAGTAGGCTACGTTAGCAAAAGTGGATGGGGACAGACAGGCTCAATCTGGTAATTTCTCTGGAAAGTCAAGGCCGAAAATTAATCTATTGTGTCGCGGACCGCTTTCACGTCTCCCACGACATGCCGAAGTTTATTCCGCAAACGTCGAGGACATTAGCTTCAGCCTCGTGTCAACATGTTGCCTATGAGCTAAAGCTTCGTAGATGACTGACTGTAAAATAAAAGACAACATTTCCCAGGCTTCGCCGGTGAAAATCTCGTGACACCTTTGCTCAGGCTACTCTGTGACTATGAAGATTACATTTGTGATTTGCATCGAATAGTCGGACTTGCTAGATTAGTCGCATCAAGTTCAAAACTCTCCAACAATGTAAAGAGTGGTGAACTCGTGTCACACAGCAACTCCCAAGTAGCCTAACAAAGCTTACATAGTTTAGACTCAGGGTATTTATTGTGGCTACATTGTATTGATATGACTTGCCTATGTTGCAACACCGTAGAGTGTATCCTGTTATAGTTACAATTGGCAACATTCGTCTACTCTGGGCAAGGCTATAACTTTGTAGCTAATGTGTCATTATGCAGGTTTCTGCCAGCAATTTAATTATTTGACCAGATAAGTTAGGTGCCCTTCTGTATAATGCAGTAGCCTACCTCGTAAATTGTGTTTTGAAATCTACATTAAATCAGATATTTGTTATAGGTCTGTGGAGTGCATTGTAGACACGTTCAGCAAGTAAAAAGGCCGTTTGACCTAAATGAGGGTTCCACCTTTTATTGTTGAAATTTATGGCCGTCTTTACACACCCTTTTAGTTAAACACATGACTCAAGTTGGAATGCTCAGAGCCATATAATAGTTAGAAGTTATGAAATGTTTACTTTTTATCGATCGCGGAAAGATTAGGTTGGTAGGACAACTCCCCATCTGTGTAAAAAAAAAAAAAAAAACGAGTGAATAGTGTAAGGCCTAAACAATGACCTCCCAAGTTCAAGAACTGGCAAATGTCGAAATAGAAAATGCATGTCTAAGACAATCTGTCTGATGTGCTGTTCTGCTTATTGATTTATTGATTCAGTTGCTTGTATTAAAGCCTTCAGTTCAACACAGACTTGTGTCAGACATATTTATATGTTCCTAAAGTGGAACGACCTCCCTCCAATTCAGAGCACAGTGCAGATCTGGCCAGTAAGCTATTTGAGAGGTGACAATTCTGTGGACACCAGTTGAGAGGGGGGGGGGGGGGGGGGGGCAGCAGGACGACAATGCATGTGTTTGGAACATCCACTCCCTCTTATGATTGGATGAGCCTAATAGGAATCTCTGACAATTAACTACTAGCATTGGCCCTCCATTTACAGACCAACTTTGTGTTGAGTGCGTCCTCCTACTAGGGCAGTGTGGAGTTCACGCTTACAAATAAGAGTACATACTATTACAAAAGCAAAAGTTTACCCCTTTGCTTTAAAACTTAAACTGTTTAGTAGATTTGGTTAAAAATGTGTCAGACAAATGTAATGTAATGTAAAATGCTGGCTGTTTGGCCCCTACAAGTTGCCTGCTGCTGGCATCCGGTGTTGTTTTGTGGCGTCTGACATTGGATAAAGATAGTGATGCAATTTTGAAACCAAAGTCAAAACTCAAGCCTAAATCAGGGGTGTTGTGCCTTTGGTGTGGCATAGGCCTACTCATTACACAATAAATAAATAAATAAACAAAAAGATAAACAGATGAATAAATAAAAAAAAAACACTGCTAAATTCATGACATGGCAGTGCAAAAGCCTTCCTGCTGAGGCCTTAACCAAATGCAAATTGTGTTAATGTACATCCTCAGTCAGGAAGTCAATATAATCCATTGAGTCGTAAACTCAATCAACCCCTATTCAAACCCCCCCCCCCCCAAAACATCCCAGCGTGAACTTCCAGGCCATTTGGGGTCAGGGGGGTATGAGTCTGTGGGGGTTGGGTGGTCTAGTTAGGTGGTTGGGGTGGGGGGTAGGGTGGTCTAGTTAGGTGGTTGGGGCGGGGAGTTGGGTGGTCTAGTTAGGTGGTTGGGGCGGGGGGTTGGGTGGTCTAGTTAGGTGGTGGGGGGTAGGGTGGTCTAGTTAGGTGGTTGGGGCGGGGGTTGGGTGGGGTGAATGTATGCAATACAGTATGGGTTAGTTTATTGATCATGGTAGTGTGTAGTTTATTAGTTATTATAATGCACTACAGTATGTTATTATTGCATTGTTATTATCTATTGCTCAATCAGTTACTTCATGTGCTCTGTAGTCTATATGGTGATGCTGATAAAACACATTTGAAGTTGTGAGAGAAAAATAATGAGAGAGAGAGATAAAGAGGGAGAGAGAAAGAGAGAGGTATGTTAAATGGCTGTTGACCGAGCCCTGCGCCTCATCCGATACCCACCCCATGCACCACCCCATCCCACTGCTGTCCCTTTTGCCAGTAAAGATGAGCATTGATTTCACACACATACACACACACACACACACATGCACACACACACACACACACACACACACACACACACACACACACACACACACACACACACACACACACACACACACACTCCTCATCCCCCACCCTGCCCTGCTCTCCACAGACGCATTAGCACGTGCTGATCTGTGTGTGTGTGTGTGTGTGTGTGTGTGTGTGTCAGTGAGAAACCTAGAGAGAGTGACAGCGAGCACCCAGTGACTTGTGAGCAGCCAGACAGCACACAGGCCTGTGGTGGAGCATGTCCACATGTCCCTGCTGCAATAACAAGGCACTCTTTCTCTTGTTTAGCTCAAACTATTCAAAGAATGTGTACGTGTGTGTATGTGTGTTATCCTTCCCGCACAACTCGTATGAACCTGTGCACCTCTGGGCATTTTTCCATCCTAAATAGTACAGCATGGGGGGGGGGGGGTTAGTGTGTGTGTGTGTGTTAGAGTGTGTGTGTGTCTGTGTGTGTGTCTGTAAGCGCTTTCAGACATACGTGTAAGACCGGAGGTTCTGCCGATGTTAAACGGTGGGGCTGTATATCTGAACGACATAACCGGTCATATGGAAGTCCGAATTCACCCGGTGTTTATACTACCCCCGACCTAGTATTTCCTCCGGACATTATGTAAATGTGCTGTGTCTGAACGAGGCGTAGAACATGCGGTTAAAATTCACACCTAGTGAGAGGGCGTGTTGGTGACGTTTCTTTCGTGCGTCCATGTGGTTAAATCTGACTTAAATGCCAGTGTTATGATGGAGTGGCATAGTGCTGTCCAGAAAATCTCCGACATGGAAAGATGCAGACATCATGGAGCTACTGTCCATGAGGGCATACAACATTTTGATAAAACACATGAAGGGAATGGCACGTTGTAGCCTACAACTGCATGGCAAGGCCAAACGAATTCAAAAGACTGAATCATCATAAGCAGAAGGCGCTGAAAAGGCAGTAGCCTACAGCGACGTCGTTGACGACAATAACAGGAGTATTTAATAAATTGTTAGCCAACACGGTTTTCTGTTCATTGATAGCCTTAGGCAGAATTAGGCTACAGAAAAGAATACAATATATTTTTTCTCTCCCGGCAGTAAAGACAGTAGATTCGTGTTTAAAATTAAATGAAAACTAAAGGTAGGCTATAGGCTTATTATGCATATGACCATCCAGATGAGGCTGGTGATCTGTCAAGAATGATGAAGATCGTAAGATACAGATGGTTTTATTGTTGCTGTCATTATTACCACAAACACGAATTGACAACGAAACCATGGCGATCGTGGGTTATATCTTGCCTGTTTATTAGGCCATGCACAGCCCTGTCAGAACTCCGTGTAGCATGCATACTGGCAGTTTTCATAAACCATCACCAACTAGTTCGCACTTTGGATATATCGTTGGATTGTGAAAAGCCCAATTTCGAATAACTACAGTACAACAGATGACGTAGGATGCATATTTTGCAATTAGAATTTCGTGTTGGTGAGACCTGTTGCCTATCAGTAGACATGTCATCTCGAGTTCCACGACAGCTTAGCTAGTGCCACCGAAATATGACACTGAAATCCTCTCACTATTGGAGTCGCTCAGATAGAAACAGCTGTAACGTGGTTAGGACACTTTTGCTGTGGAGTGGAGACGCCATAAGTTAGGTGTGGTTTTGACAATCAGAAAAGCAATATACTGAAATAGTTTAATGATGTAAAGTCAAGTGCTGGTCTGGTGTGTGTGCACGCAGTTTTTATTGATGAGTCGGAGTGGCAAGGGCATTATAAAACTTCTCGCTCTTAGGCCTACTCATACACCGCGTTGAAATGGCGTAGCTGTCTAAATTCAAATCATATCATGCTAGGGGAGAAATCGTGGGACATCCATTATTTTGTTATTCAGCACCCATGGTCAAAATATGTTCCCGCGCGCCTGCATTACGTTGAAAACAGATAAATGTGTTTACTCGAAGCACACATACAAATACTGTATGTGCGCACTTACGTGACTATCCTACTTCAAGTATTAGCCTACGCACAATAGATTTCTCTTCTTTAGCCTATAATACATAGGCTACACTTTGTAAACAAAAAGCAGCAGTGACAGGCAGCGGCCGCATCTATTCTGCGTCATATATCTCGCATCTTGTGAACTCTAAGCCCCCACCCCTCACTCGACAACCACACGGAGATTCTGTAATGTGCGTGTATGTCGTTCACACATACCTCCGTATAAGGTCAGTATTAGGTCCGCAGGTTAGCATCATATCTGAATCATCCGAAGGGTAGGACCTCCGTTTGACAAACCTCCGCATGTACTCCGGAGGTTATATCTGAAAGCGCTTTGTGTGTGTGTGTGTGTGTGTGTGTGTATGTGTGTGTGTGTGTGAGAGAGAGAGAGAGAGAGAGAGAGAGATTTTCATATTGAAATGTAAGAGGACTGATAGGAAATGGATTCCAGCCCAGTCCATTGCCGTATCGATATCGCCCAATCAGGTCAGGTCCTCTCCCCTCCCTGTTGGGGCTCCATCGATGCCTCTGTAGCATCACTCACACGTGTAGCGTAGCCACATGCTCTCACTAGCCAGCGCACACACACACACACACGCGCGCACACACACGCACACACATGCGCGCACACACACACACACACATGCACACACATGCGCGCGCACACACACACACACACACACACACACACACACACACACACACACACACACACACACACGCATGCACACACATGCGCGCGCACACACACACACACACACACACACACGTCATGACCTTGTCATAAACATGTCATGTCATGGTGTATGCCGCTGTTGGTCATCAGAATGCTTGATAGCCAATGACAGTGTCACGTTTCATAAACCATGTTAACATTATCTAGCACTGTCATGAAAGCTTTTAGAATATAAGGTGTCAAAGCTGCCTATGACCCACTTGCTTATAGGCGGTCATAACTTCAACCATTTTGAAAGTAGCCAATGACATTATTGATAATGGTCACGTGACATCGTTACGTCACCAAAATGCTGGCCGTCATAGAACTATGATAAAGACATCAGCTAAAGTGTTATTACGATTTGAACGGCATACAGATGACAGTGTTGAGTGTGTTATAGAGTAGAGTTATAGTACCTGGTGTTGAATATGAACCCAGAACAGTGTCATGAGATGGGATGGAGAGAAGACAGAAAAAAATGAGAGAGGGAAATAGAGAAAGTGGAAGGAACGAGTAAATTGCACAGGGAAGGAGTGAGGTAGACAGAGAGAGAAGGAGGGATGAGAAGGAAAGATGAAAAGTGCATAACTGAGTGAGTAAGTGAATGAATAAGAAAGTGAGTGAGTGAGTTTGTGGGAAAGAGAACACCATTGTGACCTTTGACCTGCTAAGATGACATCACCACTGGGTGACTGACTCCTGTAGTATTGTAGTATTGGCTGGTCTAGGCCCCCTCTCTGTGACTGACTCCTCTAGAGTGACTGACTCCCCTAGGACTGGCTGGTCTAGGCCCTCTCTCTGTGACTGACCTTTGACCTCAGTGGTGTTTACTTTCTTAGGGAGGAACCAGGACACCTGCCTGGTTATAACCCCCCCCCCCCCCCATACACACACTCACACTTCTGATAAGAGTTCAATGTAGTGTGCTTCAGGAGGGAGCGGGGTTATAAATGTTGTGGCATTAGCAACAACACACACACACACACACACACACACACACACACACACACACACACACACACACACACACACACACACACACACACACACACACACACACTCGTATCTATTCTACACACATTATTACACATACTTATTTCTTCCTGTCCTTCTCTCTCTCTCTCTCTCTCTGTCTCTGTCTCTGTGTCTGTTCTGTTTCTCCTCTTCGTCCGTCTCACTCTGCTCTACTCTATCTCATTTCCCACAAGCAGGCCAACTACCAGCACCCCCCCCCCCCTCCTCACAATGTCCCAATTATTTCACCTCAAAATCACCCAGGTCTGACACAACCAACCCCCTAGCACTAAGTCCAGCCCCCTTAGCACTAAGTCCAGCCCCCTTAGCACTAAGTCCAGCCAGTGTGGTGA
>NW_027468564.1:35716782-35719282 GCF_046254945.1 Alosa pseudoharengus | reverse complement strand
TCATCCAGGTTATCTAGAATTAGAATAATCTAGAATGAATCAGTTCAGTTCAGCTGCGCTCCTGTCTTCTCTCTGATCTGGCCATTGATTCTGGTTGGAGAGAGGCCATCGTGGCGATTGATTCCTGTGCTAGATTGTGGCCAAAATCCAGTCCAGGGCTGTTCCTCTCCCGATCTGGGTCAGAACGTATCTAGAGTCAGCGGTTCTGATGGGTGAGCGGGAGAAAGGGAGGGATAGCGAAGAGCAGGAACGGACCTTTCATCACCAGCAAGAGGGGAGCGAGAAAGAGAGTGGTGAGAAAAATCGTACGGGAGGAAAAGAGAACCGTGTGCATTTGGGGGCGATTTCTATTTTATAAATATATATATAAATATATACATAAATATATATTTTGTTTGTTTTTGTATTTGTTTATATTTTCTTTCTTGCCAGCCATTGGTTGTCAAATCTCTGACAAAAAATGAGAGAGGAAGGGTATTGTTGATGAAAGGGTTACGTTGTTCTTGTTGACCAGAGATGGTTGGTTGTGTCTCCACAATTCTGATTGCTTTGTTTTTTTATTATATTATTTGCTTCCCTTGTTTGATGTATGTGCAAAGGGGTACACTCAAAAGCTTCCGAGATATACATTTTATGGACTAAAACAAATATCTGTTTCTATATAAATCTATATAAAAAATATTCATAAACCGGTACTTTATATTTTTACACTCATGTGTAAAGGCTTGAATTTGTATTTTTTTTCTCTCGTTTGTGTGTTGGTTTTGGTATGCATTTGTTTGTTTGTTTGTTTGTGTGTTGGTTTTGGTATGCATTTGTTTGTTTGTTTGTTTGTGTTTTCCCGTTGCCATGGCTTGCCAGTTGTTGATCATGCAGGTTCTCGCTATTTCAGCAGAGGCACTTAACGTACACAGACTGTGATCATGAGGCCTAGTGTCAGGACCATCCCACTGTGTGTGTGTGTGTGTGTGTGTGTGCGTGCATACTTGTGCAGTGCAGTACTTGTTTGTGCTGGTGCAGATCAGTATATTATATAGGTCTACTGTATGTTCAGATACATAGTATGAGTGTGTGTGTGTGTGTGTGTGTGCATCTTTAACATCCTATAAACAGAGAGAAAGTGGCCATTGATTATTCCAGAATGTCAGATCCCCAATGTCTCATGAAGGAGCGAGAGTGATAACATTGCGATACGAAGCATTTAGCCACTTGCTTGGTACAATCACAGTTACAGATTTAATGACGCACTGAATACACCATCCTAGAGTATTTCTCAGCAACACTTCTAAATCACACTTTTCAACATAAAAAAAAAAAAAACTAATATCTTTGAAAATCAGGTCAAGATTCCAAAAGTAGCCAGGTTTAGCCTACGCTAAACTAGGTAACAAAGTTTAGCCGAAGATAAGCTATGTAGTCAAGTTTAGCCAAAGCTAAACTAGGTAGCCTTGTTTAGCCGAAGCTAAGCTATTCCCCTTGGGGATCAATAAAGTATCTATCTATCTATCTATCTATCTATCTATCTATCTATGTAGTCAAGTTTAGCCAAAGCTAAACTAGGTAGCAAGATGATGGAAATAAACAGATAACAGAGTCAGGTGTGTTTGACCTCTACTACCACCAATGGAATAGCAGCTCACTTGCGAAACAGCAGATGAGAGTAAACAGAGCAGCCTTTTTTTTTACAGTGTACCGAGTCCGTCTCCAGAACACCCAAAAGGTCAGAGGTCAGGTTGGAATGGCTAACCAGGACAATTACTACATTGAATTGTGTAGGTGAACAACTACATGGTACACAACTGTCATAGTGCCCCAGAGAGAAATATATAGAGCGATAGATAGACAGAGAGAGCGAGAGCTGGTATTGTTGTCCACATTTGTGTGTGTTTTCATGAGTGTGCGTTTGTGTGTGTGTGTGTTTGTTTCTGTATGCATGTTCAAGAACTGCCTGACAATATATACATGTCTATTTTTTTAAGAAGAAATCCAGCCTCAAATCACTCTGTTACCTTGTGTGTGTAGGACAAGAGACTCATGGCCCCCCTTTGTAGTAGTCTTTGTCTCTCGATAAAAGCACAACACTAAAGTTAACGCTTAGGAATTTGCCTGAAGATCATGGTGAAGTGCCCATGCAACTATTGTATGTGTGTATGTTAGTTTGTTTGTGTGCGTGTGTGTGTGTATGTGTGTGTGAGAGAGTGTATGTTAGTGTGTGTGTGTATGTGTGTGTCAGAGACAGAGAGAAAGATTGTGTTGTGTGTATGATACAGACCAATGTTAACTGTGGGGATGAGGGTGCTGGCAGCGTTCTCTACATAAGCTGGTGTTGGTGTTGCTTCCATGACTTTTTCTCTCCCCATCTCAATCTCTCCTCTTTCCCTCTGCATTTCTTACTCTCCATCTTTCTGTTTTTTTCACTCATCTCTTACCCCCCCTGCTCTCTCTCTCTTTAACTCAGAGTTCCCGTCTCCCCCTTTCCCACCAAACCCAATCAAAAAGT
>NW_027468564.1:35696782-35706782 GCF_046254945.1 Alosa pseudoharengus | reverse complement strand
TGTACACACAAAAACATATACACATGCTCTGTCACACTCGCTCTCTCTCTCTTACACACACATACACAACACACACACACACCTCTTCTGTCCTTCTCCCTCACTTTCACACAGAAAAACATACACATTCTATCACTTTTTCTCTCTCCGCACACGCACACACACACACACACACACACACACTGTCCCACTCCTCTCCGTCTCTCTGATTGCGCTCTAGCCTGGGCCTAATTTAAATAGGCCCCAGCATGTCTGCCTTCACTCTGTTGTTTACACGGACCCCTAAGCACACTTCCTCTTCCACTGACACACACACACACACACACACAATGGCCACGCTATCGCAAACGGAGCCACATGTGTGGCTAGGTCTGCGATTGGGCCATGCAAAGCGTTTGCATCAGATTCAAAGCAGACCTTGTTCTACAGTGTGTGAGTGTCTGTATGTGTGTGTGTGTGTGTGTGTGTGTGTGTGTGTGTGTGTGTCTGTGTGTGCATGTTGGAGTCATGGCGCAAGAGTTGAAGGGATTATCAATCAGATAGAGATAGAGAGAGTGCAATAGAGAAAGAGAGAGAGAGATAGAGAGAGAGGTGGAAAATAGAGAGAAATAATCTCTGGAGAGACACATTACTGTTAGACTGTTAAAAATCCTGATGTCCTCATAACACTGTTCCTCCAGCTCAGCACTTTTAGTCTCTCCTGCACACACACACTCACACACATGCGCACACACGCAAGCATGCACACACACACACACACTCACGCAAGCACGCACAGGCACAGGCACACACACACACACACACACACACAGCAGACTTTGCATGGACTTAACTGGAAATAAAGGGGGCCCTGAAGCTTGACCAGGCCCTGAATTCCTGAAAAGAAAGGAAGGAGATCATGTGTGTCAGACCCCCAAAGGCAACAGGCAACATCTCATCTACCCACTCTACCTGGGTGTGTGTGTGGACGAGAGAAAGAGGGAGTGGGAGACAAAGAGAATCTACGTGTACCTGTAAAATGCATAAAGGTTGAAAAGGAATGTGTGTGTGTGAAGTGTGAAGAGAGAGGGAGAAAGAGAGAGAGACGCAAGAAAGAAAAAGTGTGTGTGTGCGTGCAGGCGTGAAAAAGAATGTGTGTGAGTCCGGCGGGTGTCAAAGTGTAACTAAAGATGCTCGAGAGGTCAGTCTGGACAGAGGAAGAGGAGGGCAGATTTGTTCTGCCATCTTGACCCCCCCCCCTGACTTCCCCCAGGGAGTCTCTTGGGACATGGGTGGCTGACTACACGCCCGGGGGGGGGGGGGGGGGGGGTTTGTACGAGGGGGCTTTGGGACTAAACTAGAGTATAGAGAAGATGAGGTCTCTTCCATGTGTCTTATGCTACAAACTGATCTTTTATACCGACTGGATTGGAAGCATGTTAAGCATGTTAATTATGTTGTGCACACACACACACACTTTGTAGAGTTAGTCATGTTGTGCACACACACACTTCGTAGAGTTAGACACCGCTGGACACTATATGCTAGTGTCTCATACTATGAACTAAATGTTGAAACTTGTCCTGGATACTGACCGTATCAAACAAGCATGTGTAATGTTGTGCACAGACAGACACACAACCACACACACACACAAGCAGACACACACTAATTTGATCTGTGCTCAGTTGGTTTATGTTAACCCAAGACTCAGTGTGTGTGTGTGTGTGTGTGTGTAACTGGGAAGTCACAGTAACAAGTCCTGCGGTATATGGTGCATGCGCCACTAGTGAGCTGTCACTCAAGCGGCGACCCCGCAGAGAGGGTGCTTAGAGTGGGGTCAGCTGTAGAATGCAACAGGAAACGCTCTTCCTGTGGTCGGGTCATCACCATGGTAACCGTCAACGGTGGGAATTCCGATGTCAGTGGCCTGGTAACGGGACACTCTCAAACTCACACACACGCGCACACACACGCACGCACGCACGCACGCACGCACGCACGCACACACACACACACACACTTGCACAAAAGGGAAGGAAGGAGAGGGTGAGACTGGCGAGTATGGACATGGTTCTGAGAGACAGCCACTGAGACACACACACACACACACATACATACACACACACACACACACACACACACAAAACTCATAAATACATTTTCACAACAACAAACTCTCTCTCAAACTCCCTCCTACAGACACAGAGTGCTCACACACACACACACACACACTCTGTATATATAAGGGACTCACCACCACTTACATAAATCACCTTCTTTTATTTAAACCTGCGGCTGGCAGTATACTATCAACAAAGAAACAGAATAAAGAAACAAAATAAAAACTGATTATACAGCTAAGAGTTGGCACTGTATAAGTACATCTCACAAATAAACAAAACTCAAATCAAAACCGATATCAGTAAACATTATATGAAGTGCCGCTGATATTGCCTTAAGTATTGAACAGAGAGATAAAAATGCTTCTCAATTCCAGCTTTTAGCATGGATTTGTTTTTTTTTTACAGTCTGGATATCAACATCAAATGTGCCACAAACAGTGTGATTTAAACTTAATTTCATATTACATATTTACCCATCCATACTAGAGAAATCTAATTCATCGCTACGACTCAAGACTGGGGAAATACCAGTTTCCCTTTCTTGGTTTGACTTTCCTTGTCTTGACCAAAAAAAAAGGTTTTATTTTTTATTGTTTTTATTTGCCTTTTTTTTTTTTTTTAACTCGTTACATATCTTGATGACTCTCTGCTAGATTTGTTGCTGGAATTTCAAAAGAGCTGCGTGGATTATGCCGTTGTGACACAGACAAGAATCAGGGAGACGGTGCAGCCGGACTCTGGCCAGGCCCCAGCCGGACTCCTAGCAGAGCCAGAGATCAGCCGCATTCCCAAGACTCCGTAGCAGAGCACGAACAGTACAGGTACAGAATAATAATAATAAAAATAAAGAAAACGATTAAAAAAGGCAAATCTTTTGATACCCTCCAAAACCATGACCCTTTCCTCCACCCATCCCGACATGACTCAACCCTACTGCCGATAACTCTCCAAATACACACGAGTGCAAACAGGTGAAGAAATTAAAGTGACTGACAGGGAGACACAAAGATGAACTCTGCCTCTACTGACACCAGTGCCATCTCTGATACCAAATATGCCATGGAGGGGGACTCTTCTACTCGTCTTCTATTCCCAGAAGGACACAAGTTTGAATGTCTAAGTGTGTGTGTGTGTGTGTGTGTGTGTGTGTGTGTGTGTGTGTGTGTGTGTGTGTGTGTGTGTGTGTGTGTGTGGAGGCACACACAGTCACTGTGCAGACTAACACGCCCAGTGGCAGTTGCCCAAAACTACCTCATTGTTCCCCAAATGAATACAGGAAGTCCTTCAGTTCAGTGCGTCCCAAAAAAAAACGAGTGCACTCAAAAGCAAGTAAGGCGATAGGGTGCGAAGGATGGCGGCGTGGGGGTTGTGACTCCAACAAGGAGCATGTCACACAGACATGGATGAAACAGGAAGAACAGACAAGTTACATGAAAAAACACACACTGTAAATAGAAGGAAAGGAAGTACCAAAGATATTCTCTTTACTCTCTTTTACAAAAGGTCACCCTGTGCAAACAGGATATACAACACTTGATGCATTTGGCCCACAAATACAGTCATTACATGTATCTTCTTTATCATCATCATCATCATCAACAACAATAACAACAGTAACAACAACAACAAAAAAAAAAAAAAAACATGAACAATTAAATTCTTAATAATTTCACCGGCCTCGCAGACTGTTGATCAGAATGAGAGGTTTGTGGAGGTTTATATTAAATGATATTATTTCATAATCCATCACCTAGTATGAACCCCTTCTGTGACATATTATCGATTTCTTTTTTTTCTTCATTTAAAATGGTCGCCATTTTATGTCCAATGGACACCCAAACCCAAACCCATCCTTGTTCCCCCCTTTCTCTCACCCTGGTTCAACCACTTCCTTCATTCTAACTCAAATGTGTGCCCTTCACAAAGAGAGACAGACTGACTGACGGATGGATGGATTGATTGATTGATTGATTGACTGAGGAGTGATCGATTGATTGATTGATTGATTGATGGCGACCTGGGGTGGGTAAAAGGGCAAACTGAACACTGAATAAATACTATACCCGCCTGTAAAGGGACACGACAGATGTATGTGTCTGAGAGAGAGAGAGAGAGAAAAAGAGAGAGAGAGAGAGATGAGATGTTGGTAAAGGTGTGTTTGGTACTGGTCAAGTTTGGTATGGTTTAGAACTGGGAGGAGAGAGAGAAAGAATGTGTGTGTGTGTGTGTGTGGTTTGCCCCACACATTTTGTGGGCCACGCTGTATGTGAACAAGAGGACATTTCAAAAGCACCCTTATGAAACATATGAGAGAGTGTGTGTGTGTGTGTGTGTAGTCTGAGTGTGTGTCTGTCTCTGTATAGCTTCTGTATGTGTGTATGTGTGTGTGTGTGTGTGTGTGTGTGTGTGTCCATATGAAAAGTGAAGGGATTTTTAAGAAACGTTTCTTTTGTGTGTGTGTGTGTGTGTGTGAGTGAGTGAGTGTGTGTGTGTGTGTGTGTGTGTGTGAGAGAGAGAGAGATAGAGATAGAGATAGAGTTAGAGAGAGAGACAGAGATACAGATATTGCGCGTGTGTGTGTGTGTGTGTGTGTGTGTGTGTGTGTGTGTGTGTGTGTGTGTGTGTATGTGTGTGTTTATCTGACGGTGACCCCGAGCTTCTCAAGCACGCGCACGCCTTTCTCCTCGTACTCCTCGCGCGTGAGCCAGAAGTTGTCCTTGTCCTTCATGATGTCAGCAAGCACGGCCCCGCCCAGGAACACCATGTGCTTCCGTCGCGGAGGGTCCTCGATACGGATCTTAAATTTCTGACAGAGAGAGAAAGAGAGAAACATCTATTTTCTTTTTTCTGATTTTTTTTATTTAAAATTATTATTACTACAACTGCTATTATATTATTTATATTGCTGCTTTGGCAATAGTGTATTGTCATGGCAAAAAAAACGTATTGAATTCAGAGAGACTGACAGAGAGACAGGTGGTGAGAGAAAAAGAGAGAGAGAGAGGGGGAGAGGGAAAGCAGAGAACGAGGACAGGAAGGAAGAGTAGAATGAGAAATGGAGAGGGCGAGAGAGAGAGACAGAGAAAGGGAGAGAGTGAGAGAGAAAGAAAAAGAGAGAGAAAAAGAGAGAGGTAGAGAGAAAGAAAAAGAGGGCAGAACGGGTGAAGGAAAATGGAGGGAATGAAAGAGTGAAAGAAAAAGAGGACAAGACAAAGTCTGCAGGCCAGTGCCCAGGAGATGATGGCAGGCCTCTAACTCTAGCGCTGCCTCTCTGGAGGCCTCTACTCATGCAAGAGACAAGTGCGCCATCTGGTGGTGACACAGCAGAGATTCACCACAACTCTATTAGGCCGCGATCAGACAGGACTCGCTTTCGCAGCTTGTAAAACGTGAGGTGCACGATGTTTTCATAAAAAACAAGGGGTGCTTTTCCGCTTCGAGTTGAACTTTTTTATTCAATTCGAGGCGCTGAGGGGTGCCTCTGCAGAAGAGCGAGGCACAGCAGGGCAAAACGCTTACCGCCAAAACGAGACGACATGAAAAAGACACGGCTCACCGCAAAAACAGCGTCCTGTCTGATTGCGGCCATAGACCACTTCATCTATACATTCTGCACACGGGTATGCATTAACTTTGCTCCTGTGTGTGTATTATGTATGTGTGTGTGTGTGTGTGTGTGTGTATACTCACAGACAGCTTCTCCACGTCACCCTTCAGTATCCTCTCTAGGTAGAGCTGTTTGAGTTCTCTCTCCAGGCGAGAGGGCAGGCCGGGGTACATGGTGGAACCGCCCGACAGAACGATGTGTTTGTAGAACTCAGCCCTACAACACACAGAGACAGACAGAGAGAGAGACAAACGGGGATATAATGAAAGAGATATAACATAACATATATATAACATCCATATAACAGAACATAAGTTCTGAAGACCCTTCCATCTCAGTATATTCTATTACTGTACACTAACAGTTGTTGTGTATCTATACACTTTGTGAAGGATTTCATTAAACTACTGAAAGTTCTGATTAGGATTGAGAACTGTTCAAATTATATAAATTCCGATTCTGATGGACTATCAAAACTGAACTGAACTTTCAAAAAGTGAACTATTTATAAGCACTGATCAGACATACATTAAAACCCTAAGAGTCCGTACATACATTAAAACCCTAAGAGTCCGTACATACATTAGAACCCTAAGAGTCCATATATACATTAGAACCCTAAGAGTCCATATATACATTAGAACCCTAAGAGTCCATATATACATTAGAACCCTAAGAGTCCATATATACATTAGAACCCTAAGAGTCCATATATACATTAGAACCCTAAGAGTCCATATATACATTAGAACCCTAAGAGTCTGTTCACACTGACACCCTTTTCCCTTCCAGGCGCTCAAACTCAATTGTTTAACTGCCTGTTGCTACGTGCCTCGTGTTTAGATGAGCAAGGCGCAAGCAGAATAAAAAGAGACGTTTCTAAAAAAGAATGATGCTAAAAGTTAAAAACAGTCCAACTTTTGAGGTCACAGGGTTTTTTCTTCTTCAATAATGGGTCGTTGCTTAGCTGCCTGCCTTAGCTAAGTCAGGAAGTGAGCTATTTAGCTAAATAAAGCGTATTATAGCAACAACATGTACACCATCAACTTCCACCTCACACAGGCGTATATTAACACTCACTTTGGAGGTGAAAAAAAGCATGTCTAAGACCTTAACCCTTTTACCATCACACCAGTGTGACAGGAATGTTGGAAATTGAAAGTTCTAAAGAATATCTGTGTTCATTGAATCTAACATTGAATTTTAGAGCCTTACATTGTTGCGGAAGGGCAATTCCATGCAAAACTGTCACGTCCATAATGGCAACTAAATACCATGCCATTGTGTCGCCGTTATGGATGTGACAATTTTGAGCGGAACTGCCCGGAACAGAATCTTCTGTTAGAATGTTTAAAACTCCCCTGCTGAGAGTAATCTAGAGAAGCTAATTAAAATAACGGCCTTGTAGTTTTGGGCAGTCTCAAAATAGGTGACAACCTTGTCTTGTCTTTGCTTGCAATAATGCAGGTGTTTAGGAAGTTGTGTTTAGTAATTGATAGATTGATAAATTCAGAATTTTTTTATTTTGTCCAGTCCCATATTGGTTCCCAACCTTAGTTGTGATAGAATTTGTATGCATGCACATGTGTGTGAGTCCAGGGGCACATGAGAGCACATGAACGTGTGTGTGTGTGTGTGTGTGTGTGTGTGTCCGCGTACCTGGTGTCGATGTCGGCGGCCTGGATGGTATTGAAGAGCAGCTCAGCGACTCCCACTCCCTCCACGTTGATGAGGTGGGGCTGGAAGAGAGCCTCGGGGGCCTCGAAACGCTCCCCACCCACCTTTATCACACGCCCGTCTGGGAGCTACACACACACACACACACACACACACACACGCACACGCGCACACGCACACACACGCACACGCACATGCGCACACGCACACACACGCACACACACACACACACACACACGCACACACGCACGCACACACATCAACTGGCAAGTCTCACAACCTTGAATGGCTTCTGTTGTTTATGGGCCGATCACTGAGGCAGAACACCACTAAAGCGCCCAGCTTACTCGCCACTCCCGACCGGTAGCGCGACAATGTGACGTCACAGAAGCGCCGTAACCATTTATACTTGCACGTGGTGGTCGCGACACTAGTTGCAATATTCTCCTGAACAGAGGTGTCTACGTTACACAGCTGCAGTAAGAAACACTAGTAGCTAGCCTCTGTGATGGTACTCAGACTTTGGTTGCTACTATTCACAACTACCATCATCATTATAATCTAGTTTCCAAGGTGTGTGCACAGGTAGATAGATAGATAGATAGATAGATGGATATATAGATAGATACT
Source organism: Alosa pseudoharengus (assembly GCF_046254945.1). Taxonomy (NCBI): domain Eukaryota; kingdom Metazoa; phylum Chordata; class Actinopteri; order Clupeiformes; family Clupeidae; genus Alosa; species Alosa pseudoharengus. The sequence continues at coordinate 35,698,763 of NW_027468564.1, read as the reverse complement.
TTAGTCATTCCGAGGGAAATTTTAATCATTTAAACAGTTTAGTTAGCTGGCTAGCTAGCTAGCAGCTGGCTGAGTTTGTGTAATTTCCTGAAGTGGAAAGATATTTTGTTCAGGCCTTAATAGATATCCTTTTTTTGAAAATAAATGTTTCTATTCTTTCCATGTGTTGCAACTCTCACTGGTAACTTTGTTAACTTATCCAGCAAACTATTAAAAATTCAAGACTGTAACAAAACACTGCAACTCTCGCTTGCCCTCGAACTAGTCCATCTTCCTGTTTCCGTCTTGTCGTGCTCGTCTGAAAAAAAATGAGTGGTGCGCTACCTCGCGGGCCAGCAAGATCTACGTCATTTTGACGTCACGTTGTCACGCTACCGGTCGGGTGCGTCGAGTATGTAGAAGCCCTTAAGTCTGAGATGCGCTCTACTTGTCCACCACAACCTGAGTGTTTATACAGCCAATGGCCACCAGAGGGCGCCCAAGCTAGTGATTCACACTTAAATGAGTCAACAGATGAGCTGAATCACAATGCACAATGCAGCCCCTGTGGTTAAACTCTACCCTTCCGTCATTGTGATTGTCATGACTTGCAAGAACATTTTAATGACCGAGAGAGGGTGTGTGTGAATGAGTGAATAACTATGTGTGTCTCTGTGTGTGTGTGTGTGTGTGTGTGTGTGTGTGTGTAGGAATGTGAATGTGTGTGCATGTGCTGTTCTTGTCCAGGTGTGTGTGTGTGTGTGTGTGTGTGTGTGTTAGAATGTGAATGAGTGTGCATGTGCTGTTCTTGTCCAGGTGTGTGTGTGTGTGTGTGTGTGTGTGTGTGTGTGTGTGTGTGTGTGTGTTAGAATGTAAGTGCATGTGTTGTTCTTGTCCAGGTGTGTGTGTGTGTGTGTGTGTGTGTGTGTGTGTGTGTGTGTGTGTGTTAGAATGTGAATGAGTGTGCATGTGCTGTTCTTGTCCAGGTGTGTGTGTGTGTGTGTGTTAGAATGTAAGTGCATGTGTTGTTCTTGTCCAGGTGTGTGTGTGTGTGTGTGTGTGTGTGTGTGTGTGTGTGTGTGTGTGTGTGTGTACCATGTAGGACTCGACCAGGACAGTGGTCTCGAGCGCCAGCTTCTGCTCCTGCTCGATGTTGTAGCCCACGTAGCAGAGCTTCTCCTTCATCATGCGCACCGTCTCAAAGTCGGCCGAGTGGTTGAAGGCGTAGCCCCTCAGCAGGAGCAGCTGGACAGGAGTGGACATGAGACAGAGACGGAGACAGAGACAGAGTAAAAAAGAGGGGGAAGATAACAGGGATAAAAAAAGAGGGGGAAGATAAACAGGAAGAAAAAAAGGAAGGAAATACTTGTAAATATTGTGTAAGGTTAAGGTTAACTAAGATGTTTTTTTTTTCTTTTGTAATTTCAGAATTTGTGTGCGTGTTTATGTGTGTGTGTGTGTGTGTGTGTGTGTGCGTGTTTATGTGTGTGTGTGTGTGCGTGTGCGTGTGTGTTTATGTGTACCTTGATGAGGTAGCGTGTGATGTCCCGTCCGGCGATGTCCAGTCTGCGTGTGAGGTGAGGAAGAGAGAAGCCCTCGTACACGGGACAGATGTGTGTGACGCCATCACCAGAGTCCACGACCACGCCCGTCAGCAGACCTAAAAACACACACACACACACACACACACACACACACACACACACACACACACACACACACACACACACACACACACACACACACACACACACACACACACACACACACACACACACACACACACACACACACACACACACACAGAGAGAAGGCTCAGTCACCATGGTCTGAGAGTAGCGTGTGTGTGTGTGTGTGTGTGTGTGTGTGTGTGTGTAAAAAGAGATCGAAGCAGGAAGCTTGTACAGCATGTGTGTGTGTTCTTCTCCATCTTCACTGAAGTATCCGTGTGTGTGTGTCCATGTTAACTTGTTTATTTACGCACGTCTCCGCTGGTGCGAGT
>NW_027468564.1:35551782-35694282 GCF_046254945.1 Alosa pseudoharengus | reverse complement strand
TTGAAGATCCAACTCCAACTCCAAGGAGTTAAATAACTGTTAAACCTGACGGGCCTGTGGAGCTTGTTTGGCACGGCGCCGACAGACAATAGCACTCTGAATGGCACTGGTCAATATCCATGGCATCCTATACAGGCCACTGCCCAACCTAACAGTGTGTCACTGCACTCTCTAATGAGTCAACACAGTTTTCCTCCAGCTAGCATCCCTGTTTTTTTGACAGATGACTGCAGCCTGGGAGTCTAGGTATTTTCAAGCTCAACAACTACTCCAACAACACCTCTATCTAGTACAATGTTTCTCAAACTTTTTCAGACCAAGGACCACTTAGCCAATAATAAAAAAAGAAACAGTAAACAGTAGACCAACAGTATATTGCACAATAGGACTACTCACTGAACCACAATATATTATGTTACACAATAGGCCTACTCACTGAACCACCTGACTTATTGTCTTTGCACCTTGCTTATTGTGTCAGATGATTCATATCATTTAAAGTGGCGTAGCTTACATAAGCAGTGTTGCAGAACTGTTTGGATTTACAAGTTGAGGTTGGTTCAATATTGCAAACAACTCATCTATATTATAATTTACCAGGTCTGCCCGTGGACCACTTGGGATTGCTCTCAGTGGTCCCCAGACCACACTTTGAGAAACACTGGTCTAGTATAACCTGAAATAGACAGCTGGCTATCTGTGCTATATCACGTTAGAATGCTATGCTACACCCTACACATCTGACAAATGATCACAACATGAGCAGCAACCTCAACTCCCATAAAGGAAGTCATTTGCATGTTGAGGACAGATTAGATGTTTTGTGTTCATGTTGTAATTCACTGTGGCTATGTTGGCTGTTTAATGGACAAGGGAGGAGACTAGCGGTTGGGGGAGGGGGGGGGGGGTAGCTTAGCATCATCTCAGTTCTTCAGCGACAATGAGCCTGTATATGTAAACCTGTGACTAGTATAGAAGTTCTTCAACAACAACAACAACCTGCATTTATGTAGAGCTTTTCAAGGCACCCAAAACACTTCACATTGAAGGGGGAACCTCACTAACCACCACCAAAGGAGTTCATGCACTCCTCTTGCATGTCGGCGTCTTACTCCTATAACTTGTGTTTTGTTCCTGTTTTCAACCGAGTTATTTTGATCACATTACAAATGAAAGCGAGAGAGGAAGTTGGTCAAGAACAGTGTGTCAAGTGACTCCGCGTTGACTTGTGCATTGTTTGAAAACACTCTAGGAGTCTAGACACACTTAACTCGTAAAGTTTGTTCAGTTATTATCTGATGGGCAACAAGTGATCACGCAGCTAATCATCAAAATGCATATTTCAAGGAGTTGATCACATTCTTTCCCAAAAGCAACCTACGCCTGGATTTAACTTGTGACACTTTGCAACGTGTACAAGGTTTCTGGTAGTGCAAACTGTGTCTTTTAACAGATGTTCTGTGGGAGGAATGAGTTAAATATAGTGCATGAAAAGAAAGTTGATAGTTTGGGTTGTAGGTTACCATGCCACAGAGTTGTGACTGAGAGAGAGAGAGAGAGAGAGAGAGAGAGAGAGAGAGAGAGAGAGAGAGAGAGAGAGAGAGAGAGAGAGAGAGAGAGAGAGAGAGAGAGAGAGAGAGAGATGTATGTGAAACAGTAAGAAATTGTATGCTCAGAGACTGTGGGAGTTTAGCCTGACGAGTCAGACCCACATTAAAATGTAGGGTCTGGGCACTCACCGTTCGCAGTGCTCAGTCCGAGGGGCGGGATAATCAGTTGTCTATCAAATTCCCTCTGCACGCAATAGGACAGCGGCAGCGCTATGAGTCCCATGCGTTTCCCACCAGTGGAGCTAGTTGGATAGTTCAAACGTTTGCCAACTTAACAAAAGCTTAACTCGTGTCACACTGTTCGCCAATAGCAACATCCATCTTATTTGTTTTCAAGTAGCAGGGAATTCAAGCCAAACCGTTGCAACTCTGCCATCAATCATTATGTTAAGCCCACCTAACGACTCTATACACGATTTCATTGGCCTGATTGAGTTTCGATTTCTGGAGCTCACAAGCCAACGGAGAGTTGCTGGACTAGCCCTGGCAGCAAATGTAATTCTAGATTTCTAGGCTAGTGGGAGTTAAGAATTGATGCTAATATAGTGTGTGTAAGAGAGAAGGTAAGAACCTAAGGGTCGTTACATGACACCAGTTTCAAGAAGAGGAGGGTGAGCATAAGTGAGATGTTGAGGACCACAAACAGAACCCTGTCCACACACAGCAGGAACCTCAACAGAACCCAGTCCACACACAGCAGGAAGCTAAACAAAACCCTGTCCACACACAGCAGGAACCTCAACAGAACCCAGTCCACACACAGCAGGAAGCTAAACAGAACTCAGTCCACACACAGCAGGAAGCTAAACAGAACTCAGTCCACACACAGCAGGAACCTCAACAGAACTCAGTCCACACACAGCAGGAAGCTAAACAGAACTCAGTCCACACACAGCAGGAACCTCAACAGAACCCAGTCCACACACAGCAGGAAGCTAAACAGAACCCAGACCACACACAGCAGGAAGCTAAACAGAACCCAGTCCACACACAGCAGGAAGCTAAACAGAACTCAGTCCACACACAGCAGGAACCTCAACAGAACCCAGTCCACACACAGCAGGAAGCTAAACAGAACTCAGTCCACACACAGCAGGAACCTCAACAGAACCCAGTCCACACACAGCAGGAAGCTAAACAGAACCCAGACCACACACAGCAGGAAGCTAAACAGAACTCAGTCCACACACAGCAGGAACCTCAACAGAACCCAGTCCACACACAGCAGGAAGCTAAACAGAACCCAGACCACACACAGCAGGAAGCTAAACAGAACCCATTGCCACACTCTGCCCCGCCGGTCCCACCCGTTTCAGTGATAAGAGTCGGGGTCATGGTGTTTGAACACTCAGGGCTTGGTTAATGTGTAAGCACAGAGTCACACCCTGATAACAGCAGTGCGCAAATCAGTGTTACTGCATCAAACTGCTAGCTACTGAGCATATGCCTACTCAGGTATGTACTCAGGTACTCAGGAGTTTTTATTTCCATAAGGAAATGCACTTACATCCATATATACGTCCTCATAAGTATTTGTGGATTTACACAGTACATTCTAGTACATTCACCAAAAATATAATCTGTTGGGGCCTTTTTATTCTCCAAAGGCCTCTTGATGAAGCAATATGTGCACGCAACTTCGTTTGAGATCGATTCCACTAGATACAAATCAGCAAAGCATGCCAGTGCCCAACAGCAGCCATTATCCTTTCATCAACACTATCCCATAATAATTGCTGTGGCTTTACCATAACATCTGTGACCAATGACATGATATCATGAGTATAAAGTGGATGCTGACGGGATAGTGTTGGACAACGGCCATGAGAATGATGGAGAATCTGCTTGGGCAGGTTTATGAGGCTGCGGTAGCCAAATGGAGAGGACTAGTTAGCTATTGAAGGGAGTTGTGATTGGTTGACAGGACTGTGACAATGCAATACAGAGGGGTGTGATTGGTTGGTTACCTTGATCTCGATGTTGCCCACTTTGGCAGTGGACCGGATGATGGGCCGGCCCACCAGCGCAGGGAAGATGTGTTCAGGGAAGTTGGAGCCTGCATAGCCACATTTCACAAACTGAAGGAGGGAGAGAGACGGAGAGAGAAGGGGAGAGAGAGAGACGGAGAGAGAAGGAGAGAGATGTTTATCTTAAGTCACCATTTTGAGTTTCAATCCTAATTTGTTGAGCACTGTGTCACATCATTAGATAATAAGCATGAATTGATTTAAGCGGTGTGTTGCAGTTGCAGGTGAAATTTGAATGCAAAGGACGCCCAGTCACTTCAGGCAGGAAGTTGCTCAAAGACAGAGGCGCCAGAGGAAGGCAATGGGGGAGAGCAGTCGAGAAAGAAACCAGACAATCGATATGACTACCGTCTGAGACGTCTCCTCTAAGCTTCAGAAGTTATTTTCTGGTCAGCTAAACTGTCAGGGAAAAGACTTGAACAGACGAAACTGACAAGTTGCAAGAAGAGCGTTTATCTATGCCGAAAAAAGGTGCTTTGATACCACTAGGCTACAACTTGTTTTGGTCAAAGTAGGCTAGTCATCAAATAGCGCTCAAATAAAAGGTCTGGGAACAGCATAAAGATGCCTGGCTTTATTTTATCTACGATGATTCCACAAAATGTGATGTATCGGTTTAGCAAATATGCGCCAGTGTAGAAGTGGTGGTGGAAATGAGACTGACTTCCGAATGATGCCTTGTACGGTTACATCTCTGCAACTTCCTTGTTACATTGTAAAGATAGCCGCCTCGCAAGTAGCTGCCTAGCAATAATGACAGAGCTCGCCTGCCTCGACAGTCGACAGCTAACAACTTCATTGATGCTTCTGGTAAGCCAGCAAGCTAGCTGTAGAGGTAGCTTAATGTGGCTACTATCCATTCCAAACTGAATTTTCAGTCATGATAAACTGAAACGAGGGCACTCGTCATAACTACAGCGGAGAGGTGATGGGCATTTCAATCTCACGCTTGAGAATTTACACTCCTGTCAATTGGCTAGCTGGGTACTTCCAGTTAGCTAACGTTATGTCAAAACGGGTTTGACGAAGGAGATCTATCATCTGTCATGTAATTTCTGTGAGAGCAGGCTAGTCTAGCATGAATAGCCTATTACGTTGCGAATGCAACCTTCATGCGATGGAAAAAGTATCCTCACTGTTCGACTCCACCACAATATACCACTCCCATGTATCATTCACAACCTGGCATTTGCATTCCTTTGATGAAACCTAACCCATCCAGTCTAGCTCTTTAGTAGCCTAGGCTACTATTGCAACCTACTTCCTGTTTCGGCTGAATCTCTTTTTGCCGCAAGAAAAGAGACATTGGTGGAAAACAAGGGACGAACACCGCCGAATTGAACGCTAGAGCACGGTCTGGTTTCAAACTTACCCCGGTACCATTGTCGCAAACCACCACTTTCCTTCCCTGGCTGTCCATTTCTTGTCTGATTCTCCGGGAACCTGCAGTCTTGCCCTGCACAACTTTCTTCTTCAGCGAGGCGGAAATCACACATCCCCGGCTCCTGCACAACGAGCTTCTTCCGGAATGTTTAGCATGTGACCTCATCATTCAGCAAGCGTCGGACTAAACAGTGCCAATTACCACCCAAAATATTTTGGACGATTGTGTATTTTTGTCAGATGGCAATACGGTGACAGTTGACGTTTTATAGATTTAAACGTCTTTACACTGCATTAGCTCCAGATGGAGTAACAACAGAGCCTTTCTAGCCTAATCTCTGATAATACTAGATTCATAGACAGTAGCCTATGAAGGGGCCTTAATTAGTGAGGCTGAGGAATTTGTATGTGTTTCTGGTCAGACATCAGGCGTTTAGGCCTAAGACTGGTTCCAAGATGAATCAGACATCTATTTAATTTGACTAAACGGGTGCTCCTAATTTATCATGCACTGTGTTAAAATCCAGTGCATTTTAAATTGCTCAGGTTCAAGTAAACGGTGACATTAGTTGTATTTGAGCGCCCTCGTGTGGTTAATCAAAGTAGTTTGTTGATGTCTTTTGGTCTTTTATTTTGACATGCGAAACAAATATTAAAATCACTGACAGACAGAGTAAATTCACAACGACAGTCAAAAGTATATGAATAATCAAGGTGTTCTTCTCATCTCTGTGTGAATACACATTTTCATCCGTGTAATATTCTTTTAACCGTATCACTGAGGTTGAAGACATTTAATTTGACAAAGTATGAAGAATTTGCTGTAGCATGTTCAGCACAGTCATAGCTGTGCTGACTGTTCTCAAGGTAGAGATGTTATGGGCAACATAACTCACTGTTATATCGCCAGAATTACAGATATAGTTCATTTTTCTCAAAATGTCAACGTCCTCTTTAGATTATCAATAATGTTTTTGTCAATTGTCCTTCATGTGGTTCATTTCAGAGCTGAATACAGTTGCGCAATTTTGTTGCGCAAGGGGAAGGAGCATGGGAACGTGCTTCTCCTGTCAATTTCGAAGCCTGCTGCTGCATCCCTGTACAGCTCTGAAGATTCCATTGTATAACTTTACTTTTTCCAAATTGCGAACCTACTGCCAGTTTTACAAAGATCTTGCTCTCCAAATAATTTGTGGTTCGCTACTTAAATCCTTGTCGTCTGTCACATTAAGGTAATTGGTAACCTTAACTTCTCAAAGAGCTAGCTAACTTAGCTACGTAGCTATTACAGAGTGAGCTGACCTGACCTGACCTGACTGACTGACTGACTGGTGTCAACCTTGTGAGCTGGTGAAGTTTCCGAATGGTTTAGAGTCCCTCGTCGTTCTTCATGTGTTAAAATATAGGCCTATGCATGGATATATTTCGTATGAGCATACCTTTATTTGTCACTTAAGTTGTAATGCCAATCAAACACTTTTTGTAGTAGTAGTAGCCTGGGTCAACCCAGACGAACCTGTAGGCACATTTGAATTTTAAGCAAATTTGCTAAGAGATTCATCTGGGTTTATCCAGGCTACCACAGTAGCTGACGTTAACTTCCTCTTTGCCCTCAACATTAGTAGGTAAACCCTGCAGCCGACAAGCAGTTTCACAATGATTCAAACTTTGAACGGTGCCAGACAGCTTGCCACAGCTACAATGAAACGTGCCGGTAAGATAACGTCATTCTTTAACAAAAATGGTGAATTTGTTCAGTCGCAGAGTTCCGTAGCCTAGTCTACTTCTGAAACTAACGAGCCTACACGGGGCACGTTTTTTACAGGGTGTCCTGACAGTGTTCATGATTATTGTGGTTCGAATGTTCGATTGATATCGGATCTTTTTTGTTTTGTTCTGGAGGACACATACTTTAATCATCAGAGGGCAAATTATCATGATCATCCCAACAGAACCCATGAAACTGATTATGTGTTTGCCCAGGTTCTGGTAAAAGAAAGATTAACTACCTACTTTGTTCAAAAATAGCTTGGGCCAGCTCCTTGAAAAGAAAGGAATTAAATAGCAGCCTACACACATTCTGCACAGGTTCTGCACAATTAAAAGGTACTATAAATCAGATTGTAAAGGACACCCTTGAATAGCCTAATTGTGAAGGAACTCAGTGTAGACTATAGCATATGGTCAAAGATCCTTGATTACTAGCTCCGCTTAACCCTCTCTGATATGGTTCTCTAGCATTGACAGGTTATCCTCCTCCTCTAGTTTATTATATATCAACTTTAGGTGATAGTTATAACTATGTCGTTATATAGTTATTAAAATATTCTATACTAACAGCCACAGAGTTACGGTTACCAGTGCCTTGGGGAGAGCTGAGAGGGCAGGTCTGGGGTCCTGAGGAGGGCCGTCCAGTCTTATGCCTGCACGGCTGGGCAGACAACTCTGGTTCCTTCAACACCTTGATCCCACTGTTACCGCAAGGTAGACTGTGTGTGTGTGTGTGTGTGTGTGTCTGTGTGTGTGGTGTGTATGTGTGTGTTTGTTTGTTGGTTTGTTCAGCATCCTAAATGAATCCTACTAAGTCTGACTGTAAAATGCTGTTGCACAGCAGATCTTGTCTCAGGTGCCTTTCTTTCATTATACTCATCAACCGATATTTCCACCCACTTTTCCCCTTTGCCTCTGTCTATCTCTCATTCTATCCTCCGTCCCCCCCCCTCTCTCTCTCTCTCCCCCTCTCTCCCTTCTCTCTCTCTCTCCCTCTCTCTCTCTGTCTCTCTCTCCCCCTCTCTCCCTTCTCTCTCTCCCTCCATCTCTCTCTCTCTCTCCCTCTCTCTCTCTCTCCCCCTCTCTCCCTTCTCTCTCTCCCTTCATCTCTCTCTCTCCCTCTCTCTCTCTCTCTCTCTCTCTCCCCCTCTCTCCCTTCTCTCTCTCTCCATCTCTCTCTCTCCCTCTCTCTCTCTCTCTCTCCTTTGAAGAGTGGAGGTGTGTGGCTCTGGACATGGCAGGCCACGGCCTCTCTTCCCCGAGGCCTCCCGGAGTCTTCTACACCTTCCCCGCGTATGTGGCCGACGTCAGGAGAGTGGTCGAAGGTGCGCAGAGTTGCTACTACAATAGCGTTAGTTATTAATACACATCCAACACACACACACACACACACACACACACACACACAGAGAAAGGTCTAACACCCTTTCATTTAATAAAAAAGTGGTGCCTGATAGGAGGGCTTTGTTTAGACAAGGTTCTTGATGAACAATACATCTAAACAGGGATGTATTGTTATAAACATTGGACAATAACCTCCACCGTCATCAAACATGTTCTGAATGCCTTTTAAAAAATCTGATACCGCATGGCACAGTCCACCTTACCGTGATCACAGAATTCATAGTTTGCCCACCTCTTATTTTACCACTACACCTCTGCATCTAATGAGTTTAGAGTGTGGCACAAAAATAAGCCGGTTTTGTCTAATGTGTGGTCCATGTCTCCCCAGCTCTGCAGTGGAAACGCTTCTCCATACTGGGCCACAGCATGGGTGAGTGTCGGCCCAGAGTATCTGCCGATCGTACTCCTCTACGCTGAGCGGAGGTGTTAAATAGTGGTCTTATCTCGTGATGGAAAAATGGAGGAGTCTTTTTTTTTTAAAGGTTTTAACAGTTTTAAGTCATGAAGAGTTTGCCTTCATGCAAAGTGCACACTGATCTATGGTTGTCTTCTTCAGTGCTGTGTACCTACCCACCATGCATATTCTTATATATTCATATCATATTGTGTGTGTGTGTGTGTGTGTGTGTGTGTGTGTGTGTACAAATATCATATAATATGTTTCACTCTACAAAATCATGCAGAGGAGGCAGCTCCAGATCTTAATAATTAAGCCTTTAGAATTACAATATTGCCTAGAAATGTTTGTTTTGTTCCGTATTGCACCGTTAACACTGCATTGCTTACGTGACCCTGAGTGCACGGGGCATGTGTGTTCATAAACGCCTGAGGTGAGGTTGAAGGTCACCGGCCTCACCTCTATGTCAAGCTTGTGATGACCAGTAGGTGAAAGTTGAGGGGCTGAAGTCCCACCGTGGCTACAGTATTGCTGCAGCTTAGATATTCTTAGTGTACATTTACTACAGTATTGACGTCAGCTTAGAGGTCCTTAGTGTATGTTTGCTGTGTATAGCCCCTCGTGTGATTGATTGATTGATTGATTGATTGATTGATCCCCATATTCCATGTGGGTGTGCAAATGTAAAACCAGATGCAAATTTTATTTGATTTATTATTTTACAAGAAAACTGGATGTATTTTAAGAATCAACATACTAACAATATGATCCCAGTGCAGTAAACCAAGTGTCTCTGTTTGCTCTTACAGGTGGCAATGTGTCAGGAATGGTAAGCATGGAATATCAGAGCTATTAAAGCTCCTTTATCTCTCATCATCATCTCATTATCGATGTCAGATGTGAGACATCGTACTGATTGAGAGTGACAATTTGGGGGGGGGCATGTTGACTTCAGTTGGAGGTGTCTGAATCAGTGTGGTTATTTCATTATTATGTTGTCTGTGAACGGTTAAGCCGGTGTTGAACATCATATGGTAGTTGTTTTGTCTGGGCTCTCCGTTTTGTTCTCAGGTTGTCATGACACTCTTGTGTTTGTTGTTGTGTGTTGTTGTCTGTTGGCAGTTCAGCCTGTTCTTATACTCTTGTGTTTGTTGTTGTGTGTTGTTGTCTGTTGGCAGTTCACCTCTGTTCTTATACTCTTGTGTTTGTTTGTTTGTTTGTTTGTTTGTTTGTGTTATGTGCAGTTCAGCGCAGTGTTCCCTGATATGGTGGAGGCCCTGGTGCTGCTGGACTCCTATGGATTCTACCCCACTAACACGGTACGCACACACACACACACACACACACACACACACACTCACACACACTCACACACACAATGAGAGTGCTAGGTACAAAAAAATAGCAAAAACACTTCATTCATTCAATTGGCTTTCCTCCTATCTTCTTCTTGTCATCCTCTCTTTCTCTCTCTCTCTTTCTCTCTGCTCAGAAAAGCATCCCAGAACCATCCGCTCCACCCCACCCTCTGTGGTGATTTAGCGATTTAGCACTTGAAATGTGATTTTACCACCCAAATGCTTCTGTCTCTAATGTTTGTGTCAGTACTACAAACACAAATAGCAAAAACTACTTCATTCATCCAATGTGCTTTCCTCCTCCCATCTCTCCCTCCTCTTATCATCCTCTCTCTCTCTCTCTCTCTCTCTCTCTCTCTCTCTCTCTCTCTCCTCCCATCCCTCCCTCCTCTTGTCATCCTCTCTCTATCTCTCTCTCTCTCTCTCCTCCCATCCCTCCCTCCTCTTGTCATCCTCCCTTCCTGACCCACAGAAGGAGCTGCCGGGCATCCTGAAGCAGGGGATGGAGGAGATGATGCAGGTGGAGAAGAGGGACAGCGAGGGGAAGAAGGAGAAGATCTACACCCACCAGCAGGCCATGCAAAGGTGCTCACACTCTCAATCACTCACTCACTCACACACACACACACACACACACACACACACACACACACACACACACACACACACACACACACACACACACACACAGATCTACACCCACCAGAAGGCCATGCAGAGGTGCTCACTCACTCACTCACTCACTACACCCACCAGAAGGCCATGCAGAGGTGATCACTCACTCACTCACTCACTCACTCACTCACCCACTCACTCACTTTGCTGAGAAAACAGCAAAGAAATGGCCAGAACTGCATAGTTTCTCTTTAAATGGGCCTGTAAAATGCTCATTGTAGTGCGTGACCACGTCGCCTAATCAGTCTCGGAGCAGTGTTTACTTTTTTTCCTCTTCAGTCTCCCGCAACTATAAAATAACGTAGTGGTTACCAAGGCAAAGTGGTTTTCACAGTATATTTCATCTGAGTTACAGAGGACAACTGAAATTAGACAAACTTAAATTCAAGTTATGACTATGGCAAGATCACAATGTAGTTTCTAAGCTTTTAGATACATGAAATGCTAGAGGAAAAGCTGACGATAAAGCTTGGCTAACTTCATTTCTGAAGTAATATTAGAACTTTTTGACAGCATGGTATACATTAATGATAGTATTACTATATTTTTCCTATGGAAATTTTCTTAATATAAGTTGAAGAGAGAAAATGACATTGAAGTTAACTCTCACAATAGGGAGGAATTATTTGCTTTCCAGTTTGCAACATTTCCCGCCTTGCACTGCAGCCATAGGCGCAACAGTTGGCGCAACAGTTGGGCATTTTTTTAAATAATTAATGATCTTTTTTATCAATTTATGATATTTTGTCCACTATTTACTGTATTATGTTAATGGAGATCTGATGAATGTTGGTATGAAACATGGCATCCCAATCGTATAATGGGATAGCTCAGACCATTCCATTCCCTAGTTGGCCAAACTCTATATATACAGTATATACGGATCTGTGCTTGCTCCTCTAGTAGAGCCCGCTAGAGTGTTCCCTAGATGCTCAGGCTCAGTATTTCAGCAAAAGGTTTACTTCTTTGGCATGGATTGTGGTGATGATGTCTCATTCTCCCACTCATTTTCTTTAAAACGATTTTGTTTTCATTTTCTTTCCCCTTGACCCCATCTCTTTCTCTCTCTCTCTCTTTCCCTCTCTCTCGCTCTCAGGTTAATGGCAGCCAACCCCCAGTTAACAGAGCAGTCAGCTCAGCATCTTCTAGAAAGGGGATTAAGAGAGGCTGAAGGCGGTACGTTTATCTCTCCCATATGACTTGCTCCATATCTCACCTGCTATTCTTACTTGTTTGTTGTGGTCGTTGCCATGGTGATTACTGGTTGTTGCTCATCAGTACCCTTTCTCCCATTCGACCCTCTTAGGGTTTGTGTTTACCAGGGACTTGAGGATCAATCTGGTGAGGTTCTTTATTTTGGCAAATTGACAGTTATGTAAAGAATGTCTGCATAGAAATATTATATGATGCTCTTAAACTTACTTGAATGTGACATTGTATTGACATTGACTGCCGAAGACTAGGGTTTGATTTCCCTCCTCCTCAGGAGTGTGTATTTAGAAAACGTGGTGATTTTGAAAGTAGCCCAACATAAATCCACAAATGACATGGAAGTGACATTTTCATTTTGTTTTGCCCATATTTATTTGTTTGTTTGTTTTCTTTGTTTCAGAAAAACGTGACCCGGATTAGTCTGGAGCAGAGCTTAGAGCTGCAGTCCAGGATCCAGGCCCGTGTCCTGGTCTTACTGTGAGAGGACATCTCTATTTTTGTCAATCTTTTTTTCTCTCTCTCTTTTCTCTGTCTTTCTCTTTCTCCATCTCTTTTTACTCTCTTGTATTCCTAAACAATCTGTTTCTCTCCAAACTGTCTCCTCCTCTTGTCTCGTTGGGTCTCTCTGTCACTTCCTTTCTCTTTTTCTGTTCTTGTCTTCCTCTCTCTGTCACTCACTCCCTCTCTTCTTTCACTCACTCCTTCTCTTCTTTCACTCACTCCCTCTCTTCTTTCACTCACTCCCTCTCTCTTTCACTCACTCCTTCTCTTCTTTCACTCACTCCCTCTCTTCTTTCACTCACTCCCTCTCTTCTTTCACTCACTCCCTCTCTTCTTTCACTCACTCCCTCTCTTCTTTCACTCACTCCTTCTCTTCTTTCACTCACTCCCTCTCTTCTTTCACTCACTCAGTCTTCTTTTTCTTCTTTCTTTTCTTCTATTTCTGTCTTCCTTTGATCGTCATTTTTAGTGTCTGTGGGCTCTTGGTGGTTTAGTTTAAAAAAGTGCCCTGTCATTTCTCTCTGCCTCTTCTGAAACACACAGTTTCTCTTTTTCTTCAGGGACAACCCTTTACAGTCATACAGTATTAAAAACCCTTTGCACTGTGTCCTGTCAATTATTATTATGGTATTGATATATATCACTGGTATGGTATTGATATCACTGGTATGGCATTGAAATATATCATATTATTATTATTATTATTATTATTATTATTATTATATTATTATTATATTCTCTATTTTCCCTCTCTCTCACTCTCTCTCTCCCTCCCTCCCTCTCTCTCCCACCCTCTCACCCTTTCCCTCCCTCTCTCTCTCTATTCTCTCTCCCTCTCTATTCCGCAGGGCTGAAGCTGGTCTGAATAAACTCTTTCCTCTGCCTGAGGGCTGCTCGGAGTCCCTCATGAACGGCTACCAGAACGTGAGTACATACACATACAAACACACACTTGAACATGCACACACTTGAACAGACACACATATACTCACTCGAATAGTTGTACACATACGTATGCGCACACACACACATACACACACACACACACTCGAACAGACACACACACACATACTCACGAACAGATGCACGCATACGCGTGCACAACCACACACACACACACACACACACACACTTTCATGTAAACTTACTAGACAAGCACACTCAACCACACATACCAACGTAAACCCTCTAGTCAGCCACACACCCTACAGCTGTAAGTCCCACATTCTCACTGAAAAATGGCCTAGAGGAGAATGTGTGTGTGTGTGTGTGTATGTGTAATCTCATATTCAAGAGAAAGTGAATGTCTCTCAGTTGTACCCTGCTCAATTATTTAGGATCATCCACTTTCTACCACATAGATGCGAGTGCACACTCACCTTCTCACTCAAACTATGGCATATGGAACATACTTACAAGATATAACCCTGTAAGCTAGTTGTAACCTAGTTATGACCTCTCTCTTCTCTCTCTCTTTTCTCTCTCTTGCTCTCTTCTCTCTCTCTCTCTCTCTCTCTGTTGTTCTCTGCTGCAGAGTAAGAACATGAAGGTTATGACAGTTCCAGGGGATCATCACGTTCACATGAACCAGCCGGAGGTCGTGGCGCCCATCATCACTGACTTCCTGCTGTCTGCTACTGACAGCACTGCCAAGTTATAACACTCATATCACACACACTCACACACACACACACACACACACTCACACACATACTCTTTCTCTCTCTCGCTCTCTCTCTCTCTCTCTCTCTCTCTCTCTCTCTCTCTCTCTCACACACACACGCTCTCATACACACACACACTCTCTCTCACACACACACACACACTCACACTCTCTCTCTCACACACACACACACACACACACACACACATACACACACCGCCACCATATTATACCTACGAACAAATGCAGCATTAGACATGTCATGCTGACCTGTAATCAAGCACTGACAAACATACACACACATACTGTACACAGATTAATGTACACGTGAGCCTGGAAACTTTCCGTTTACTCCAGTGCACTACTGATCAAAGTTGAAATGTATTTATTTGTCATTTAAACAAAATAGCTCACAATGATGTACTTCTAAAGGGGCAACGAGAAGGCTTCTTAACTTTTAATACATTGTTTGGATTTAGCTTCTTTATTTCAGACTAGTGTTGCATGGTGTATCGATACTAAAAAGGGATCACGTTTTTAGAATCGATACTTTATTAAAATAATAACGTTCTGTGTCTGTGTGAACTGCTGCTCTCACTGCTCCTTGTATGCATCTAGGCAAGTGGGCGTGTCAAGCAGGCAGCTCTGAGTGAGTGAGTGCGCAGCCAACGTCAACATACAAAAGGTGAAGTGAAATCTGGAACTATTTCGGATAAATCGCAAATAGTGAAGGCAAGCCATCAGGTACACAGAGGCCCGTTTGTAAAATATGTTTCAAAGTAATTTAAAAGCAGTAGCCTAGGCTACGCATGGAACTTGGCTAAACCTCGCAGACATATCCCATAATTTTTAAAGAGTTCAAAGAACGACAGGTTAACGAATATCCTATGCTATAGAAAACACGACTACATGGTTAGTGCCAAGTTCTTTTCTTCTGTTTTAGTCTAGCCTAAGTGAAACGAGTATGGTTCTCTGGGATAAAGTGAACCTTCCTTCATCAATGAATTTTGACGAGACATAACGAGCTGAAATCATAGGGTGCTAACGTGATGAAAGCGCAATGTTCATGCCAGAATAACATTACCATAACTTGTAAACAATCTATTTCATGTAGACTGCAATTTGACCAGATGATAATTATTGACCAGATGTAGGCTACCCGAAATGCGCTAATTAAAGCCCACAGCATATAATAGCCTACCACCAAAGCGTGTTGAGTCCTAATAATAATAGCGGCTTATTGTTACGTGGTAGCAAATCATGTTATCAAAGAAATAGACGTAATGTAGGGAATGCACACAGATATATTGCAACAGGTAGCCTAATGGTGTAGGCCTATCTGACGATTAAGGGCCCCCCACTAATTGTCAAATATGTGGGAGGGGGGGGTTTGCTGTAATTTCCTGTATTCTGGTGCAATTGGCCTATACTAAATTCAATCAGACTCCTAGCCTACATCCTGATTTGTTGATATTGAGGCAATGATTCCATGCAAAGGCTTGGGCTTCAGGGCCCCCTGACCCCTTGGGCCCCTGGGCCCGGTAGGCCCGTGCAGTAATCCATCCCTGCATCAGATGGCCTAAAGATTAGGCCCATCTGCATAGCATTCAGTGATTTGCATGCAGTAATTTCAACACTGACCTTGATGTAGCCTAGTTTGGATATTTAAAGCTACTTTATTGCCAAAACACAACACAATGTAAATTAACTATAATGTAAAGAACTTAATCACACAAAGTAGTCCTACTATTTTACTGACTATAAAAAATAATAATTATGTAGGAAGTTTAGAACCCAAAATTGACCTGCACACTACAAAAGTGCACCGAATTCAACACAAATGACTCAAAAACTTGGAGGTATGACTCCTTTCTTTTCCAGATATCTTAGGATTTCGCCGTAGTATCGTATCAGTATCGAGCATTGTGATTTTTTTTGTGTGTGTATTGTTTTGTATTAACAAAAACTACAATACAGCCTTGAGAAAGTCAATTCCATTCATTGATGTTTCTCAAACTGTAAAAACTGCAAAACTTTTCTGTGTACTGTAACATTAACATATTTCAGTTTTTGTTTTAACATTGTTAAGATATTTTGTATGTCAATACAGTTTTCAGGTGTTGTTGGGGGCTGTTTGATGTTTCATGTCATAGCATATCTGTATGTGTGCATGCCAGTCTGCCATACCAACCGTGCCTTTTTCCTGTGGCTCACACCACATATCAATAAAACTTTGCCATCAAGTCGATCACTTTCAACAGTCTTTACTACTGATGAGATTACACACGCACACAGACACACACTCACGCACAGACACGCACACACAGACACAGACACACACACTCACACATATTTGTCACATACAGTAAGATACAGTTTAAGTTTACACACCCATGCTAAGGTTGACTAAAAAGAGGAATACAAATTCATCTTTTGGAAATTGATCTTAATGCCTTAATTTAAAAAAATGAGGAAAAATCCAACGTTTAATGACACCAATTTTCTTTGTGAATGAATAATGTATCGCAAATAAATACAGGTTCTTCCTTAAAAGATATGGGTAAAAGATGTAGTTAGTTAAGGTACTTACAAGACGCTTTTATCCAAAGTGCTTTAATACTAAAAATACAAAGACTACTTCAAGCCAAAGGAAGTAGTGACTGTAAGAAACAAAACTGGTTTTACCTCCATGCACAGGAGTTTTAAGAGTTTTAAGATAAGTTTGTTTCCCTTCAAGGTTGGATTTGTCCTCATTGCTTTCAATGTGGGATTAACATAAATGGACAAAAGATGTTTTTAGTCAACTTTACCAGCCAATAGATATGGAGGACACTGTATATCATGCAATAAAAAATAAAATACAAAAGTAGCTTAGTGTGAGAATGAATGAACACACCCAAACTAGTCTTGAACATAAAGAACAGGAGTTTTATTATCAGATGATGTGCTGGTTTTTCCCTCAGAAATGCCAACACCCAAAGCCAAATGAATGCTGTGAATTGTGTCGTGTTGCCAGAACTATGAGCACATCATAAAGTTCGTCCAGTCAACATGAGAGTTTTGTTACATCGCTCATAAAAGAAGTCAACACAATGCCTGCTTCACCATTCCATTAAATAATCCACAGAGTTGGTTTACTGCATCTTATTATACGGCTCTTCACAATGCTAGTAGAACACTCCATTGACTTGAATGGGATTTCCCAACGTTCTACGGTAAAATAAATTCATGTAATTATGACCGCCGCGCAGCGAAGCGGCGGTCATATAGGTTTAGTCAGATTTTTTTTTTTTTCTTTTTTTTTTTTTTTTTTTTCGCATGCCCAAATTTCTGTCAATGATTCCCGGGACACTGAAAGACCGGGGTACACGAAACTTGGTGGGCATGTAACCCCACATGGATAGCATGGAACCGTCGTTTTTCGTTTTGATCTGTAGCCCCCCCGCTGTACTGGACCCCCCGAAAGGAGGGTAGGGCAGACACAGTTTTCTGTGAATATCTTGAGAACCGTAGGGCCTAGGATGACCAATTTTTTCCGTATGTTTGCCTCCAGGGGTCATGTTAACCCTTTCCATGTGCACACATGTGCATAAACAGATACACACGCACACACATGCATTCACAGTAATCATACGTATGACACATACTCACACAGTAGACATATGTACGCATGCATGCACATGCACAAACACACATACGCAGGCAAACACACAAGCACGCACACACACACACACACACACACACACCCACACACACATAAACATAAACGTGTACACGCACACATGCACACAATTCAAGAATTTCTCAGAATTATGAACAGGCAAGATGGGGGTGGGGTTGTATAAAATGAATTTTACGTGTGAAATCTATGAACTAATCATGATTTGGTACTTGTTGTCTAGCACAGTGTTTTTCAACCACTGTGCCGGGGCACACTAGTGTGCCGTGAGAGATCAGGTGTGCCGCAGAAAATTACCCAAATGTCACTCACTGGTCAACTCAACTGTTGCATCAAAGAATGTATAACCACATGTGTGCTCATTGATTGTATGATTGCACTATTTGTGGTATGCAGGCATTGTACAACGGGGCCCCATATCCACTATTCACAGAATCACATATCCAGTTCATAACAACAATTAAATTAGATATAGTCACCTACAAATGAAACAGGGTGCTTGTTTTATTGAGCAGGTCTTGCATAGAAGCCATAATAAGGCCATTTCTGTGTATTATTTGAAATTTTAGGCTATGGTATGTTTATTTTTTTCTTCACACAGGATGTTAGTGTGCCGTGGGACATTTTAAGTGTCAAAAGTGTGCCGTGGCACAAAAAAGGTTGAAAAACACTGGTCTAGCAGATACCAGTGAGAATTGAGTGTGGCTAATGCAATTTAGTGAGACAGTTATAATCATATAGGCCTTTCAGCGTGATTTATTTTTGTGGAAAAAAGGTACTGGACTGGGCGGCGGTCATATTTTGTACCGCTCTGCGGTACATCTAGTTTCTCATCAAGTGGTAAGATGTATGTGGCGCAACTGGTTGATGCGTTGATTAGGCTCTTTTTAGTCTAGCCTATGGGTTCAATCCTCGCCATTCACAGTTTTTTAAATGTATACATTTTTAGTCAAGCAATGCTTCCTCAATTTAGGCTGAAGATAGACTAGGTGGCCGCTGGCAGCCTGACCAGCAGTCAGTGAAACGTACAAACCATTAAGCCTAGGCTATACTTTGAAGGTCTAAATGGCTTGGGCAATGCAGCAAGATAACACAGTAGCCAGTTACCATGATACACTGTGTTAACCTGCTACAAACACAATAACATACTAGGTGACCTCTTTTACTTGTAGGCCTAGTAAATAAGTATAGCCAATTTCACTAAGATGTGTCATCCTCGTTAGTGGCGCAAGCAGGTTAATGTCAGGTTATCATGCAAGTAGTTTAATTTAGTAGTGGTTCGAGACCCACGTGGAGTTTATTTAGTTTTATTTATTTGGTGGCATATTCATGGTCCAGCGCATGTAGCCTAGCCTACTACAGACAACCTGACACTTCCAACGCCAACACATCGTGTTGTAAAGCTTTATTAAACAACAAAGTGCAGCATCACAAACATGTCTATTTGAACTTCAGTTAAACAGACGAATCTGCGGCCAGGTATCGGAGGCTAAATCATCAGCTGAACACACCTGCAAGAGAAGGGGGCGGTTACGTTAACTCCAGAGGCAAAGTAAACAGTCAGCCAGTTAACATGAAAGCCAGTTACCGTATAACACCTGTTTATGTGCCTATGTGTGTGCATGTGCATGCATGCGTATATATGTCTACTGTGTGAGTATGTGTCATACGTAGGATTACTGCGAATATATGTGTGTGTGTGTGTGTATCTGTTTATGCACATGTGTGCATATGGAATGGGTTTACATGACCCCTGGAGGCAAACATATGCAAAAAATTACGGTTCTCAAGATATTCACAGAAAACTGTGTCTGCCCTACCCTCCTTTCGGGGGTCCAGTCCAGCGGGGGAAACGAAAAGCAATGGTTCCATGCTATCCATGTGGGGTTACATGCCCACCAAGTTTCGTGTACCCCGGTCTTTCAGTGACCCAGGAATCATTGTTGGTGTACGGTCACTAAATGTACACATAAATTATTTTATTGTAAGGCCCCCTGTTACAACCGAGGGTTCACCCTGCGACCCACAAACGTAAATTCCGCGAATGCCAAAGTCAAACGCGAAAACCAAAAGCCAGCCTACCTAATTTACCAAGATAGCTTGTTAGTCTAGGGGGTTTAACAATAGCTAGCTAAATTGAGCCCTCAGTGCAACTTGCCCTGCGTGTATGTGGTAACTTGAGTTGGGAGTCTATATCAGTGGTGTGGGTGATGTTGATATGTAACTACTAAAGACTGCAAGAAGAACCAGCTTACCGACTTCCCAGGCAAGCGTGCGTACCGGGCCAGCACAGGTCTTGCTCTTTCCCGAGAGCGGCCAGCTCTCTTGCGGTTGTTCGGTTTTGGGAGTTCAAGTTTCAATTAGTAAAGTCTGGGTGCCAGACGAAAACGTTGTATAAAGATAAACAAAAAAAACACAATAGTCCGAAGGGACGTCGGAGAAACAGGCAATCCTAGTCAGCATTGGCGAGTAGCATGCACACTTTCAAACTCCTGCGCGAGACTGGCGTTTTCGCGCTCCTCCAGGTATCCACCTGTAATCAATTTTTAAAACATTGCGCCTGCCACGCCCAGCAGTCAGCTGGTCCTAAGGCAGCCATTCATCAGTTTGTGTTATCCCTCAACCTGACTGCGTATTGAGCTTCTTTGAGAAATATGCAACCGGTCTATCAAAACCCTGATCATCTACTTGCAGCAAAACGGCACCGACTCCCACCTCGCACGCATCTACTGCAAGTTTAAAGGGGGTGGCAAAGTCGGGCGCCCTCAACACTGGCTTACAAGACAGAATAGCCTTAACCCTGTCAAATGCCAACTGGCATGTGTCAGACCACCTGAACTTCACATCCTTGCGAAGCAGATTTGTTAATGGCTCAGTGACTGCAGCAAAATTCGGGACAAACCTCCTATAAAAGCCACACAACCCAAGCACTCTTATAAGCTCTCTGCGAGTCCTTGGGACAGGAAGATCCAAGATGGCCTGGATCTTGGCCTGTCTAGGAAGCACCAAACCCTGCCCCACCTGATGTCCCAAGTAGGTCACCTGACCCCTGCCGATCTCACACTTCGGCAAGTTCACTACTAACTGGGCCTGCTGCAACCTCACAAACAGCTCTCTCAAATGTCCCATGTGCTCAACCCATGACTCACTGAATGCCACCAGGTCATCGATATAAGTGACCACATTGGTCAGCCCTGCCGTGACCGTATTCATTGCCCTCTGGAAGGAAGCTGGCGCATTTTTCATCCCAAATGGGAGTACTTGACACTGATAGAGGCCGAAAGGAGTGACAAAGGCTGACACCTGTTGGGCTCGAGGTGTTAGAGGCACTTGCCAGTAGCCCTTCAAGAGATCTAATGTGGACACGTACTTGGCCCTACCAATACGGTCAATACAGTCTTCTAGACGCGGGATGGGAAACGCATCTGCCTTTGTGACCTGATTAACCTTCCGGTAATCAATGCAAAACCGTGTTGTACCATCTGCTTTCGGGACCAATACCACAGGTGAACTCCACTCGCTATGACTAGGCTGGACCACTCCAATCCTAATCCAATCCGAGTGCTCAAACTGTCTCCCCTCATGGGAAGAAGTATCAGTGCTCTGTCCCCAGGTTTAAAAATTCGCTCGACAGCCTTTTTGTCGTAATGCATCTTCATGCGATCTTGAGCTCCCTTAAGATGTTCCTGAGCTACCTGACAAGCGGTCGATAGCCGGCCTCGGAACATAGCTACGTACTGCAAAACAGTCCCCTCACTAGACTGCTTCACTAGCCGCTCTTTGATCATTTTCAATGGACCTCTGACCTCATGACCGAAGACCAATTCAAAGGGAGTAAACCCGGTAGACTCATTCACCGCATTTCGGAGTGCAAACAACAGGAAAGGGAGAGCTACATCCCAATCCCCAGGGTGTTGAACAGAGTATGTCTTAATCGCAGTCTTCAGAGTTTGATGGTACCGCTCAATCGCCCCCTGAGACTGAGGATGGTAAGCTGACGAATCTGCTCAATCCCTAGGTCACACCAGTGTTGTAGTACTCGAGTCCGAGACTCGAGCTCGAGTCCGAGTCATTAGCTAAATTTAGAGACTCGTGACTTGACTTGGACTTGAGCCCTGAATGACTCGAACTTGGACTCGGACTCGTGCATTCGCACTCGCGATGACTCGTCGAGGACTCGACTTTTTTTTGTAATATATCATAAGGCTATAATTGTAGTATGTCATTAGGCTATAATTTGCTATATGATTTTAATATCTAAATTATTCGTAATACTATTTTTAGTTCAAGGGAATGTTAGGCTACTACTTCGTGTCGTACATCGCAAGTCACACCATGTTCACATGCAAAGCAAACTAAACTAACGTTAACTTTAACACCAAAATGCCTTTAACACCAAAATGCCTAATATTGCCAGGCAATATTAGTTCTCATACATGACATAACATTACCTAAGATTACACTCAGCCTAGGCTAAACAACACACACTGCTGCTGGATAGCTGATCATCGTGACTTGGTGAACAGTGTTTTCCCTGACTGACGCGAGAAGTGAGGTTTCATTCATTCATTTTCATTCGGGGTGCCCTGCCGTGCTTCTGTCTGTTAATTTGCAGCAGGCTATTATCGGATGAAAGAAAAATAAACTAAAAGTTTTCCCGATCAAGATATAGCATACTTCTTAATTTTGGTGTCATAAAATATAGAAGCATAACATTAAATTGCCTAGTAGAGTGTAGTGTCAATGTAGGCCTACGTGTCTGCGCAAGTGAAACTGACAAACTGAACCTCTAGTGGGTAGGCCAGAAACAACTATATTTAAAACCATGAATGAACTGGATTACTGTTACTGTTCAAACGAGCGATTTGATAACCTAATCCACTGCACGAAAAAAAGGAAATAGCAACGTGTTCTATTTCTAACAGGTGAATATCGTAGCAAATAGTAGCCTATGACGATGGCAGCTTAAAAAAACATTTATTTCACTCATCTCGCTGAAATGAACGTAGAATGTGGCCTGTTGCGCAAAGAAATGAATTAGGCAGATGATCTACATCTCCGTTAACCGAAAGCTAGTTTTCATCTCTATTGTTGACGTGAAATATGTCTCCATAGTGTCAGTGAAGTGATAACATAATTATTCAGTTGCCGGTAGCCAGTGTTCACGTCAGAAAGAAGCTACCAAGACGGGCCCTGCTCTGTTTCTGTCCCTCCCAAACTGCGCTAAAATTGTGTAGGCTATTTAACAGCCAGAATTTTTAAAAATGTCCGGAGAGGCCCTTTTATGATCCACACTACCTCTTACAAAATAGGCCTAAACGTCCATCTAGCTCTTGTGAAGTATGAACTTCTACAACATTGCCTATACAATTGTCAGCAGTCAGTAACAGCATAATGTGTGGCCTGTGTAATTGGGATGTGGATTGCTCATTTATTATGAGTAGGCCTATAGGCTATGGTATGGCTATGGTATGGTATTCTCTCATATATAATAAATACAACACATTGGGTTTGTCAAGAATTTTCTGATTGGGCTTCCCCACCATTTGACACGAATGACAAGACCTGCACACAGCCACCACATCTTGATGTAACCGAGGCCAGAAAAAATGTCGGAGGATTTTTGCCTGGGTTTTCCGAATGCCCAAATGGCCAGCCAAAGGCGTTTCAGGGCAGCACCACCTGCTATACCGCACTCCAGACCTCATTGGCTGGTCGATCAGAAGGCCTCCACTTTTGCATCAACACATCGTCCCGTATATATAAAACCCCTCAGCCATATCTCCGCTTTCTTCAGAGCTAACAGCACTCTCTCTTATTGATGCTAACACAGGGTCCTCCTGACCAGCAATAAGCGCTTCCCGGCTATACTGCTGAGCATCAGGCAGACCATCCAATGCCGCAAGGAATGTATCAAACAAAGCTACTGGCTCCAATTCTGCATGTGTTTTACTCAGTGTTTTCTTCGCCTGAGAGCGGGTAACAACACAAGCTGGGAAAAACCCAGGACACTCTCTTTCCAGGGCTAAAGTCTCTGGCGACTCACAAGGCTCCAAACTTATTACAGGAGTCAGACACACTTGGCTGCCAGCCAAGTCATTACCTAAGAGCAAACCAACACCATAGGGACTGTACCACACCCACGGTAACATAGCCAGTGACTAGATTAGATTTCAAAAACACTCTGTGTAAAGGGACAGCACCATACTCACCTCCCAGACCTTTAAGCAGGACAGAGGCTTTCAGGGAAGTTTTATCTGTCCAAGACATTAGCCCAGCTAACAAAAGGGACTGAGCTGCCCCTGTGTCCCGTAACACACTCACTGGTACCTCAGGTTCTACTTCCGAGGGCGCAACTGAACCCTGAGAGACAAAGCCTTTATAGACCTCAGATGTTACTCCTATGGGTGTATTCACTGGGGATGGCGGTTCATCAGAGACATGAATTTTATCGTTCTCAGCCATCACACAAGCTACAGGCCGTTGAACATCATAATGGCCCCTCTTTTCCAGCAACCGGCAACGAGACTTAATGTGACCAGGTTTCTTAAAGTAGTGACAAATGATCTCACCTGACTGGGTGGATTGACGAAAAGGCTTGGAACTAGGGACTGGCCTACTGCTAGCACCAGCTCTGATCTGACTCGGCTGATCCACCTCCTTCTTACTCTCGAATCCCTGTTTCCTCACCATTCCTGACGACCTACCTTTCCAAGGATCTTGGTGAACCAAGACATAATTGTCAACAATTTCAGCAGCCTTTCTCGGCTCAGTCACTTGCTGTTCATTGAAATGCACCTCTATATGAAGAGGCACACTCGATTTAAACTGCTCTAAAAGAAGCAATTGTCTCAGGTCCTGAAACGTGTGAACCTCACAAGCCCGCAGCCACTTGTCGAACGCCAGATCCTGCTGCCTAGCGAGATCGACATATGTCTGCTCAGACTTTAACTTTAAGGTACGGAATTCCAGCCGATAAGCTTCAGGAACCCGTTCATAAGCCCTGAGTACAGCTTTTTTAACCACCCCAATTCTCTTCTAACCAACGTCACCCATTCCGCATGAGGCCAAGACCTCTCAGTTGCAATGCGCTCAAATGTCTCGAAAAAAATCTCTGGAGATTCTGCACAAAACCGTGGCATGATCTTCAAACACCTACCGATATCAAAGCGGCCCTCATGATCCCGCTGACGCTGATTATCTTGGCTCTCTCTCTTTGTCTGTTCCAGCTTTGTGCTAGCTACCTGCAGTTCAAGTTGTAAATCCCGCTCTCTTTTCTCACGCTGTTCTTCTTCATACAGCCTGTCTTTCTCTCTGCGTATTTCTCTAGTGCGCTCATCTGTTAGCCCAAGCTGCAAAGCTAATTTATCCACAAGCCTGATTTTCTTCATGTCCTCTGTATGCTCAATCTCCATGAAATCAAACAGCTGCACTATCTGTGGCTTAGTGAGCTTTATGAGCCGACATCGAGTTACCTCCTCTGCCATAAACTCCTCAGCAAGACGTTATCAAAAGTTAATTCAAAAGTAGTCAAAATGTCAGGCCAAACCAAATGCAACTACCTAGTTGCCAAAGTTGCTCCACACAGAATATATTAACACTCGTCAATGCACAGAATGTCCCAGTATGCCATTGACTGAACAAAAAAAAGGACTTTAGGTATCTCAAACGTATAATGCAGGCAAACACAATAATATCAATCACGCACGAGACGCACGAGATGGCGCTACAATGCCTACCATTTAAACATAGAAGTTTGACAGTGTATCAGACTTGGCAAACAAAATAATTAGGCCTACTCCAAACAGGCACCTCTAAACGAGGACCTTATAACAGAACAATTTCACAAGAGCAAAACAAATCTGTTGGTTACCACCAACACTTCACAAACTGCAGAGCGAAAGCAAACAAAATGCCTACGTTGCTTTTGTAAAGCCACACAAATAATGCCACAGTATGAAATCGCTAACAAATGTTTACAAAGCCTTACAACGAACACGGCTGTACAAAACACACTTCGTAACCGAACTACTTACCACAATACACTACAAGGAACAAACCATTGATCCCGGCGAGCTCTCCACTTGTTACAACCGAGGGTTCACCCTGCGACCCACAAACGCAAATTCCGCGAATGCCGATGGCGCGTCGGGGTCCGGTTCGCCCTGTCGGGACTTATTTTCCCCATAATGACCGGCGTTCTATACATTATCCCTTACCTGTGTCATGTTGTACAGCCTTGGCACAATGAATTTACAGTTTTTCTTCATTTGCTTTCATGCTTCTGTCAACTCTAACATCACATTTTCAAAACAATTAACACACAGTCTTAAACAAAAGCAGTCTGGCCAAAATAACGCTTACAAAACATTTCAGACATGCAACAAAAGTTAAACATTCCTTCAAACAATGCACGTTCAACCCTAATTTTTGCGATGTCTGTGCCATTTCTTGAAAGTTTGCGTAGTATTTGTAAAAAGGCGAACAAGCATACCACAGCATGAATTATATTCTTCCCTCCCAACATGCACCTGTCATTGACCTTTAAGACCTAAAATAAGCACCTAGACTACACAAATTTGTACATTCAAGTACAGCTACTTGTCAGTTGTCATTGACAGACCTACAGTACACACCTGGACTTGTCAACCTTTGTTGTTCTCACAGTGTCAGTCATCAAAAGGTGCCTTTAGTCTCTTTGATCCATGCTTGCAAATTCTGTAACAACGCAGAGGTGGTATCTGAAAACATTTTGCAAAGAAATTTCACATCACTTCAGAGTTTCATAATAATGCAAACAATATCTGATGACTGAGAGAAGGAGAGACGCCGGTGCAGCTCAGATGTCTTCTTAATTTTCAATTTATTTAGTACAAGGTGCAGAACATACGACTAACGGTACATACGGTTAGTCGTATGTTCTGCACCTTGTACTAAATAAATTGAAAATTAAGAAGACATCTGAGCTGCACCGGCATCTCTCCTTCTCTCTGAAATATCTGTCCTGGCCTGGTTGCACCGGATTGTTTGACAATATCTAGTAGTTTTACTAATATCTGATGACTGTTCTTATTTGTTCAACTCAGTTAATCCAATAGAGTTTGGAGTATTTCATCAAGTGCATCTAGTAAGAAAAACTGTACCACCTGTCCTGTGTATATCTGAGATCTTTCTTTTTAAACAAAAATCCTTTTGGACATTGGGAGGCTGTTCTTAATCCTGGGGAAACCACATACCTGAAATCAAATACTAAGTTGTTACCAAACACCAATGGGAATGTGTTAACAAAACCTGAACAACAAAACTGCACAATAGAAGAATACAAAAACAAAGAAAAAATGCCCCCTCCTTGCCTCTCCATAATGCCCTCCCTGCCTCTCAACTGTGTATAAAGCACCGTCAGTCTGCCCCAGTTCCTCACACACAGCGACTTTTCCCCTCTACCTGCAGATCAACGGACAAGGCGTTTAAGTGACGGAAGCGTTGGCGTTGGGTGAGATGCTGGGGCTGCTGGCGGTGGCGATGGTCGCGGCGCTGGTCGCTGGTCCTGCTGAGGGACAGTTTCTGACCAAGTGCGAGCTGAAGGCAGCGCTCGAGGACGCACTGTTGGAGGACAAAGGCGGCAGGAAGGGGGCGTTCAATCTGCAGGACCTTGTGGCCAAGCGTGAGTGTTGAACCTTTACTTTTACTAAGACCTGATTTTAATGCTTCGTTGATTGAGTTGATGTTCAATTAAAACATTTTTTTACTGCTTTGCTTAAAACTAGTAGTGACTATTCATTCTGGATGCATACATGCTGATGAAGTACATTTATATATTTATGTATAGCTGCAGTTTCTTATCTCATAATCTCCCCTCTTCCCCAGTCAGCAAAGCCGAGGTCAACCCGACCCTGGCGACTGTCTTTCACCCCTCCAGGCCAGAGGGTGCGACTGAGCCGGCTGACAAGCCAGAGGGACCCGAGCCTGTGATTCCTCCACTAACCAGGCCGGTCCGGCAACCACTCCAACTGAGGCAGCGGGCAGCGATGGGCAGCAGAGGCTGCATCGAGATACGGTTCAGACGATGGGTGGTGACAATATGCATAAGAGCAGAAGAGGCGCGAAACAACCCGTTGAACCCATTGGATACACCTTCACTTGAGCTATGCCAGATGCGCTGCAGTGGTGAGTTTTTTTTGGGGGGGCGGGGTTCTTCTCTCATAGGCTAGGATAGGATACTTTAATGTACTTTATTGATTACTGGTAGGCAATTAATTGCCATGATTTCTTTGAGAATTGAGATTGCAAACATACAGCACCTTCCACACTGCGTTTTTGTTACAAATATTCTTTTTTCTCAGAATAAGTTTGTTTCCCGTCAAGGTTGGATTTGTCCTCATTGTTTTTAATGTGGGTAAAGATAAATTGACAAAAT
Organism: Alosa pseudoharengus; assembly: GCF_046254945.1. Classification (NCBI taxonomy): domain Eukaryota; kingdom Metazoa; phylum Chordata; class Actinopteri; order Clupeiformes; family Clupeidae; genus Alosa; species Alosa pseudoharengus. Next base: position 35,666,186 of record NW_027468564.1, on the reverse strand, counting down.
ATATTTTTAGTCAACTTTACTAGGGGTACCCAAACTGGCCTTAAACATAAATCAGTCATGACTATTTCCCCAATGTGGGATAAACATAACTACAACTGTTGCAATCACTGTTTTTACTAATTCTGAGTTTTGTTTTCCCTCATAGATTTGATGGGCATCAGAGATGACGTGGCCTGCATGAAGGAACTGAAGAGAGACCAAGAAAAGATGTGAGGAACTGAATTAAAACAAGCAAACAAACAAACTAGCAAATAAATAGATAAACGCTATAACGCTATAAATAAATAAAAAAATAAATAAATAAATAAATAAATAAATAAATAAATAAATAAATAAATACACAAATGAATAGATAAATGCCATAACCACTACTTCTAATAATAATACTAGTAATAATAATAATAATGATGAAAAAATATTATTATTAATTAATTACACACAAAACATTGGGTGTCAATTATTATTATTATTATGATGATGATGATGATTATTATTATTATTATTATTATTATATAATAACAATAATAATAATAATACACAAAAACGTGTGTCATTATTATGAATAAATTATACACAGAAACATTGTGTGTAAACTTCTCAGGTAAACACACACACACACACATACATAAACACACACACACACACACACACACACACTCTCATCGTGAGGGCCAGAGGGTGAGTAGAGACAACCATTTCAGATCGAGGATTAGAATATCTCAATTTGGCAGTTATTGGAAAAGCTTATTTTGGTCTTTTTGTCATATTTTTGCTTGCACAAAAAATTCCTGATATTTCTTGTGAGGGTTTACGTCACAGTCAGTAATATTTAACCACCCATGCAAGTATTACTATAACCTGGAAGCCAGCCCAAACTAATCCAGCCCACAAAATTTTAAGGCAGGACTTGGCCCGCGGGCCGCCAATTGTATAGCCCTGGTCTATTAGATCTTGAATTTCCCCTTGGGGATCAATAAAGTATTTATCTATCTATCTATCTATCTATCTATCTATCTATCTATCTATCTTCCCCTGACTGTCCATATTGTTCTTGCAGGATGGCCAAAAGGTTTCCACAGAAATGCTCCGTTGTTCGTTCTGACTACTTCGACGAGTGCCCCTGAGTGGACAGGACAACACGCGGACTGGCTGGAGACCTATGGTGGTGTCCTATGTAGCCTTTCCCTACCCACTTCTGTCACTCAACATATCCACTATTAGTTCTAATGTCTTTTTTCTGCCATGAGTAAATGTGACCTTGTGAAATTCTTGAGCAATTCAACATTTGGAAACATAATCCAGTCAGTTGTTGGCCTACCAACACCTCTGCAGATTCTGCTCTTTTAACGCATGAATAAAAAAGAATAGCTTCACAAAACAAATGTCTTGTTTGTTCTTGAAACATTTATGATCATTTTCCACACACTTTAATGGGAAGTGTTCAAGTGTTGGGCAGCACTGAGCTTGGAAAGACCCCCATCTCCTGAAAGAGCCATGGCCTGAGAAACAGAAGAATGATACTATTTAATAAGTCGTCAAGAAATATTTATTTGTAATCACAATTCTGTGGTGTGTGCATGGTCTGTTGGTGTTGGTTGATTGTTTAGTTTTATTGTTTTTTTTATCGGAATTATTATTTTGTCATAGTCATAGTTCACGGCAAGTTCTTATGAAAAGAAAGTTACGTCATTTCACAAGTTACGGGTTGTCAGAAGCCGTCAGCATGTGCAAATGGAACGCACAATTAGTCCCTCATTTTACAGACCATTATATTATCACGATGAGAATCTTTAGAGAACTTAGAGGAGAAATCCGGCGATTTTCCACATAGATATTCGTTTCTCGAAGTCACCAAGTACTGTTGGAACAAAAATGAAAACAGCTACAGCGCTACACTCTGGGGGCATGTCCGTGATCTCCCATGTACATGCCCCCACAGCGTAGAGCTGTAGCTGCCTGGCTGTAGCAACTCGAGTTAGGTAAAACCAATTGTTTTTGCTTTTTTTTCCGTACAGACAGTACTCGGTGACCTTGAGAAACGGAGAACTATGTGAAAACTCGCCGGATTTTACCTTTAATGGGATGGCTATACTGTAGCTCTGTTTAATGTGCACACTACTGTACACACCTAGTTACAGTATAGGATTTACTCTTGGGATCAATATAGACTGCAACCCAATCTGGACATAAAGACAATATACTGTAACTGTATTCTGACACTACTGTATACTTATACACTACTTAGTTAGGTCCTGTTCTCCTCACCATGGTGTGAGTGAGTGTACTGTATGTGATATGGCCATGGCTACTGTGCAGGTCTGAATGCTATGGCTGCTACTGCTGCTCCTGCACTCCTAGCTTAGGCTACTGCTGATTGAGTTTGCTTGACAGACCGTGTGTTTGTTTGTGTAAATTGGACAGCATGTTTATGAATGTGTGTGTGTGTGTGTTTGTTTGTGTTTGAGTATGTTAATTAAACAGCAAGTTTTTTAATGTGTGTGTGTGTTAATTAGAGAACATGTTTGTGTGTATGTGTGTGTGTGGGCTTGTGTTTGAGTATGTTAATTAAACAGCATGTTTTTGAATGTGTGTGTGTTAATTAGACAAGATGTTTGTGTGTGTGTGTGTGTGTGTGTGAGAGAGAGAGAGATAGTGTGTATGTGTGTGTGTGAGTGCTGCTGCTCCTGTTTGAAGCGCCTCCAGAACTAGGTCAGGTTTCTGCACCACTTCCATCCTCATCTGATCACCCTCCCTTGTGTCATTGCACCCGCAGCAAGACAGGGGGCGCCAGGGAGCTGAAATAGGCCGTCTGACTGTGAAAAGGAGGGAGGGAGGGAGGAGAAGAGGATTGAGAGAGTGAGAGAGATGTTGGATCAGGCAAGTGCCAAAGGCAATGCAGCATGGCACATTAGTGAGGACACCTGTGGGTTTGGGAAAGTCATTGCAGCAGTGAGATGGGTGATATGGGTATGCTGTGGGGCTGCAGATGATGTAGCTTATCTAATGTGTGTGTGTGTGTGTGTGAGTGAGAGAGAGAGAGAGAGTGTGCAATGTGCCGTGTGTGTGTGAGGGAGAGTGTGCAATTTGCCGTGTGTGTGTGTGAGGGAGAGTGTGCAATGTGCCGCAAGTCAGAAGCAGGTTCAGCTCTCACTGCACTCTCTCTCTCTCTCTCTCTCTTTACATTTCACCTCCATCCTTCCCATATGCACATTTCAGCACAGCTTCCTGAGGGATACAACCAGGAAGGAGCGAGGGAAGGGAATAAGACCATAAAAAAACAAGAGAAAAAGAACAATGAAAAAAAAAAACTCTGTTACATAACTCCTCTCGTCCTTCTCCCTCATTCGCTCGGCCAGTCCACGCCAACACTGCGTAGCATCACTGCCTGGAGCGGAGGAGAGCGGTTGCCGTAGTTACGGTGACCGCCCTGCTCCCTCCCCTCAATGGTGTGATAACGGGAGGACGATGCGCCGATGAGGAAGAGGAGGGGAGGATCTGTAAGCAGAGTCAGAGTCAGCTCGACTTGTGTCTTGCAGAGCAGAGAAGAAGAGCAGCAGACCTGCATCAGCTCCGGTCCTTGTTGCTAAATCAGGGAGAAGCTGCGCGCCGGCTCCATATCTCTACTCCCTGTTGACTGCACTCTACAGGACGAGTGGGACGACCTATAGCAGGGTGAGTCCTGAGTCCAGGTCCTCACTGAAGACAAGGGGCAGCAGAGAGGAATACAGGTAGCCTATGTGTGTGTGTGTGTGTGTGTGTGTGTGTGTGTGTGTGTGTGTGTGTGCCATCAGCTTCACCCTATTTGATATTTGTACATGCATGAATGTGTGTGTGTGTTAGTGTGTCCTGATTTATGTGGTGTGCTATGCTTTAAACGCATGTCTTGTGTGTTGCATGCGTGTGAGCCATCAGCTTCACCCTATTTGACATCAGCATTCTCCCCCCTTCAGCTTGTGATATTTGCACATGCATGTGTGTGTGTGTGTGTTTGGCTGCATGACTGTCCTTTTAGTGAATGAATGCACAGCCGACACGAGCATGCGTAAGAGACAGCAGCAGTCGAGTCACAGGGAGACAGCCCTGGCTGTCTGGGATGTCGGCGTGCGACGCAGGGTATGAGACTGTCCTTGAATATTTTTTTTTTTTTCCGTTCTCATCTCATGTGCTGCTCATGTTCTCCGTTCTTGTGCCCAGATTTAGTGTGATCTAGTGTGTTGTGGAGAGATATGGCTTAGCTCAGCTAATGCTGCTTCATGTGTCAGGTGTCAAGCTTACTGCACGTGTGCGTGGGTGTAAAAGCATGTTGCATGCAGCATGTTGTCAGACATTTTAAACCAGCCTGCAGCTGTCTGACAGAAAATGGATCAGAGAAAACGATAAACGTACCTTGTCTGACTGTGTGCGTGTGAGTGTGTGTGCGGGATGTGGGTATGTGTGAGTGTGTGTGCCTGGGCTGTGTGCATGTGTGTGTGTGGGATGTGTGTGTGTGTGGGATGTGGATGTGTGTAGCAGTCAGTGTTCCAGTTGCCAGGACTTTTTTTAGTTCCACTTATGCAACATGCTCGACATGTTTAAGGCCTAATTGCTCAGCCTTATCAATCCGTAGAGGTAAATATGCTGGCTTCTAGTTCTACGAGAGATTTTCTTATATAGCAATCTTAGCGGTTTTCCCATTAACAAAATTACCTAGTGGTTACTAGCTTAGTTTGACTCACATGTATGAATCACTCTGAATCCAATCAATTCCCCTACACCTAGCCTTAGCTTGGCATAAATGGACATTACCTTACATAGAAAAGTACTGTCACTTGTCTCATAAACTATTTTTTTCATTTTATACCTTAGTAGAACAAAATGTACAGATGCTAAAGATCATAACAGTGAGAGTATTCAGTTTTGCCTGTATGCCAGGACTTTCAGTCAAAGGAGTTTTTTTTTCCTCCATTGATTTCATCAATCAATCAATCAATCAATCAGTCAATCAGTCAATCAATCCGTCTCTCCCTCCTGCTGATTCCAGACGGTCCTGTGATCGCCCGCGTCATGCCCCTGATGTTCCTGGACTGGTTCGTACCCGTTTACCTGCTGGTGTCGGTGCTGGTGCTGGTCGGGTTCGGCGCATGCCTCTACTTCCTGGAGCCGGGCCTGCAGGACCCCCACAAGTGGAGCAACAAGTCTGTGCAGCGCCCCCCTCTGACCGTCGCCAGGAACGGCAAGGAGGAGGACGGCAAGGTGCTGATATGACGAAGGACAAAGAGAAAAAAAAGGAGAGAGAGAGAGAGAGTGAGTGCTCTCTCATCTTCTCAGCTGTTGGAGTTGGAACAGTATACTGTGCTGTAGCATAGAATTCTGGAGTTAAAGGTAGAGTCCGCAATTCTAAGATAATAAGACTTTTGGTCTTAAAACTCCTTGTCCATTCAGTGTTTGCACTAAAACAGCTCCTGTGTAAGTACACCCAGCCCCAGGTCTGTAACAAACATGGCCCAGACAAAGCCATGAACAATTCCAGCCAATCAACATGTTGCTTCAGGAGCAAGAGGTGATTGACTGTTGAGCTTGAATGTCAACAACCCTCCGCCAGAATCGCAGACTGTACCTTTAATTAATACCTGTTTGTTTCTCTTGTACGAGAGAGGTGGTCATGAAACATATGATTTAAAGAAATGTTGCTGACTTCCCAGGATTTTATAGTTAACATCAGCCTAAATAATTAACATTCAGAGACATTTTTGGCCTTAGTAATTCAAGAGGAGGTCTGAAGTAAATAACATTTGTGAGACCGATGATTCCAGTTCTTAAATCCTACTTTGTAGTGTTTTTGACCAAAAGCCATGAAATTGCAAATGTGAAAGTTCAGAGGTCAATCCTCAGTATGCACTTTAGAATATACATAACATATATGACCGTCTGTCTGTGAATTTTAGATTGAATGGATATGAACCTTTTGAATCATCGATAAGTTGAATGCCAAATATTGTGTTGGTGCAAAACCATTGTTTTGTGAGTGCCAAATGCATTGTGGGTCACGCTGATACTGTTACTTCCTTAACTCTTTTAGATCGACAGTAAAAGTTATTTAATCTCTGCAATAATGAAGTGTGTGTTCATTGTTAGTCCTAACAATATGTGAATTATTATTATTATTGAAATTATTATTTTTATTTTTTGAAAATCCACATGCTTTGTTAGTGTTATGGTCTGTTACATTGTTTTTGAAAACTGTCAATCATGTGCCAAACTACTGTATCAGTCATTTTCATGCCTTGTGTGTAAACTGTCACTGTATTCAGAGACACAGTTTCCATGTGCACATGCAACATTGTTTTTACACATTTTGTGTGTGTAAATAGTTAACCCTGTTTACACTAAACAGAAAAAAACTAGCCTTGCCTGGAAATATGATTCAGAAGTAATAAATGAATTATTTTCCATCTCCATTCGTGGGCTTGTTGTCTTATCTGAACAGTGAAGCTAATTAAGCATCTTACATACATCTGTACCTCCCTTTCAATGAAAAGATCAATGTGATGATCAAATGCGATCTTTTACATACTGTATGTAGATCTCTGTGTCTTGAGGTATGGCTGCCTGGTGCTCTAGCTGTTGGCTGCAGCAGCATGAGCTAGGTGGTAGGGTTTTTCCCCCCTGGGGCAGATGCTGCCATTTCAGAAGAAGCAGGTCCCCTGCCAGCACCCTACAGCAGGGCCGGGGGAAACCTTTGCCTGTCCTGTGTGCACTCTGCACTGGGGTGAGCATGGGTGTGTTTCCTGGAGTCCTGCACCCTGTGCTGGGTGATATGGGTGTGTTCCCTGGGGTCTGTCCTGCACCCTGTGCTGGGTGATATGGGTGTGTTCCCCTGCACCCTGTGCTGGGTGATATGGGTGTGTTCCCTGGGGTCTGTCCTGCACTCTGTGCTGGGTGAGCATGGGTGTGTTCCCTGGTGTTTTCCCATGGGGAGTAATAAAATGGGCCACTGCTGGAGTGGGAGAGCAAGACAGTGGCACTTTCAGAGCACAGGAATGGAGAGAATGCGTCTGGTACCCACCACTTCCCTCTGTCCATCCCTCTCTCTCTCTATCCCTCTCTCCCTTTCTCTCTCTCTCTCAACCTTTCTTTCTCTCTTCCTTTATTTTTCTCTCTCTTTCCACTCACTCATTCCCACAATTATGTTCACTTGTTTTCAAGAGGGATAAACAGACAAGGCATGCTCACAGAGGAACGCAGGTCAGTGATCTTGGCCTCTCACGATTCTTTTGATTCACAATTTTAACCTTGATTCATGGCCTTTTAATGATTCCTTTACACAACTGATTTGATTCTCATCCTCTTTAAAGCTACTGGCATTGGTTGTTTTGGGCTCTCAATCAACTCTCAGGTTCGTATTAGGAAGCAATATTATTGAAATGGTTTTAAATATTATTGAAATGGTTTGAAATATTAGGTAACAACAACAGCCTGTTCAGGTTCAGTTTTTTAGTTGTCTTGCATTCACTTGTTATAAGCTGCTGATATTGAATACCTTAGTATGTCCAAATATCAAACAAAAATAAATGTTATATTGCATAATAAGAACTAGCATCAGAGGTCCTAGGTTACATTTGATGGCCCATGTCATGTGACTGGAAAAGTAATTATGTAATAATGTATTATTGCTGCAAATTCATGCTGACAAGTACTGTGCGCTTATGTTTGCATATATACACATATACACAGATGTCGAACAGAAACATCTTTTAACCTGACAAGAACATGGGCCAGATAGCCTACATACAGTACAGGCCTGTTTTTCAGGCTTTTGTCATTTGACTGGAAAACCATCCCAGAAGGAAACGGAAAGTAAAAGAGAGGCATAGCAGTAACTGAGGTGAAAAAATATTACAAACATGCACACACATGTCAGTGTAGGTGTGTGTGTGTGTGGGCACGCAAGGCATTTTTTTGTAACTTCTGAGTCACCAGGTGTAAAAAGGTGTATAAACTCACTGATGTGTTTTTGTTCCTGTCTCATAGGGTAGCATTCGCTTTGCTACTCTATCGGGTGTCACTATTAACATATCCAATGTGCATCAGTTGTGTTCTTCTGGCAATAGGCGATGTTCTTCTCACTGCAGTGCATGCTGGTCAGATTTGTAACGGCCATTACTCTTTACTGGACGTTTCACTGTGTGGTCTATAAATAGATGTGCTTGTCCAAGAAGTGCTGTGCCATACTAATCACCCGCTGTGTGCTCTCCTCAGCTTCTGCCACTCTCTCTGTGTGCTCTCCTCAGTTTTATTTGAGTCTTGTCTGCCTCTCTGTGACTCTCACTCGTTTGGACAGGCATACGCACATTCACACACACACGCACACACTCACATGCGCACACAGTCACACACACACACAGTCACACACACACACTTGGTCCCTCCTCCTGACACATTTGCCCTCTCCTTCTGCCACTCTCGTTTGCATTTCCTCTCGCACACGCGTGCATTTTCACACACATAACCTCACTTACACTCTCTCTCCTTCTCTCTCTCTCTCTCTCTCTCCTCTCACATTTGCTCCTTCCATCTGTCGCATAAAATTGAGATTTCTTTCCTCTCATTCTCTGTGTCTCTCTCTCACACACACACACACACACACACACACTCCACACTCCAGTCTACCACCACACAATGAGTTCTAACAAGCCTGCGCCTGGCAGAACCCTCTTGCCCCAAATAGCTCCCCAGTCTCCCAAAATAACTCTGACGCGCCCCACATCCTCCCGGGGCGTCCCGCACGTGCCCCTCCCCCCCGCGCTAATTCAGAAGAAGCCCCCCCACACCCCCCCTCTGCAGCCCGCAACACTGCTGCCAGGACCGCAGGCCACCCGCTCCCAGCCAAACAGGTACACTGAGCCCATCACTCAGACATCTCTCATAGAGCAGTCCTGCACACAATGCCCCTGTCATTGGCATAATATAATGTTATTGTAAACTGACTTCAGTTAATAGCTATTATATATTATGTATTGCTTATATTACACATATAATATGAACAATATATATTATAGGCTACATATATGTGTTATATTGCCTATATAAGGGTTGAAACTGTGAAGGTAATCAACAAGCTGTAAATTCCATATGGGCCTGATCTGGTTCATACTGACTCCCCCTTTGATCCCATAAAGATATATTCCATTATTCCATACACATATATTTTCTTTCTCCAGCTACATTATGTTCACACTGACATGCTTTTCACCTCCCGGCGCTCAAATAAAATTGTTTCCCTAATGGAACGATACGCCGGGACTGTTGTAAGCGAGGCACGAGAAGGAAAACAAAACACAAGGCTCCTAAAATCGCGAGCCACTCAAAAGTTCAACATTTGAGGTTGCATTTCCTTCCACAAAGGGTGGTTACTTGGCTTCCTGTCTTTGTTTAGTCAAGGAGCTAGTTATTAAGCTAAATATAACATAGCAACTACATGAACACAATCCATTTCCACCTTGGCTATTTCGAAATACTTGCATTTCGGAGGCAAAAAAGCGTGTCAGGGTGAACAACGCCTATAAACATTCACCATTTCATTTCCTTTTTCATAATCTAGAATCAAGTCTCCTATGTTAACAGATCCTTTGGTACTCATTCATTATACTGATATCCATACAACACACTGTACTATTCTCACTATCATTCTCATAATCTAGAATAGACCTCTCAACTAACAACAAACACTATTGATCCAGGCATCATATGTGCCTATTGATCCAAGACACAATGGCCTCTTTACCATAATGTTCTGTACCCTCTCATGTTTAGCCCCAACACTCCCAGATCTCTCCTGCCAATCAAGTCACCCCCATCGCTCATCCAATCAGAGCCGAGAGACAAGGACCACCTCTTGACGGTGTCCAATCAGACAGACAGGATCAGCCCCTCCCTCGAAGTGTGGAATGAGACATGGCCAGTGGAGGGCCAGACTCTGCGGCTGAGCCCAACCCCATCCAGCGAGAGGAAGGTCAGATCGATCTCCATCTCAAACCCTGAACAGTGCCCCTCCGCTGACGAGACAGCGGACTCAGAACCTCTGAATCATGATGCAGCCACTGCTGGGAAGCATGACTCAGCAGTTCCATCCCATAATAGCAATGTCAAAGCCTCCCCAGCGTCATGGTCCAAGGAGAGAAAGAGACCCAGTTCCACCGTGGAGGTTGTCAAGGGGTCTCGTTCCGCTAGTCAAATGAAACGAAAATACCAGGACCCAGTCTTGCTTCAAGCCCGGCTTCGGTTGACCAAAACCGGGAAGGTGACAGACTCCAGCCCCAGGCTTCTGGGCAGAGGCCAGGAGACGAGGGGAGAGCAGACCGCAAAGAGTACTCCAAGGGACAGCGCCTTCACAGCAGTGGAGAGAGATTCTCAAACAACAGCACGTGTCCAACATGCATCGCCAACGAGCGAGGCAACATCCATCCCCAGTGTGAGACCGACGAGGCCTCCACCGCCCACTACAAAGACCCAGAGAGCATGGAGCAGCAGCAGCTCAATGTCAGTCCAGACAAACAGGCAGGCACTGAGACCACCCAAAGCAATACCCACCATCTCACCATCCCCCACCAAACACAGAAACACTACGGGAGAATCCAGCTCTCATGTGGACCCTGCAGCTGCAGCTGTGGGCTACGGTGGCCCTGGAGGCCCACAGGGGTGAGAGTCACCTTATCAAGAGCCAGTAGAGGTCCCACAACACAATAGTATATCATGATTCTTCAGCCACAATAATTTATAACAATACTGTAATAATAAATGTAACAATTCGATATCGAGTTGTGCACTCCAAGTTCTCAGAAAGTAAAAGTCCTGCCATATATTTACTCCAACCATTCACTAAATCAGCTGTTTCTAATTGGCACAACTCCTCAGCCAGGTAGATGAGCTAATTGGTGAAATCACCAGTGTTAAGTGTACAGGTAGAACCAATTCATGGGTTTCATCAGGTCCCTTTCCACAGGCGTAATTAATCAAGCACCATGCAGTCTGCATTCATAATCCAGGTGCTTGATTTTATACTGGAAAGGGACCTGATGAAACCCATTAATACCTGGTAGGATTTTTACACCTCCGGGGGTAATACATTGTACTTTACATAAGCAAAAGCAAATAATAGTGAATGAAAACATAAAAGAGTAATAGTGTAAACATAAAAAGTAAAGTACATTAAATAGAATAATTTCTCATTATGTGTTATTTTTTTTCATAGCTGCCTTCCATGCAGAGTTTCGTCCTTCAGTCACGACAGGGCCAGGCCTCAGCATTGCGGCTCAGACTCAAATCCAGGGCCACGACACCATGAAATGACCACATCGTCTCATGGAGGCCCACAGGATGGGACCGCCCGGCTGGCCGGGAGCTTCCCTTTGAAGAGCGACGACAGGTCGATGGAGGAAGCAGCTCAATTAGGCAGCCTCCCGCCGCCCTCTGCCCAGATCAAAGAGGGGGAAACGAGGGTCGACAGCCGGCCGACATGCCTGGCACCAAGTCAGCCGTGGGAGACCTCGGCTCAGGCCGCACGTCAGGCTGACAGACGGGTGGAGGAGGAGGGGGGTGATGATCCCCATCAAAACAGCTTCACATGCTCTGAGGTGGAGTCCACACTGTGCCCTGTAGATGATGAGGATGACGATGACAGCGTAGGCGACCGTCACTCTGAGAGAGACAGGCGGTTTTCGACCCTGTGTGCGGATGCAGCCGTTGTGGATGGCCTCAGGGCTGACCGCAGTTCACCGTGCCCTCACCCACGTCACAGAACAACAACACCCCGAGCGGGTCCGCTGACAGCTGTCCAGCGGGGCACCAGCGAACGTGCCGCGAGCGCTCCAGAATGTTCCGCCAGTGAATGGGGGGCTCAGTGGCCGCTGTTGTCCACCGGCAGCCAACACCGGCAACAGCAACAACACCAACAACGCAACCAACAGAACCGGGACCAGCACCTGCGGGGTCCGGTTCTGCTGACCCGACCCGGCAACAGGTCGCCCCAGTCAGCCAGACAGTCGTTTCGGCTGGTAGGCTCAGACGGCCCAGACACGGATGTGACCATGCCGGACCCCCCTCTATCCGAGCCATCTGTCTCCCTGGAGATGAGAATGTGGCAGGAGGGGAAGGTGCTGGACTCGGGGGTGTGGGTGACTATGGGTGAGTGAGTGAGTGAGTGGCATGTAGTGTATTTAGCTTGGAGGGAGGAGTAGAGGTTTTAAAAGATGTTCAAGACTTCACAGAGGTTAACTTACTGTGCCTTTCATTTGTATGTCTGATAGTCTGACTACGTTGCCTAAATGTATTCCCTTAGCGGAAAATGTCAATGGGCCTGTTATAAATTCTTTTTTTTTTCTCAACGATTGGCACATTTCTTTAAAACCTTAATGAAGAAGCACTTGCCCTTATCAGCCCAAAGGCAGGCATGCTTAGCCTACTTATGAGATAAAGCAAGAGAGTGCGCACTGGCAGCAGGCTGGTGTGTGGGGTCTCTTTGGTGAGCAAAGAGGACTCCTGGACCCTCTGAAGGGCGTGTGCCCACACACGCGACAAACAAACACATGAGACGCCAAAAATGTAAGTATCCAATGGATTGTCCTGCCGAGACGGTCGTCATGACGCTGTTGTGTTCAAACACTGCGAGTCTTATGGCCAGTTTGTAATCTAGTGGTTCTTGCTGTCTTGTCATTTATGCAACTTTGCCCTATATTTGTTTGTTTCAGTGACTATTAAAAACAGTTTTGTTGTCATCTGCTACTACTTAACTATTTTGTTAAGTAGTCATTTGTAAATTACAGTCATGGATTTTGGCCTCAATTTACTAGAACAGGCCTAGGCCACCTAGCAGTTGAAACTACACTGACATTTAAAGGTTGTATGGGCGGTTGGATATCTTACATAACATGGCTTGATTAAAGGCCCTCGGAGTGGGCCTCCCCTGAATCAGCCAGTTGTCCTCATCTCTTAATAAGTCTCTTATTTACGCTACATTAAACCTCAATCTAATTAAGAGCTTGTGGGAGAGCGTACAGTAGCCCGCTGCCCCCCCCCCCCCCAAAAAAAATGCTTTAGTTTAGAACAACAAATGCTATTCAACTTAATATATAATTCTTACATTATGCCATTTTAGACGAAGACGACACGTTGTAGGTTACTACGCATTCCACAGCCATTTTGGAAGTGTTAATGAAACATTTACAGAATATTACAAACGGTAGGCTACTGTGTTTTCAACATTTCCGAATTTTCGGCCCTACTCAGAGCTTCATACCTCAAATTCAAACATTCTCTGCTCAAATCCAGCGCTTCCATGGCAGATTCCAGGGCATTTGAGCATGCGTGCTGCATCCAAGTCTCTCGTCTCCTTAGCAACGCTAAAGGGAAAAGGGGGGGTTTGAGCGCGGAGCACAGAAAGAGACGAGGACGAGAGAAGAGGTACCCAGACGAGTCACATGATCTTTTCCAAACATCGGTCTATCCCCCTGCCTTTTGTGGATATGGTCTTTATTTCGTTTCTTCTTAGCTAATAGCGGAATACCTAAATCATCAAGCGTGGGAGCGGGTTGCAATCTGCGTGTATTCAAAATAGAAGCCGGTGATTGAACCAAACGATTCGGTAAGTCTCCTGTGTAGCTAGCATCACCCATATGGCATCACCCACCTTGCTCGCAGTACATGGGGACAATAGGTCTTGACCGAAAGCATCGTCAACGGGTGATCTGTGAATTGTTTCGCCATGCAATTTGTAACGTTATCATTTTGTCAACAAAAGTCACACCCTATTTGTTGTCGACATTTTCGCCATTGTAGCTTTGTAGATAAACGTTACCCCACGTTTTTTATCAATCAAAGCTGTGTGTAGAATTAACTAGTAGCTAAGAAATGTAACGTTAACGTTAATTGCATGCTGGCCGGCTTGTTAACCGTGAAGTGACGTTTAACTTTAGAATGTATTTTCATACATCACTTGCGAAATGAGCATCTCGTTGATATTTCTATTCTGAGACAGATTTTGGTTGCTGGGAAGTGTGTGATGATCCGCGGGAATCGGATCAGAATGTCTGACCTAAGCTTGCACAGTATACAACCAGTGCTGCATGAAACGCCCTCAAAATAATCGTGTGCAATTACATGTTATTAGCAGGAATAATTGTTAGCTGAAATAGCATTGCATGTTTTTAATAGGGAGTTAACATCATTGTCACTTGATGACATCCTGGTTCATTGTGGCAGGCTATACACTATTTCCTGTATTTCTTTGTAGTTTATCCAATTTGACAGTATGCCATGCTGTATCTCTCTCTGAGCCTGTGCAGGAAATGCAGCATGACGCCATGCGCCTTTGATATTCCCCCTGTCCGCCTCATTTTCACTCTATATGTTTTGTGTGTGTGTGTGTGTGTCATCAGACATGACAGACGTTGTCCCCCCAGAGGTGAGGCCCAAGCCTGTGGTCCCAGCCAAGCCCCCACATGTGGCCCCACCCCCGATCCCATCCCACCCTGCCCCAACGCTCTCAGGGGCCAGTGTCCGGGGGTCAGGCGGATCCACGCTCCTTGGGTACATTGGGATTGACACCATCATCGAACAGATGAGGAAGAAGACCATGAAGACTGGTTTTGACTTCAACATCATGGTCGTAGGTGAGGGAGAACAAAAAGGTTTTGTTGTTAAACAACCCCCCTCCAATACCCGTCAACTCTTACTCTTTTTTCTCCCTCATTCCTCTCTCTCTCTTTTATTCATTCAGGTCTTATTCAGCTGTTTATTGTTTACATTATTACAGATCAAATTGAAGGAGTCATTAAAAGTCCCAAAAGTCCTCCATGGCCCAATTGCTATTTGTAGCAAGCTTAATGTCCTTGAGTTCCTATTGTCTCTGGTTCACGGTCTCTCTCTCTCTCTCTCTCTCTCTCTCTCTCTCTCTCTCTCTCTCTCTCTCTTACTACATTGCTCCCTCTCTCTCTTTCTTTCCCTCTCTCCATGTAACCATCCCTGGCTGTTCCTCTCTGATTTGCCCCACCAGGACAGAGCGGCCTTGGCAAATCCACGCTGGTGAACACGCTCTTCAAGTCCCAGGTCAGCAGGAAGAACAGCGACTGGGGCCGGGAGGAGAAGATCCCCAAGACGGTGGAGATCAAGTCCGTGTCACATGGTACGAAATAGTGTGTGTGTGTGTGTCTGTGTATGTCTGGGCTGTGAGAGAGAGAAGGACAAAAAGAACAAAAAGAAAGAAAGAAAGAGAGAGAGAGAGAGAGAGAGGGAGAGCGTAAGACAAGGGAATTTAATCTATCATGTCATTATTTATCTGGGTGAGCTATCTAGGGGAGGCCAGTGCACAGTGCAAGCTTGAGTCATGAGGAAGACGTTCAGAACACAAACATGAGCCACACTGAAAACAAAAATAGGTGTTGGTGTGTGCGCCACACACACACACGCACGCACACACACACACACACACACACAGACACACACACACACACACACACACACACACACACACGTCATGGTCTCTCTTCAGGGGTCCCATCTGGAGCCTTGTCTCCTGTTGCCCGTGTGGGCACACATTGGTTGTCTTACTGACATGGCACGGAGGAGTTTGGTGTCCCGGGGCAAAGGGAGTGCCTGTGGGTAAGACACAGTTGGTGCACATCATACTCGACCATGTGCAGTGGCATTTACAGGCCATAGTGAAAACGAATGAATGAAAGGATGTATAGATAGATAGACAGATAGATAGATAATACGTAGGTATATAGATGGATAGAAAGATAGATAGACAGATAGATAGATAATGGGTAATGAATGCCTGTGGGAATATAACAATGAAGAGGACAAAAATGTTATGTAATGTTGAGGCTCATTACTGCACAATAATACACATTGAACATGGTATGTTGCTGACCATATGACAGTGTTTTAGAGCACATAGCGCAAGTAACCATAAAACAGAAGACAGTAATCTATTGAGTGAGCCCTGCCTGTGCACGGTGTGCCGGTCAAGGGTGTAGTGAGGCAGCTTGTGTTGACTTGAGTGGGTGGGTCTGTGCTCTGTCTGTTCCAGTGATTGAAGAAGGGGGCGTTAAGATGAAGCTAACCATCACCGACACGCCCGGCTTCGGGGACCAGATCAATAATGACAACTGGTGAGTGTGTGAGTGTGAGGCTAACTCCACTAGCGCCGGGCTTAGCCGCTAAGCTCTTTTTCATTTTTATTTATTTATTTTGCGGGGGTGTTAAAAGTAAGGGAATTATCTCCTTAAATGCCAACTAAGTGGAGCAGGCACTTAAACCTCCCAAATGACCAGATTTGTTCTGATCAGCTTTACGCCATGAGTCGTTAGCCAGTTCTCGACTCTTCTGGTTAGCTTGGTGAGTCGTTTGACTCACGTGAGTCATAGGTCAATGTTTATGCTTTTTTTTCCTCCTTCCATAGCTGGGAGCCCATCTCGAAGTTCGTCAACGAGCAGTACGAGAAGTACCTGAAGGAGGAGGTGAACATTGCCCGCAAGAAGCGGATCCCGGACACACGCGTCCACTGCTGCCTCTACTTCATCGCCCCCACAGGCCACTCGTGAGTCACAGTCCGCTGCAGTTTGAGCGTGCGGTATATTCTAATCTGCTATTCCCCCGAAAAATATGACCAGGGTTAAACATATGCCCCCAGACATCATGCTCAGATGCCCCCAGTCATAATGCTCATATATGCCCCCAGTCATCATGCTCATATATTATGCCCCATAATATATCCTGATGATGTGTCATGGCGCTCAAATACAGACAGGAAGTGTAAGATGATGTGTCATGGCGCTCAAATACAGACAGGAAGTGTAAGATGTTGGACCATCACTGAGGGTTTTGTTACAGGTTGTAAGATTTTAATTTTGTGGAAAGTTGTGAATTAATATTAAGATGGCAAAGTGGATGGAGAGACAATTACCCTTGTACTCACACACATGCTCACACACACACACACACACATACACACACACACACTTACAAAGTATATTAGAATAAATTCATAGGTTAACACATGGTTGACATGCTTGAAGGCACACACTTTCACAGCAGACACACACACACACACACACACACTTCTCTGTCTGTCTCTCTGGGTTTGGACTGAATTGAAAAAAAAAAATCATTCATTTTGGCTTAGCAGGCTGTCAGGCTTAGACCATGTCTGCAATAAGCTGTGCTCTCAGATTGTAATCCTTCATCACCAGTCTCTGTCTCTCTCCCTTTCTCTCTCTCTCTCTCCATCCCTCTCTCCCTCTCTCTCTCTCTCTCTCTTTCTCTCTCTCTTTCTCTCTCATCCCTCGCTCTCTTAGGCTGCGTCCACTGGACATTGAGTTCATGAAACACCTGAGTCGCTCGGTCAACCTCATCCCCGTCATCGCCAAGTCAGACACGCTCACTCCAGAGGAGAAGTCTGAGTTTAAGCAGAGGGTAAGAGGACGAAAGACACCAGAGAGCAGAGGAACAGAAATAAGGGAGCGGGATTGTTATTATTTATTTTCCTTTTTTAGATGTTTTATCTGCATCATTGTTCTAAAATATGTTTACTCTGGCAACACTGCTGCCAATAAAGCTCATTTGAAGAGATAGAGAGAGAGAGAGAGAGAGAGAGAGAGAGAGAGAGAGAGAGAGAGAGAGAGAGAGAGAGAGCACAAGGCCTGAGGTTGTATCCTCCTCAGCTGTGAGGATGATTTAGATGAACACAAATCTCCAGCAGTAGCAGGTGTCAGTGACGGCCCCATCACCATAATCATTGTTTCTGTGCTTGGACTAGAGTAGTGGGGCAGCTGACTGAATGGAAGGCAGTGAAACAGAATGGGCCCACATACAGTAGCTTCTGGCCGAAGGGCAGTGTTTGGCATTTCCAAACAAAGATGAAAGCCACACGCTCATACGCAGTGAAGCAGTGATTTATTCTGGTCATGTGTTTGGGAAGACGGTGACTGTGACTCACAAACAGCAGTGATGACGAGGAAAAGCTGCGTGTTGAGATGAGGAATAAAACATTTGATTTAATCCGGAGAGTCTGCAGATTATTAGAGCTAATAGATTATTTTCCTCTCCCGTCAAATGAGGACAGAGTACAGGGTCTTTGGGCAAATGTCACCTATACTCTCTGAAGGCATAGAGAAAATGCTGCCTGAAAATAAACCAGGCAGAGGGTGCCTTGATTCAGATAGTGAATAGTAGTGAGGAGGGACAAAAAGCAAATGGGAAAACAGAGATGGCCAGGATTAGGGTTCCCACAGGTACCTGTGGCCGCTTGGACCTGTATGTGATGCAGCCATAGCTCCCTCAACCCGCAAGATTTTTATATGATCAGAGTTAATAGATTATTTTCTTCTTCCCTCAGGTGAAGAAGCAAGCACAGGGTTGTTGGGCAAATGTCACTTATATACTCACTGACTGAATAGAGAAAAGCATTTAACAGTTTAAATTTACAAGTGTTTACACGATCAGAGGTAATGGATTATTGAATAGATTACTCATGAGATTATGTTCTACTCCGATCAGGTGAGGAAGGAGCTGGAGGTGTGCGGGATTGAGGTTTACCCTCAGAAGGAGTTTGACGACGACATAGAGGACAAGAGCGACAACGACAAGATCCGGGTAAGAGCTGCTTCTGCTGCCGCTAGCCTCTTTGGTCTTCCTTCTCTCCCTTTCTCCCTCCCTCCTTTTCTCTTCTTCCTTCTCTCTCCCTCCATCACATGGCCTGGTCATGAAACCTTCTCCGCAGGGACGTGACCTCATGCATCAAAGTATGTCTCATTAAACTTCCTCTCTCTCTCTCCCTCTCGCTCTCTCTCTCTCACACACATACACACTCTCTTCCTGTCTTTCTCTCTCTCTCTCTCTCTCTCTCTCTCTCTCTCTCTCTCTATCTCTCTCTCACACACACACACATACACACACACACACACTCCCTGACTCCCTGTCTCTCTCTCTCTCTCTGTCTCTATCTCTCACACACACACTCTCCCTCTCTCTCTCTCTCTCTCTCTCTCTCTCTCTCTCTCTCTCTCCGTCTTCTTTATCTCGGTCCATTTTTCCTCTCTGGCTCTCTTGCAGGCAGGTCTGCCCTTTCCTGTAGTGGCCAGCGATACAATGTGTCTCATTAATTTCTCTCTCTCGTGTCTCTTTAAATCAACATTTTTAAAAGTCATAGTCTTGCTCCCTCTCTCGTCTCTCTGCCTTTCTCTCTCTTTCCTTTTCTCTCTCCTTTTCTTTTCTCTCTTTTGCTCATCTCCCCCTCTCTCTCTCTCTCTCTCTCTCTCTCCTTCTCTCTCTCTCTCTCTTTCTCTCTCTCTCCGGCAGGAGGTCATGCCCTTTGCAGTGGTGGGCAGTGATAAGGAGTACCAGGTCAACAGCAAACGGGTCCTGGGACGGAAGACAGCATGGGGCATTGTAGAAGGTGTGTACCATACCCGCTGGAAGCCTTTGGTGTGTGTGTGTGTGTGTGTGTGTGTGTGTGTGTGTGTGTGTGTGTGTGTGTGTGAGACTCACTGAAGAAACCTTCATTTACACTTTATGCCCTTATCCATCTTGGACAGATAAGATAGCGTTAGCTAACAGATAAGATAGCTAGCAGATAGCAGGAAAGCCAGCTGTAAATGCAGCCAATGGGGCCATGGGGAGAGTTCACAACCTGATGGCTGTGGCCATTGTTTCAAGGTGTCTCAAATGTGTACAGTCTAAATGCTTCTAGCCAGTCTACTGCTCACAGAGAAGATGTGGAGCAGGGGGGAGACAATGTGTGTGTGTGCGTGTGTGTGTGTGTGTGTGTGTGTGTGTGTGTGTGTGTGTATGTTCAACAGTGTAGGGAGACGGCAGGTTTTGCACATCAATCTGCCCTGAAGCTTGTTTAGAAGGGCTGATCTGTGTGTGTGTGTGTGTGTGTGTGTGTGTGTGTGTGTGTGTGTGTGTGTGTGTGTGTGTGTCTGTGTGCAATGTGCTCCTAGTCAGCCTCTACTCACAGATAAGATGTTGATGATGAAATAAAGCCTACTACTTTCAGTCCACAATGATTTTTGAAAATATGAATTCTTTCTGGTGGTCTGGAACTATTCCACTAGGATCCTGTAATGCTTCGGAAAATATCAAATGATTCTGAAGGTGTTCAGTTTGTAAACCACAACACGTAACAGAGAGCTGGGCTGAAAGGAGGAAGTGGAATGTACTGAACCCTCTAGAGAGGAAGCGGAATTCTAATGTACTGAACCCTCTTTAGAGGAAGAGGAATTCTAATGTACTGAACCCTCTTTAGAGGAAGAGGAATTTTAATGTACTGAACCCTCTTTAGAGGAAGAGGAATTTTAATGTACTGAACCCTCTTTAGAGGAAGAGGAATTCTAATGTACTGAACCCTCTTTAGAGATGAACTGGAGCTCCTGCACTGGATTTCAGTGTGCCTAGGGGCATTGCTAATCAGCTATAAAATTAGAAATATTGCACTAAAAATACAATCAGATTTCTTACTAATCCCTCTAGGCAGGAGACCCCTTGTATGGTTTTCCTGCACAAAACTGGCTTTGTGACAGCAGCTCACCGATGGGCAGATCCAGACATTTTAGCCTATTGAGCTTTTCCCTGCACTGGGCCTCTCTGGACTGTAAGTTTCTGTGCAAACTGAACTGAGTTACAGCCATTACTACCCCAGGCTATCATACAGCCTGCTCACCATGGCAACGCCACAGATGGACTGCGGAGGCTCTGCCATCCTTTACCCACTGAGCTGTAAATAGAACTCAACCCTGTGCATTGTTGAACAATAATATATATTGCATGTCATCAGCACACACACAAAGATTCTCATTTAAAGTCTTTGGGAAACAAAATAATCAGTTTTTCATGCTACCCCATAGTAGCTAAGATTATGTGTTGTTAAGTGATAGTGAGCGTGATGTGTGGACTTTTTGTATACTGCCTGCCATAATAGCTATGCCACAGGGCCCGCCTTGCTTCTATCTGAGCTTCTATCTGAAATATAGTTACGGCCTCACCCTGTGCATCATTGAACAATATACATTTTATCACATGTAAAAATTCTCATTTAGAATTTCGGTAGCTAAGCTTTTCGTGTTGCTGAGTGATAGTGAACATGTTGATTTGTTTCTGTGACACCTATACAGTACAAACCAGTCGAGATTAGTTGTCAACTATTAAACTAATTGTGAACAGCCCTACAATAACAAGAACATAGGATGTGCCTTGTTTCTGTCCAGATCCAGTGCTTGGAGTAGAGTGGACCAAGTGTAAATATCGTTTGGGTGACTTGTATCCTGTTCCAGTATCTGGACGTGAGCCTCATGATGTGGGCAGTGTAACAGAGAGTGACGTGTGTTGACTAGCTCCTGGCAAAGACTGAGACGCAAACACACATATGAGGATCACTGCTACTGGGCCTCATTGGGCTTGATGCTTGAGGGCACATCTGTGTGTGTGTGTGTGTGTGTGTGTGTGTGTGTGTGTGTGTGTGTGTGTGTGTGTGTGTGTGTGTGTGTGTGTGTGTGTGTGTGTGGTGATGTTGTTGTATGAGGGAAGGGATGATATATAATCTGATAGAGGACAGACAGTGAGAGAGAGAGAGAAATACAGAAAGAGAGAGAGAGAGAAAGAGAGAGAGAAGTGATATTACATTTGAAGAGGGTCCAAAAACAAACACACTGTGTCAGTTATCTGACAGCGCTACCTGTACAGTAACTAATATACTACAGACAGGAAGTCATATCCAGATCAGGGCCTTATAAGGAGCTTGAACTCCTCCTGCACCTTCATCACTGAGAAAACCACATCTAGCCACTCGGAGCATATTTTCCAACATGGTTGGTGACTCACGGAGCCCCAAGGTTAATTAAATCTAATCAAATCATCCAGCTCATGGCCCCTCTGTCCAGTCCCATTGTCATGGTGAAGATGGACAGATGGGTCAGTGTAATGAGGGGTCTGTGACATGGTATTAGGCCGTGGTACTAACTCTGTAGTCTATACGGTCTTTAATAGCATGACTTCGGTGTGTATGGAATATGCATGATATGAGTAAGTAGGCTATACTGTATTTGATAGCATGACTTAAGTGCGTATGATATATGCATGATATAAGTAAGTAGGCTATACTGTATTTGATAGCATGACTCCATAGTATGATTAAGCAGGCTACTCTGTGTGTGTGTGTGTGTGTGTGTGTGTTTGAGGAGGAGAAGACTGGGCATGTTTTTTTTTTACGGATGGCTGGCATCAAGGGTCTTTCGCTTGACTTGGTTTCAGATCCCATCTCACAGCGAAGACCCAGAGACATCTTCCCCAATGCCCCCTTCATGACTGCTCCTGCTTCTGCCATTCATGCAGACACACACACACACACACACACACACACACACACACACACACACACACAGACTCTCACATTGAGCTGGATCAGTCTCTCTCTTATTGCCTCCACTGAAAACGCGATGTGATATGCTGAATTATTCTTACAAGATTGAACAGCCAAGTCAGTGGAATGCATTTACAAAGACATTCCCTGTGCTGTTGCTCTAGTAGCTGTTCATGTGTCTGTCGTTCACACACACACACCCACACACACACAGACGCTCATTCAGACACACACACACACACACACACAGACTCTCATTCAAACACACACAGACTCTGGGATCATTTGCTGGATCAGTTGCTTTCATAATTGGCTACGCTGCTCTGTGATTGGCTGAATTATTCTGACTAGATTACCCAGCCAGTCAGTGGAAGCTGTTCCTTTCAAAGTTGAAGTCCTTGATTATAATCCATTTTACGACTTAGGGCCTGTGTCCACCAATCACGTTTTTTGCACCGATGGCGGTTATTTTCTACACAAATCCTATGAAGTTCAGCGTTCACAGCGCTCAGCACCCTCGGTTTGAATAATGCCCTCAGCGCTGACCATCTTCTGTCCGCGGTGCTCAGAGCTTCCTGTCCAGTGTTTGTGCTCAGTATGGCCTGCATCTGGTGGCATGGTTGCTATGTTTTTTCAGACTGCAGGCAAATGGGATTTGTTTGCATCTTTTGAGACAGACTGTCCGCTCTGTAATTTGCAAGTGATCAGATTGGATTGGTGTGTTCAAACATCACTAATTATCTGCATGTGTTGCCACAAAGACATAGACATCAGAAGGACTAGTTCACGTTGAAGCTCCTCAATAGCACTCTCAAATAGTACAGACGCAATGAATCCATCAGTGTGAGTTATTCGCCGTTTTACTGGTGGCAGCGAGTTCTCCAGCTCTTCCGTCACACTGAATACGACGTTGTTACGCGTTGGGTTTGCGAGTGACGCACACACACAAACACACACACACACACACACACACACACACACACACACACACACACACACACACACACACAAACACACACACACACACACCAAATCCTAACTACATGTGATGTGAGCAAGCATTGGCGATAAAATCAGTTTAATTACATTGTTTTCAGTTGGAATGCCCTGACCTGAGCGACACAGCGCAATATGATGCAATGCAACATTTTGAGCAGAACTTTTGTTGGACGCCCCTTTTCTTGAACGAGAAATACGACTCAATAGAGGGGCATATTTAACAGATTCAATGTGGACAGAGAGCATTCAATGCCACACAACAGGTGCTCGCTCAGATGCAGTGGGGATTCCCTGTTAGGCTCAAGCTGTCTCCTGTTTGGCTGAATAAAGCGTATTTTGTTTTAAGTGTCTCTGATATGCATTGATATTTCAGTCACATACATGTTTGTCTATACAGTACAACTCAGACACATGTTGCTTTACTTAGCAGTCTGTCTTGAGGATACTGTTTGAGATGGTTTGATAGGATGCTCCAGATGTCATTGCTCACTTGCTATCTCTCTCTCTCTCTCTCTCTCTCTTTCTCTCTCTCTCTCTCTCCAGTTGAAAATCTGAACCACTGTGAGTTCTCCCTACTCCGAGATTTCATCATCAGGTGAGTGACTTAACCATACTTTTTGATAGAAACAGTAAAGCCATTGCACCTCATAGTGTTTTTGGCTATTAACATTGTTGGTGTTTACTAGTGAAAGGTCTCGGTTACAGCCTTAAACAGACCTCTAGAAATTCCCCACACTAGCAAGCCAACACCAATTCTTTACACACTTTTACCATTTGACCTTTGACCTTTACACTCTTTCTTTTTGGACTAGGTCTCACCTCCAGGATCTGAAAGAGGTGACCCACAACATTCACTACGAGACGTACCGCGCCAAACGCCTCAACGACAACGGTGGCCTCCATCCGATCTCTACGGCAGCGGACACGCAGGAAAGCAACCTCTGAATCGTGCGCGAGAGATGGAGCAAAAGAGAGAGAAAGGGAGGAAGAAGACTGGAGAGAATGACATAGAGCGAACGAGAGAGGAAGAGAAATAAAAACTAAGAGAGAGAGAGAAAATTATTTGTTTTTCTTTTGCTAGCTAAAACAGTTTTCGTGTCGTGCCATGTGATCATTGCATGTTCGAAGGGAGCTCGTTGTTGTGCCCGAGTTTTTCCTGTCGAGATGACGCTTTGGTTTTCTTTTCCTTGTGTAAGTGAGCGTGTGTTCTGGCCACACACTCACCACTGTCCTATCTCAACTCTCTTACACAGCTCACAATAGTAAACTCCCCTGTCCTCAAGCACCCAGGGAAGAAAAGAGAGGAGAAAGGACAAGGTGATTTTTAATCAGTATTATTTAATTAGACGAACCCAGCACAAGGTGCTTTTAAAAAATTATTAATTAATTTCATGAATAAATTTTAATTTAAGAATTTATTAATTTCACACTTAAAATGAATAGTATTGTCATGTTCTTTTTGCCTTGAATGGATAAGCCTTTTTTGTTTACCTTTTGGTCCTTAGTACACGTCTTAGTCTAGTGCCACCTAGTGGATGGGGGGCTGTACTGCCTCGGGAACAAGAGAATCAACCACTAGGTCCTCTCTTGTTCCATAAAGCCTCGTCCAGTACAAAGTTTACAACCCACCTAGTGCCATGACGCCCAAATGGACTCTCCAGCACACAACGAAACAAATCATTCCGAAATTATCAACACTGCAGGTCAAATCCAAAGCATGCCAGAGCCCTCCTGCCTGCCATGAATCCCACTTAACGTTGCACTGATAAAGACACTCTGTAATACACACTCAGTAATTTGTACACCACTTTTGGACACTTTGACTGGGATAAACTACCCAGTCATGAAACTACATGATCTCAAGTC
The DNA here is from genome assembly GCF_046254945.1 of Alosa pseudoharengus. Lineage (NCBI taxonomy): Eukaryota > Metazoa > Chordata > Actinopteri > Clupeiformes > Clupeidae > Alosa > Alosa pseudoharengus. The sequence continues at coordinate 35,640,928 of NW_027468564.1, read as the reverse complement.
TGACTTCAGAACTCGTTTCTAGTGTCAGAAGTTACGATTCTTTTTTCTTTCATTTTTTTTTGGGGGGGGGGGGGGGGGGTTGGGGGGGGGTCATGATACTTCAATTTTGATGTAATCATATCAGTATGATTTTGTGTGCGTGTTTGAATGTGTGCGTTTGTGTATGAATGTGTGTTGGTTGTGGTCTTTCGCTCCCCTGTGTACACTGTTAATAGTGTCTGTTGTTGAGTGCTTTTTTTTTACATTGTTGCAACCACAATTAGATAATCACAGAAGAACTGAAAATTATGCCATAAAAACAGACTCGATCAGTATAGTCCATGCTCTTGCGTGTATGTAGGTACTGCTTTCTTCTAAACTCAGCCTATTATGATATTAATATATTACATTATCAACGTTCATCAGCCGAAAGCACACTGACTTATCAAGAGATCCTCTAGAACCGTTCTGAGGTTCTAGAACCATTGTCCAGTTTTATGAGTTACTGCTGTAAGCCCAACTAATACACTGATCATATCTCTCAGACTGTTTTGGTCTCTCGCTGTAAGTCTCTCTCCTTTGATTTAATATCACTTTTCATTAATGCTGTTGTTTCCATTAGAGTGCTTTTGCAGTGTTAATTATTTATTTGATATTATGTACTATTTATTGTAACTTATTTTTAAACTGAATAAACACAAACACATTAATCTGTTTCTTGTCTTGAAACTCATGAGGAAGAAAAAGCAGCAAATTCTTTAATCATGGCATTTCACATGCTTCAATCACATCTTCCCTAATAAAATGACTTGCCATTTACACTGGATACAGTCTAGACCTATATTGTTTAAAATAAACCAATATATAGAAACCTCAGCAAACATTAGAACATGTTAATGGTACAGGCCTACATTTTAATCCAGGAATCTCACAATAGCAGAAATAGATATTATATTCATTCATTCAGTATTCACTGAATTATTAATTAGTCAACGATGGCCCTGGTCCACTGATTTACCATGCAGATAGTTGCTGGTCAGTAGGGGGAGCCATTCAACCATACTTTGAATTTGTAGTGATGAATTTCAATGAAGTTCTATTCATCATTCATATTCATCATTCTATTCATCAGTTCTATTCATTCTATTCGCACAGCCTAACTGAGAAAGCAATATACGGTTGAACTGGAGTTTGAATGCTAAAGGGATATTCTGTATTCTCCACCACAGAGAAGTTATGCGACCAAACTAGCCCACCTAACTCAAGGGGAAATATTCAAAAAGTCAAAAAGTCAGCGTCAGCGATCAATTAGCTCAGAGACCATTCTCCTCTCCAATCCTGTTAATAATATCACTCTTGGTTCCAGCAACTGGTTCCAGAAACGAATGAATTAGGCTATATCAAAAGATAGGCAAGCCTATGAGACACCAGGCTGAGATAGCCTGCCACATATAGGCTACAATTCTGCATCTGACACATTCACCATCAGCTGTCAACTCATATTGCAGAAACTGACATGATATGATACAAATAGCTTCTCGGTCTTTTACACACTGAGGACAGGTAAAAATATTATTGACTAGCTAGTGGGAGGCGCCTATTCTCTTTCGTCTCACGCTGTCCAGCGAAGCCCAACCCCCATTATGTCTCGCTGCTTTGTGTGGTTCTGATGGCAGGAAGAGGGAACGCGCGGGGTTGTAGTCTGGTTGTTGTAGTACAGCTAGAGAACCACCGCGAACCACTGGAGACAGTGTTATCATAACGTTCTTTTTCTGTCACCCTGATATTGGACTATAAGTTAACGTTGCTTCGGTAACATACTGCAACAAGCTTCTCAGGTGTATATTGGACAAAATCCTGTCAATCCCTGGAGTATTAGAAGAACGAATGCTGATTTGAGTTGACGCTGGAAAACTCGTCGGTAAGTGCTAGACCATTTTGTGTTGCTAGATATCGATAGCTAGGATAGGTTAGCCACCATTAGTTCGTTAGTTGTCCTGTAACGTAGCGTTACTCCAATATTTAACGTAACAAATTAGTCACCGGGACATTTATGATTACAGCTGCATACAACTGACAGATAGGCTGGGTGAACCCAGCCTGATCTGACTGCGATTTCTGACAGTGTTTGCAAAATTAAAGATGCTGCTTAGCATGCAATGTTAAGTTATTGTCAAAATATTCTCTCCTTGACAAGTGTTCACAACTTTGTAAACTAGCTAACGTTAGCATTATGTCTTCTTTACTAAGTCAATGGTTTTTATTATTATTATTTTTATTATTCTGTAAATGTCGGGGATATTAACACTTTGAATGCCACACTGTTTTCGGAAGCTTTGGCCCAGAGTGCCAGCAATCTAGATCATTGTTGACGATTTTTGTAGACCCACAGTGTATTCTATGTTATAGCTATGCACACATACTATGGCTCGTTTGAAAGGTGAGACTTTAAGCTGTCAGTGGGTATAAACCGTTTATTTCTACATGCCTCTGTTCCTGAGAAATCCCAAGCCAAACAGTGGCTAGTTTTCATCAAAATCTCTGTTTTTTTTTTTTGCTAGATGGAGATATCCCAGCAAGCACACTAACGTGGCCATCACGTGGCCGCAACGTGATTTTCCAACCAAGGTTTACGTTGCCGCCACGTTAACACTTTGAGTGCCAAAAACTCAATATTGCGTTTTTAGCTCCCCCCCCCCCCCAAATTACGGAAATAGACACTCCAACACACCTTATGTGCGATTTTGGGAACTCTATGATGAATAGAACCAGAGCCCGTTTACGGAGAGCCGGATCACTCCCTATTAACTCCATTGTACCTGCAATCTGCTGCAGTTCCGCTAGGGGCGATCACGAATAAGTGCAAAAACAATAGGGTCTATGGAGCTAGACGGCTAAATGTGTCTCTTTCACCTGGTTGTCGTTGAAAAATCGAAGATTGGATTGTGGTTTCTGCAAGATCAATATGGATTAAAGGTCAAAAGTTGAATGAACGAGTACTTACGTCCTTTCGATTTCTTACAGGTTGGGTCGTTGTTGCCCACAACACACTAGCTTTCTGCTAATGAATGACGTCATTGACGCATTGGAAAGGCTTTTTAGAACAAATAAGTAACTCAAAAAATATAATACTCAGCGGTGTGTATTTTCTCTGCCCCCTCTTTTGCATGCAACATTCACATTTCTGGGCAAAAAAATATATCCCGAGAAAAGTGGATTTGAGGGGTACAGCTCCATAGACCTCCATTCATTCTGCACTTGAGCGCCCTCATGTGGAACCAGAACGGGACCTGCAACCAGTTCAGAAACCGGAAGTTTCCCGAGACTGGCGGTTCTCCCCTTATTAGACATTCTCTGATAGAACTGAAATAGATGACAATCGAAAACTCATTAAAAGGCATGATCTGGACATTTCGCCAGTGACCTGGCGAGACTGCCACCTAGTGATAAACCCACGAAAATAAATGGCCTGGTTTTGACCTGACGTGCATGCGTCACTGATTCGACTCAAAGCGGCAACCATCAAAAGCCAAGTTATGATAAAATATCCAGATAAAATGTCCAGACGTGCGTTTTCATGAGTTTTCGATCGTCATCTATTTCAGTTGTTTTGTAGTGCCCCCTAGTGAATGAGAACAGATACCGCAGGCATGGAAGTTGATAGTCATTGACCTTGTTAGTTTAGCTTCACCGGAGCATTGATCTTCAGCAGTCGTTAATAATGTCAAATAATTTGGCTGTTTAAGCTAATAGAGGTGTGTCTCATGTTACTAATAGAGGTTTGTGTGTGACAATTGTTTTTTCCCCTCTCTTCCGCCTTTCCTCTCTCCGTCTCTCTCGTTGGCTCTCTCTTAGGTGAAAAATGGAAGTCGCCGTTCCAGAGGAGCCGCAAAAGAAAGTCTTCCGCGCCCGAAAAACCATGAAGGCAAGAGATCGACCGCAGCTTGAAGTTCTCCACAACACCCTGTTGACAGTATCGGCAAACACCGCCACCCCACCTTCGTCGTCGCCGTCTTCATCAACTTCCTCGACGATCCCGGCATCTATGGTAAACGGCACGCATTCTGATGATGGTGTGAAGGCCACGGCGAAAAGCAAAGAACCGGGGAAGGAGAAGACGAAGGAGAAGGAGAAAACGGCCACAGTCAACGGGCCGAGCTCAAACTCGCCCGCCCCCGCCACCCCCGCGTCCGGTTCTGCGTCTCCGCACCTGGGACTGTCTCTGTCCCGGTCCCCCTCTCCGTCCACCCAGAGCCTCAAGCCCTCGGCGGCGGTGACGAAGAACGGAGAACGAAGAATGGGGGAGAAGACAGAGGAAGAGATGGAGGTAGACACGGATATGGACAAAGAGAAAGGGAATGAGAAAAAGGAGGAGGAGGAGGGTGAGACAGAGTCGAAGAAGAATGAGGGAAAGGCTTCTCGATCGTCCAGCCCTACAGAATTAGCCTCTGCAGCAGGTGGGTGAAAGGTCGCCTCGACACGTTTAATAGAGGAAGTGAGAAAGAGATGGGGAGTAATTGACTGGGCAATGACCTTGAAGTTGTCAACGACTTCACTTTTTAAAGGTAGTAGAGCCCGACCGATAAAGGATTTTGAAGGCCGATACCGATACAAATATTTGTTGATTTAAAAATCCGATATTCCGATATATCGGCCGATATATATATTTTTTTTTTCAGAAACGCGCAACAAAACATTAACAGATTTCCCTAACATTAGTTATTTGTAGTTATTTATGAGTATTGACTAAAATAATATGATAATGCATTTCAAAAACAAACTTGTTTATTTTTAAATAATATTGTCACAGTGGAACAGAGGAACATCGAAATATATTAAAGTTCTGATAAATAAAATGTATAAAAATAAAAAACTTAAGATATGAAACTTAGTCTTTTGAACAAAAACATAATAACAACAACAACCAAATCAAAGTTACCAGTATTAAAAGACTTAGCAAGCTTCATAAATATAACTTTGAACTAAGACTTAATAATTACAAAAAAGAATGATGACACTATTACTATCATCATCATTTGTATTATCATTAAACAAGAAACAGGTAACTCTTAAATGTTTGAGTGTGCGTGTGTAATAATTAGTCCCTATTGCCTTATAAGCTACCTTATAAACTCAATGTCAGCTTGCTTATCCCTTTACCTGCACTTTTAAAATTATTTCCATCAAGCTACATCAAACCATTTTCAATCATCAGTTGCTGCCTGCCTTCTAAAACCTACTATTTAGTGATCTAAATCCATTATGTAACGCGTTAATGCTGCGCTGAACGACAGTCTGAAACGCACACTTGGCGTCATTGGATTTCACACACGTGTAAAAGAAAAGCTAACTTTAATGCACAAGCTACGTTTTGCACAAGCTTGATACTTTTCTCTATGTCTAAATGTTCACTCCCCGCACGTATTACTTACATTTTACAATGCAGGGATTGTAATTACAGATATACTTGTTATAAATCATTACTTTATTTAGGCAGAAAAAGTTCGTTGTGGTTTCCAAGCTCATTAATGTTAACGTTAGCGGTCTTCCACTGATATTCATGGCATTAGCTAGCTTTGTGGTTAGCTAGTCTATGATGAGCCTAATTTAGCAATGGATAACGTCATACTGCATATTGTAAAACATAGGCTTTCAAAATAACAGGCCGGGGAGAGATGATACGTCTCACTGCTATAACTGTCACGCTATTAAAGAAATACATCTTCAGTCACATTGTCAAAAGTTAAAAGGACAGACAGTCAACTACACTGTAACAACGTAACGTAATTACTAGCGAATACCGCTTCACTCTCGGCTTATTTAACAGCAGCAAAACTGGACATTGTTTTCACGAATTTTGTCATGCTTATTTGAGTTAAGAGAACTGATGGGGATGTTCTTTTAATTGATATTTCAAGCAATGTATGTCTCGTGACCAAATCACCATGAACACACTTCACTGATGATCTCACTCGCGGATAACTGGTTCTCTCTGCCAGACTCTGGCTGGATCAGCAGGTTGCAGGATGTGTGGCGCGTTATACACGAGTGTTGCCAGCAGGGACAGTGTAGAGTGCCCTCTGGTGGACAAACTATACAACGCCAACACTCATGACATGGTTGAAGGGTGTTTCGTCCGTTTTTATTTTATTTTTAAAATATTCATTTATCGGCCATTATAAATGCCGATACCGATAGTTTGGAAAATGCCTAATATCGGCCGATAATATCGGCCCGCCGATAAATCGGTCGGGCTCTAAAAGGTAGGGTATGGGATTCTCTTTTTTGGCCATTTTTGCAAAATCACATGAAATCCTATTCCTAACCCACTGAGTTGGAAGCACTGAAATGGAAATTAAATCAATCATCTGTGAAAAGGGCAGGGCTCGAAAAACTCCATCCATTATTTCCAAGACCACCTAGAATCATTGGACAGTAAGTTCGTCAATCAAACGGTCTTACTATACCCCCCTCACCCTCGCGCGCATGACCCCTTCGTGCACATACTCAAAGCTCGTGATCCAGTCAGTGCAAGTTGCTTCCGTTTGACGTTATCCTGCGGTACTGGAGCTAGCTGATAACTAGAAGTAGGGATGTAACGATTACCGGTATAATGGTAAATCGCGATAAAAATGTTGACAATAATAATTACCGTTTTCATTTCAAATATCATGATTATCACTGTTGATTACCGCGGTGTGGAAACCGTGTTTTTAATCCTTCCCAGCTTCATCCGAGCCTGCTTTTGACATACAGTAGGCCTGATACAATGGAACAGAACTGGTACCCTACTGATTCTGTTGTCTAATAGATGGTTTTAACTACGATTCGGATTAGGCTACACCTGATTTTAAAAGGCGGAACTTTTTCACCGCAAAATGTGCACTGTATCATGTACTGTAGCCACTCTGCATCTTTTTATGTTCGCGTCCACATTAAATCCATTCCACTCACGTTATCAGGAGAATACAGTAGCCTAACGTTTTATTTTGAACGCTTACTTTGGTCTCACTCATTGCATCCAAATAACAGAAATAGCAAACTCCAAGTTATGGTAGGGTAAGTTAAGCTATAAGCACATAGCCAATTAAACATGAAGAAAAAAGTGAACGGGACACTTTTTGAAACTATTTCAGCTTGTGTAGGCCTATCAGTGCTTTCTGAACATATTGAACAAACTTTTAGAAATACCGTGATAATACCGAAAACTGTGATAATTTTGGTCACTATAACCGTGAGGTTAAATTTTCATACCGTTATATCCCTAACTAGAAGATAATGGCAGACAAGACGCCACCACCACCACTACCACTAGCAAACGTAAAGAGGAAATCTATATTTGAGAGAGCAATTGCGAACAAAACGGCTGTAAGAGAAAAGGTGAAAACAAGAGTCATCCTAGGCGCTGCTTTCCAACGTTGGCAACAACTGAAGGATCAGGATGGTCTACAAACAGATGCGGCTGTGGCATTTTTTTCTGCTGAAAAGCCGATGGACTATTAACCCGCGCGACATATTATGGAGTATTTTTGTCATTTACACAACGGTAAAACCACAAAGTTAACGGGTCTTTATGGCCTCTTGCCGTCAGCTTATTAGCAGCTACATGTGGCTAACACAAACAATTGCAGTGTTGTGGTCCTGGCTATTGCCTTGTAATCTTTTATAGTCAATGTCTCTTAGTTCATAAGTCTGTATTTTCTTATGTACTGTATGTAAAATCATGCGCCTTTGGGCATTTGTGGAACTGCAACCTTTTTGGAGGTGAATAAAGAACGTAGAACTAGCTAGCTAACTAACCTGCTTGGGGAGGAAGCTGATGTGAGCGATTGTATGTATGTATGGAGACTAGAGCTCATATAGTGCAACCTACGCTAGCCTGGCTCGCTCTCGCGCATCTGAGTTTTCGATCGTGCATGATTGCGTGTCCATGTTCTTCGAATGGGTGCAGTCAGGGCCAGCGTTTGAGGAAAGAGGGTAGGACCATTTGAGTTGTGTATTTTCAAAATCTGCCGGCCGTTTTGTAAATTCCATACCCCACCTTTAATACTGTTCCTAATTCTTAACACCCCCCCCCCCCCCCCCCCCAACCCCCCCCCCCATCAAACAGCCACCGATGCCACATCCTCAAGAAAGAAGCGGCCGCCGTCTCCGGACAGAGAAAAGAGCGAAGAGAAGGCGGGAGAGGCGACCACAGAGGAGGAGAGGGGGGGCAAGCGGCTGAGGGTGGAGGGCCTCGAACTGGAGGTAGAAGCGCAGATAGAGCTCAAGATCACCGAGGGTGCTGCTGACAGCCGCCTGAAAATTGAGAAGGTCAGTAGGAAGCATTGGACACAGATATTTGCCAAGCCGTCAACACACAAACACACACACACACACACACACACACACGCTATGTAATGTTGTACAGTTGTAATGTTTTTTTTTTTTTGTGCATTTGTTGTTTGAGTGGGTTCGACAGAAGGAATGTTGAATTTTTGTAAAAACTACTTAAAATGTTGAATTTTCTAAAAGTTTTATTTAAAATTCTTGAATTAATTGAAATCAATCCTGACAATTTGTTGTGCTGTATGTAGATAAAGCAGTACAGTTTGTACCCTGCTTGTTTTAAGGTGGGTACTGTGATGTGTCCAAATAGTTTGATGTGACAAAACATTGTTCAAAACTGTTCCTTTTTCACACGTTGTGCATTTTCTTAGCTTTGATCTCACATTGCTGTCTTTTTCTCTTTATCCCTGCCCTCACCACCCTTCTCTCTCTCTCTCTCTCTCTCTATCCCTCGCTCCGTCTCAGGTGGTGCAAAAGCTGGTGGAGGAGCGGCTTCGCGTGCTGGAGCTGACCGTGTTCGACCGTACTCTCCAGGAGCTGAAGGAGAGAGTGGAGAAGATCGACTGTGCTACCAAGCACCAGGGCACGCTCAACACACTACAGGTGAGACGTGTTCAAGTGAACTGATGGGTCTGAAGGATTAACAGATGAGATGCAGGTACAAGTGAGGCTACAGTTTCAGTATGACTGCACAACCGCTAGTTGTCGATAGTTACAGTATCTCTGAGTTGTCTTCTGTGACATTTTGATTATTTAACGTTAACGTTATGTTTCACTTTTCCCAATTTTTTAGGCCAGAATCGCCCGACTAGTCAAGAAATTTGGAGCTGCTAACCAGGCATCGGAGAACAGCAGAAAGGTCCAAGAGGTGAGTGAATTGGTTGATGCCGGTGCGGAATTTAGGTTAGATGTAGCTAAAAGAATTGAATGCAGTTATTGCTGGATAATGTCCAACCTGAACGAGATTTATAATACCAAGGGGTTTTTGTGAACATCTTAAGCCACACAAAAGTGTTGTCTCAAATGTCTCTGAAGACTAAAAAACCCAGTAAAACCCAGCAATAATCCTAATCCAACTAAACAAAATGAACATAAATATCAGTTCAATTTTGTTCACTGCATTTGAACACTGAAAGTTTTGTGTCTGAATAAATGTTACATAGTTAGTAAAAATGAAAAAGCAAAACATAAAATGAAAAGGTAGATTACTATCAGTAGGCTTGTTGCGTAAATAGAACGTTCGATATTTCCGGGTTGTCACGGTAGGCCGCACAACTTCCTGTTACTTCTGTCAGAGCAAGTCTGATAGCGAGCAGCTGCTTGTCAGAGCGAGAACGATAACGTTAACTTTAGTCAACAAGGAAGATGGCATTTTACACACGATGCTTGCAGGACCGGCCAAGGATAACAGTTAACGATGTACATAGGATTATACAATCCTCAACATCAGCCCCAAAGAGCAAACGGGAGAAGGGGTTTAAAATGTGTATTTCCAGCTACATTGATAATTACGAAGGTAAGTTCATTTACTATGCTTTGTATTAGTCTAGTAGCCTAGCCTATGAGCTATCTTGCTAACCGGTAAACATTGAATGAGCCTGACGAATATTATCTCTTTTTAAGTGTTTTGATCATAGCATGATATTATTCTTAACTCAGTGTCAAACACATAGCCAGAGACAGGGAGAGTGAGTGTCCGAGCTACCTGCCATAGGTCACTGAGGAAGAATGAGAAACCTCACGACCTCAGAGTAGGATCGAAGATAGTTGAGTTGTTCCAAGCCAGTTCTGCTCCACCATGTCCTGGGGATTTTGTGTGGCTAGGTTCTGTATCAGTAACATCGGCAGAAGGTAGCACTCAAATATCTAACCTAGCCCTCATGAAAACTCCAGGAACTGGTTGTGACTGCTGTTATTTATATAAGTTAAGCTTAAGTTAAGTTTGTAAGTTAAGTTGTAGGTTAGTTGAAGTTTCAGTTATGTGTATGTTCAGTATTCATGTAACGTTTTTGACTTGTAATAGCCTACTAACATCTCATATGTAATACTAACATATTTTGATGTTCAAAAAACAGAACTAAAAACGACTATTTTTGGTCATTTGATAACTAATATGACTAATATGATATGGTTAAGCCTACTACCATGACTAACAATCTGAAATGTTGTTTTTGTTCCATTTCCTGTGCCTGTGTTATATTTAAGATGGTAATCTGTAATATGATCAGTTTGTAAAATTGTCTCTCTTTATTTTAAAGATTACACTTTACCGGCACTCATTCCCGGTGCAACTGTGTGATGCTGTGTGTTCATGTGTGGCTGGTAAGGCACAGTGCAATCACAATGTTGCGCTGCTCTATCAGACAGCACATTACCCACAGCTTCAGATCAGTGCTGTACCCCCTGTCCTTAGTTGCACTGAAACAGAGCAACGCTGGCACAAGCCAAGCTCTGAGAGCTTTATTAACCACACTGTTTCATAGTGTAGTCAGTCAGCTGTATTGGTATGTGTGCAAAGATTGCTTTCGTTAAAGACCATTACTATCAATAGGGTGTGAAGCCAGACATGGTCGTGTTGTCAGCCAAACCCAAGCAAAGGACGGTTGGAAATGGTGTAAGGTAATAATGTTTTAACTTGAGTATTTTTATCATTTAAATAAAACATGATTAAAATCTGAAAATAAACACATCTGAAACACAGCATGTTACCATGTACACACAGGAGCACACTTTACAAAGCACTGAGGGCAGAACTGCCAGATGTGGACATGCTCAAAGCACTGAGGGCAGAACTGCTTGATCTGGATGTGCTCAAAGTGGCTGAGGTATATAGCGATTTCCCTGCGAACTTGGCGCCACTCATCACCACCATGGCCATTAGTTCTGATGTTCCACTAGTCCAGTCCGCACTAGGGGAAGTGCAGGAGGGAAGTGCCATCGCCTCTCAGCACCCAGTAGCACCCACCAGGACCATCCAGTTGCACTCAGATGCACCTCCACCTCCACCTCTGCCGTTGGCTGATTACAGGTTGGAGCCTACAACCTGTCAATTTGTTTGCAGTGTACAACAACAACTTCACCTGGCCTCCCTGCAGACAAGTATTGAAATGGCCAGACAGGTGGAGGCTTCCACGCGGGACCAGAGCTCGTCTGCAGAGTGGCATCAGGTTCGCAGACCGCGGCTAACGCCCTCACGCTTTAGAGAAGTGTGCCATGTTAGAGGTCAGAGTGCAGCACAGCAGCTCGCTCAGAGGATTTGGAAGGGCACAGTTCAGACTGCTGCTATGAAGAGGGGCCTGGTACACCAACCTTTTGTCACGGAGGAGTACTGCAGGGTCAAGAACACAAACTATTGGCCCTGTGGGTTTATCATCCACCCCGATGCCCCCTGGTTAGGGTGTTCTCCTGACGGGGTTGTATTTGACCCAACCGAAAACCCTCCCTATGGTTTGGTTGAGATTAAATGCCCAAATTGCAAGAGCTATATTGATTGCAAGTACTTGAAGTTGCATGGCAACACAATGCAATTAAAACGGCAGCACAGCTACTACTGGCAGGTCCAAGGCCAGCTTCTGATAAGTGGAATGGAGTGGTGTGACTTTGTGGTGTTTGCAGAGGATGACATGATCATCCAAAGAATCTACAAAGATGCAGAGGTTGCACAAATCATTAGGGAGAAAGGGGATCACTTCTTTTTTTATTTTTACATGGCTGTGTTTGAAATAGATACTGTTACTATTTAGCTACTCTTAGAATCATTTACATTAAATCAGTTCTACTTTTGAGTGTTAAATCGAATCAGTTCAGGTATATAGATTTGTATAAATAAATCCGTTTTGTATGGATTTGTAAAAATTAACAATGACATCCCTACATTTGTGGATGTTTGTAAACAAACAACATATCAGCTTAAGATATGTATGAATTTGTAAAAATGAACAATACCATCTCTAAATTTGTGGATGTTTGTAAACATACAACACATATCAGTTCAAGTTTTGTATAGATTCATAAAAATGAACAATAAAACTTCAACAAAGAAATTAGAACTGATTGTAAACTGATTTGTGAACTGATTCATAAAAATTCTAGACCATTCATTTCTGTATTGCCTATGCCTTCACCAGTGGTCCATTCTGGTAATTCACCAAGTACGTTCCATTTTTTAAATATTTTTATGATATTTAATTTGTTCATTCTGAGATAGAGAAATGGAAAGAGAAAGGTATAGGTAGAATGGTAGATAGTGGGAGTGGCATTAGGCAACCATATGACTGTGCTGTTTTTAACCGTATTAACTATTTTACGCTTTCCAGCACATTTAACCGTATTAACTATTTTACGCTTTCCAGCACATCATAAAAATATTTAAAAAAAATGGAATGACATACTTTTTTAATTTTACTTAAGTAAGTTTCTCAAAAAGGACATTTTACTTTTACTCGAGTACATTTTTAAGGGAGTAATTGTACTTTTACTTGAGTATAGATTTTCAGTACTCTAACCCCCACTGCAACCCAGACACACACAGAGAGTTAGGCTACTACATACAATTGCATAACAACATGGACCAACCTTGTGTAAAAACAAATATCCTCATCGGATCCTTGGAGGTGTTGGAGTCCAAACCGAGACTGCAGTTGCAGTGATTGGACTTGTTGTTGGAGCTCCTCTATCTTCCTCCTCAGGGCTTCGTGTTCATCAGACAAAGTAGGCGTGATCTCGATGTACTACTTCCTTCTCTGTGACCACCTCGGTGTCAGACTCCATCGGAAAGGGGGTTAAGTCATTTAGAGACGAGTGACCGTCGCAGGAAGTGCATCACAACAAAGGGACGCCAGACCCTCTTGTAACAGCTGTAACCTACTCGGTGATATTGCAGACTCGTAAAATTAGTTAGAACATAAGGCAGAAAAACGACACGTTTCCTCATGCTGCTTCCTTATGTTGGAATGTGCAAAAATATACACTCAATGAACAATCAAGAGGATGCCTTCTTGTATGTGATTTCTGCAACAGTGATACTGCAAACGTGTTGATATTGTTGATTTTTATGCTGTAGAGTAAAGCATGTCACACAATAGCCTAGCCTACAGAAAACACTTAATTGATATGATATAATGATAACTTGTTAAATGTATGCCTACAATGGTTTATTAAACATCATAGTCATTTATTTCGTCAGTCATCATGTTCATGTTAATGAATAGGAAGGACATTTAAACCATAGCCATAAACCAAAATTTCTCGCAATATCTGCCGTGAGTCCCTATGCGTGAGTCACAAGCTCTTCCCAGCTGACTCTGGCAGATCACGTGGATAGTCATTTGAGAACGGTTATTTAATAAATAAATGTGAATTACGAATAATGATAAAAAGCTTCTACCTAATGTGACTATTTTTTATATAAACTGTAAAAGAAAATATGTGTTTTCCCGCTGTATTCTCCATAAAGAGTAAAGTAAATGATGTACTTAGTTCCGGAATTGGCGTCACTTCCTGGACTCGTCTGAGGCTGGTCTGAGGTCTCTAAATGACTTAACCCCTACTGCTCCATCGGTAGGTCAGGGGAAGGAGGCCTCTGCCGACGTTGCCAGACAAGCAAGCCGAGGCGCTGGTACGCTGAACTCATTCCAGGCAAACAAACAAGGAACACTGCCTTTCTTCAGTCGTTTCTGCCCCCCAGTGATCGTTACAAAATCCTCAAAAAGGAAACGACAACTGCAGACACGAGTGTATTCAGTTGGAGTGAAGCTATCCCTGTGGATCTTGACTAGCCACTTTGATCTCACCCCAAGATCCACAGGGAAGCGATGAAAACTAATCGTTCCATTGTATTTCGATGAATTTCCACACATTGGCAACAATGTAAAGACGTTCGTCTGGATTGACGCTGAAATGTAATTCATTTTCTCTAATTGACTCATAATTGCTGTCTAACTAAACTACTGGTTTTGTTTAATATCGCTCTCTCTCTGACAGGAGATAACGTTAGCGTAACCGGAAGTCGTACGACCTACCGTGACCACCCGGAAATATCGAACGTTCTATTTATGCAACAAGGCTAAAGACACGTGATCGTTCTACACCAATACGGTAGTTGCTTTTTGTCAACAGAATGGCAAGATGGCTGCTACCATGTCTTCATCAAGCAGTACCGACAACGAGGAAAGCATATATAAAAGTCTTGAAAAATCGAAATTATCAAAACACAAACATTGTTATATGCACATTGCTTCTGTGAAGCACCAGGAGGTAAATGATTTCACCACCACTCGATGGAATACATTCAAGACATGCCTACAACAGTGGCTCGGCTTGAAGGGTGAGTCTCGGGATGTGGCTGAAACCTACAAACACTGTCTAGATGTGGATTTTGAAAACATTCCCGAGGATGCTGGCTTCCATCATACGTGCTACTGTAGGTTTACAGACAAAAAGGCTATAGCAAAGGTGGAAAGACGTCTCGCACGTGAGGTAGAGCTTACGGAAGTTACGGAAGACCACAATGCATTCGAGGCCATTCCATCGACATCTACTAGCAGCATGGTCCAGAGTCCATCTAAGAAACTCCGATCCAGGTCAGGCCTGCCAATTGCAGGCTCTGGTCCCGTCCTTCCTGCCCTGTGCATAATATGCAAGAAAAAGGAAAAACTGATAAACAAAGCAGGCAAACGACAAAGGGATCCTCTGTCAAAGGCTGAAACATTAACAGCAGGTAAGTAAAAACACACACACACACTGTGGTTGAGTGACTGAAAGGTACAATTATTTGTGAGAGATATGTCAACAAACTCAAGAGTTATCCTTTTTGTTTCGTTAAGGTCAATTGCAGAAAGCTGCTGAGTTGAAGGAGGACGAAAGCATTCTCATTCATATTAAAGACAAAGACTGTGTGGCTCTGGAGGTGCAGTACCACAAAGGCTGCTACAATCGGTACACTAGGTTTTTGACGAGGCCTGCCAAACCAGAGAATGAACAGTACGTTATTTATTATATTGCATTTCAAGGAGCTACTAACTTAACATTGCAGTATATAAGTAACATCCAATTTGCCTTCTGTTGCATGTGCACACAATCACAAGACGTATTCATTTGCTCACATCTCATTGTTATGTGTTTTAGGAATGAGCAAATATTTGACGTCCGCTACAAGATATTCTGCGAGAAGATCATCCGCCAAAGGCTGCTTATCAACCAAAGTACAGGTAACTGAAATACATTTTTCTCAAGTTTTATTATTATTGTGGCTTCACACAAAATGTGTGTAAACAGTTTTTAAGTCTTGCTGTTTGCACAGACATGTACCAGTTGGCAACAAGGAGAACAGCTGATGTGTATTGTGTGTGTGTGTGTGGTGTGGTTTGTGATGTGTGCCAGTGCATCTTTGTGCTGTATGGCAGATAAGCTCTAGCCTGTAGTGTATTGTATGACGCACACCACTCTGGTTTTGATGGTACTCCTGTAACTCTTAATTGTCCCTGTTTTGTTGTGTGTGTTTGTGAGAGCAACGCGAGAGTCATACTGGCAGCTTCATCTGTCAACAGTCCGATTAATGATGCCATGGTTTTTTAAATTTGTGAAGTAAATTATGCTTGATATTTACCTGCATACTGGCTGGAAATGGTGCTTTAGATGGTACTCCTGTAACTCTTAATTGTCACTGTATTGTTGTGTTGCAGACAGGATACGTTGAAGAAGAGGCTGACTTGTGAATTCTCCCAGCTGGGGTTCGACACCCCCAAGCGTGCAGATTGCTGACCAACTGGATCTTATAGTTTTAGTGTTCGACCAGGCTATATATGCCAAGGCACAGCAAATACGCTGGAAGAATGATTGCTTTACTTAACGTTTAGCCATTAGATTAGGCGAATTCCATACATGCATGTCCTACTTGAGCGTTTGTTGCAAATGTTGGATTCACGATCGTTTTGCGTTGTGTTTTAGTTCTGATGTCTGTATTGAAGATGGTCAATAAAGCTTGACTGCTGGATCAGGATCGGTGATCAAAATAATTTATTGTAGATGGTACAACACTCACTAACCGAGCACAGGCTAAGTCTCAAACAGTAAAACTGCACAGAGTCTAACAGGTGTGGTAGTTAGTAGAAGCGGGCTGCTGTTGAACTTCTTGGCCTAAGATGCTCCCTGAGTCGCTTCCTCCGATCCGTTTGGAGATGCAGGACTGCAAGATACCCTCATTGAATCTGAAGTTGTTGCCCCAGGATCCATCAATTGGGTAATACATGGTCATGACTACAATCGCACTATGAGAGCTCATAAACTTCTCTCTGAGAGTCTGCAGCGCATCAGATTTACCAGCTTCTTGGACTCCTTGCCACCACAAGAGAACGCTGTACATGGATGTCATCACTGACACGAAATGTGCCTTTCCAGACAGATTGGTGGATGTTTTGAGTGCAGATCAGTGGTTTGATGGATGTTTTGAGTGCAGATCAGTGGTTTGATAGTATGTGTTCAAAATATGCTGACTTTGTTCAGAGGAAAAGTACAGAGAATGCAACCTTTGCTTTCTGGAGCTCATATCTTGACATGATGCTGCTACTCCTCCTGTTTGTGAGAGCAACGCGAGAATCAAACTGGCAGTTTCATCTGTCAACGGTCATCTGTGAACAGCATGAATCCTTGATTCACTTTTTAGACTTAACACTATCCAAGGGGGATGACAAAAGAATTGAATCAATTCAAAAGAATAAATTTTTCGCAAACCACTAACGCACGTAATGCTCGTAACACACTTTTGATGGCAGACAAGTAATCATCCAAAACAATTGATCCAGAACATTCCTATTGGTCAATTCTTAGGATTGCATAGAAATTGCAGCAATGTCACAGATTTCAAGTGCAAAGCTATTGAGATGAGTGAATGCTTCCAAGAGAGAGGTTACCCCTTATCTTACGTCTCCTCAGCTTACCAGCGGGCGTTAATGAAGAACTGAACTGAATCTGTCCTGCTTTCTATGAACTGTAACTTTTGTATGTGACATGAAATGGTCTCTTGTTTGTTTGATAACATGCTGCATCTCGTTTTTAATGATATATGATGATTTTAGTCTAAGAAGTGACCTGCTTTCTGTGTGCCAATTTTGCTGGCCTTCACCCTTGATTATATTCTGGTGTTGCGGGGTGTGACTTAATGACACAGTGATGAGACCAATTACATCTTAGCCTATCCAGCTGAAATTCTCGAATTGTTCCAATGATCTGTTTTCAATATATTGGGTGTCTCATCTCTAGTTATCATTGACTCTGAGGAAGACACTGATGTGTCGAGACGTTAGTCTGTTTGCACCAAAATAAAAGACTGCAAGTAAACAGTGTGCTCCAGATTCCTTCTTTTAGGCGAGGATCACTTTAGGCAGCGGCAAACGTAACGCAACGCTCAGACCATAATACGTTTTACCTCGTTCCTAAGCAACACAAACAGTTTGTCAATTGAATGCGCTCGCGTTGCACTTTGAAAGTTGAACCAAGTTCAACGCTCAGCTTGTTCAACGTGAGCCTTACGCCAGCGTTGCCACCGTTCCGCTGCCGAATCATAGAGAACAATAGGAAACCTGCGGCTTGCCGCTGGCTAATGTGATCCCCGCCTTAATCATAAACTACAGGCCCATCTCTAAACTACCCTTCGTCTCTAGCTACTTTGTCTCTAGCTACTACCTTTTGTTCTCAGGAGAAAATTGTCTCTTCACAATCATCCTCCTACCTGATCACCCATAGCATCTTTGACAAATTCCAGTCTGGTTTTAGAGCATTACATAACACAGAATCACATATAATAGAATATTACATAGCACAGTGTTGTGCACAAGGGACAGCAAACTGGCGCAATTCAGGGGAGAGAAAAACCAAGATATAATATTCATCGAACATCACCGGAATATTATGTGTTAACAACGCAAACCTTTGCGGTGAAAACAGATCTCATGGAGCCTCAAAAAAAATTCTTTAAACTTAAATTCAGAAGCCAGGAGAAATTTACTGTAAGGAACGCTTTGACAAAATGCTCTTTCTCCTGTTGAAAAGGATTGGATGAGCCACAAAGCTTTGTATTTATTAATAATCTTATAGATTTGTTTTTATTATTTAGCTGTTGCGTTGATATACTTGAAATTCTTGACATACTTGACCGTACTTTTTTTATCGTTTCAGGAGCTCAAAAAGACCCCACTTGCACCCCAAGTGAATACTGCTGCTACTACTGGTATTACCAATGGCATTAGGTATGTTGCTTTACATGACTATTACACTTGGCCTCTTGGTTTGTGAACCAGGATTATTCTTTGTCTCTATTTTTATGCCTTTGTCTCTATTTTATGCCCTAACGCTGGTGACTCTGGCCAGAGCTTTGCACCCAAACGGTGGGGCAGGAGGGGTCGTTTCCGTGACAACGGCCTGTGCACCTACCCAAAGCGCCGCAGCTGTTGTGGGAGTTGCCACATCCTCTTCAGCCAACCCGGCTAGCAGCGTTCCTGCGGTAACAGGAGCAGCGGCTCCGGCCACACCATCAGCTAGTGCCATGGCCTCAAAGACAGGTACGATTAGTGTGTGTGAGCATTTTTGTTATGATTCAGAACCAGATTGTACACATTCAAGTTTAAAGGATTCTCAGCCTTTGATTCTGTCACACAAGCCGTACAATGCACACAAGCCGTACTTATTTCAGTTGCTGACAGCTCTC
This sequence comes from Alosa pseudoharengus, assembly GCF_046254945.1. Taxonomy (NCBI): domain Eukaryota; kingdom Metazoa; phylum Chordata; class Actinopteri; order Clupeiformes; family Clupeidae; genus Alosa; species Alosa pseudoharengus. Next base: position 35,621,919 of record NW_027468564.1, on the reverse strand, counting down.
AGTAACGCTGTTTCGTCCCTTGTTTTCCACAGACAATCAAGTATCAAGCAGCACAGCAGTCAAAGCTGCAGCTCAGGTAACCACTCGTCCCTCATAAAGCAATATCAATCTCTAGAACTGCAGCTCTGTCATAAGATACACACACACACACACACACACACACACACACACACACACACACACACACACACACAAAATGTGTTTTCAGATTAGTCTGATCCCCAGACTAGACTCATTCCGTATTTGGCACAGTATTGGCGTCAAGTCTAGGTCTATTTAATTGAGGGTTTCTCCCACGGGATATCTTAAAAAATTAGCAGTTGAATACGTAATCGTAAGAGAGGAAAGAGCAGCAATCTTACCATGTCTGACTACTCACGTGAACAAAGTGCAGGGCTGAAGCGTAGGCTAAGCATACAGTATGAGCACAGTTAAATGCACCTCTAATATGCTAGGATTTAAAAACCTCATGAATCATTCACTTCCTTTATCCAAATGCAAGCAGGGTGCGATTAGTCAGAAAATCACAGAAAAAAGAACAATTAACAGGCCGGATTCTAGAGTCAGTCTTTTCCATTCAATGCTCCAGTTCTGCTGTGAGGATGACAAGCAGGTGTAGTGCACATCTGTTTCTCTCGTTCCAGGATCTTGGTCCGTTCATGTCCTCCTGCTTGTGTTTATTTTGGGGAGATTGAGCGCATAATTTGTCAAGCAGGGTGCCCGACTCAATAGGCCTACCAAAATGCCTACAGATTTAGATGCAAGCTGTGACGATCAGCAAGCTTTCTAATTAATCCCAAACATCGCTAGGCCACCAGAAATATTGGCTGATTGAACAGTGTTATACCTGTGCATTATATAGCGTCAGTTGCGCACAAAATAATATAGCCTAATGAGCATGGGGCCTTCTTCAAACTCTTTTTCTTACCTTCTATCTCTGTCTTTGCAATGTCTCTGTGTTACAGACTGTAGTTAAATGTCCGCCAGCATCATCGTTGCGGCAAGGCACAGCAGTGTATCTCGTCACAAAAAAGCCGGTAAGTGTTATCCTGTATAGTGTACAAGTGTGTAATAGCCAACAAGTCAGGGATCCTCGCTTAACTAAGGTATGACTCACGACTTTTCTCCATTAACATTTTTTCCAAGATGCTGCTGTGTGACGATAAGGGCTGGATGGCTAATATGGAAAGCCGTCTAGCCGCGAGGACAGCGGATCTTACATCGGAACGAGCTCGAGCAGCTCAACTGCTTGCTGAGAATGCAAGTTTGAAAGTGGAGACCGACAACCTCCGACAAGAGCTGCAGGGGCTGAGAGAGACCAGTCAGACCAGTCAGGGGGGGTCAGCTGGGATAGGAGAACCGCATTCGGCTCTTCACTCTACTGCACCAGAATTTGATTCTTCAATGTTGTTAGATTATCACGTGTCCTTATCCAACAGCATCCGAATGACCGGTCAACGTCCAGATGTGAGCTTGCGTCATTTTGGACCAGAAGACCATGCTAGACTCCACACACTGAGCTTCGGCCAAGTGGGCAGATATGGATGCTTGCTCTTCAGGCACATCATCTCGGAGGAGAACTACAAGGCATGGAGCAAAACCACAAACTGGGATGGTTCTAGAGGTAAACGAGCACTGCCTCAAAATGTGAGGACCTTCGTGGTTGCTACACTGAAGCGACACTTTCCTGACATGGACAGGGGGGAACTGAAAGAGTGTATTGACAAGATCAACGAATTCCTGCGTACAACACGTAAGAATTCCTAAGGACTCACTCTGCTCTGAAGAACACAGAACACTGTACTGTAGCTCACTGCACTGTATACATTTGTATTGTAACAATAAAGTTCATTATTTTAATTTTAAAAAAAAGTTTTCTCTGAAGCACTTTTCTGACTTCATCTTTAGACCTGTTATTGAAAATATAAGGAGTAGAAAGCACAAATATGTGTGTTTAAATGTAGCATATCTGACATTATAACAGTAGGCCTATCTAATATTACCAGAAAATCACACAAGCCTGTAGGCTAATGGTTAATAGGCAAATGGTAGGCCTAAATGTAGGCTACATGTACTTAATTATACAGTAGGCCTATTGAAAGTAATAAGCTTAAGACGCATTAACACTTCAATTAGCGAAAAGCAGTTTAATAGCCACATTAGCGCCTTCATTAGTCCTTGTGAGAAATACACTTGGTCCTGTCACCTGCAAGCACGGCAAATGCGTTCTCCTCAATTTCATTTGTATTATGGACTGCCTTTGAAACTAGTTTGATAAGTTGGATTAGGATACCTAAGAATTGTTTTGAATAAGACAAAAAAAAGATGTTGGCAACGAATTAAATGTTAGGTTTCCACACACAGGGGGTTTGGACAGCGGGTTAAGTGAAATAAATCAACCTATTCTGTTCTTGCTGTTTGTCTCACAATACAGCCCATACTGAAACTATAGAAAGCCCCAGACGAATAGGCAAGATGTTTTGTGGTGCGTTGGAAAATGAGACCTTTTATTTATTTATTTTTTCCCGAAAAGTGGGCTAGCCACTGGCCTTGTGACCTTATGAGCTAAACCATTAGGCCTAATGAAAGCAAAACAAACATAAACAAATCAGCCAGATGCCTCTTCATAAAATAACAGACACTTTCATAAACAATAAGTTTTATCTTGAGACTGCATGTCGTTTGGAGCAGCGTATCGGTAGGCTATATTAAAAACAGAAGATTTTCAGTTTGGATTTAATTCACTTTTGGATTGTTTGATTATAGTGCTAAATGTTGCGGACTGACGCAGGAGACGTACTGTAGGCCTATCAGCCATCGAAATGAAAGCTCATCAGGGGGTAATATTGTGGAAACAACTGAAAAAACGTTGGGTAAATATATGGTCCAAACTGTAGCACACTGGCGCGCATAGACTCAAAGCGGCAAAAGCCGATGTTCCTAAACCTGCTCACAAGTGCCACCTGGTGGTTGTTTGGGTCATTGCAGTTTCACTGGAAAAATATAAATAAAAGACGCGTGAGGTCACGTACCCACTGTATGTCTCATTAAACTTCCCCTCTCTCTCTTTCTCTCACACACACTCTCTCCCTGTCCTCTCTCACACACACACACACACTCCCTGACTCTATCTATCTCTCTTTCACACACTCTCTCTCTCTCTCTCTCTCTCTCTCTCTCTCTCCGTCTTCTTTATCTCGGTCCATTTTTCCTCTCTGGCTCTCTTGCAGGCAGGTCTGCCCTTTCCTGTAGTGGCCAGCGATACAATGTGTCTCATTAATTTCTCTCTCGTGTCTCTTTAAATCAACATTTTTAAAAGTCATAGTCTTGCTCCCTCTCTCGTCTCTCTGCCTTTCTCTCTCTTTCCTTCGTTCTTCTCTCTTTTGCTCATCTCCCTCCCTCTCTCTCTCTCTCTCTCTCTCTCTCTCTCTCTCTCTCTCTCTCCGGCAGGAGGTCATGCCCTTTGCAGTGGTGGGTAGTGATTAGGAGTACCATACCCGCTGGAAGCCTTTTGTGTATGTGTGTGTGTGTGTGTGTGACTCACTGAAGAAACCTTAATTTACACTTTGTGCTCTTACCCATCTTGGACAGATAAGATAGCTAGCAGATAGCAGGAAAGCCAGCTGTAAATGCAGCCAATGTGGCCATTGTTTCAGGTGTCAAATGTGTACAGTCTAAATGCTCCTCAGTCTACTGCTCACAAGAGAAGATGTTGAGCAGGGGCAGCATGTGTGCAACAGTGTAGGGAGACTGCATGTTGTTTTACTTAGCAGTCTGTCTTGAGGATACTGTTTGCATGGAGATGGTTTGACAGGAAGTTCCAGATGTCATTGCTCACTTGCTATCTCTCTCTCTCTCTCTCTATCTCTCTCTCCAATTGAAAATATGAACCACTGCGAGTTCTCCCTACTCCGAGATTTCATCATCAGGTGAGTGACTTAACCATACTTTTTGATAGAAACAGTAAAGCCATTGCACCTCATAGTGTTTTTGGCTATTAACATTGTTGGTGTTTACTAGTGAAAGGTCTCAGTTACAGCCTTAAACAGACCTCTAGAAATCCCCCATACTAGCCAAGCCAACACCAATTCTTTACACACCTTTACCCATGTTTCTCTATTTGACCTTTGACCTTTACACTCTTTCTTTTTGGACTAGGTCTCACCTCCAGGATCTGAAAGAGGTGACCCACAACATTCACTACGAGACGTACCGCGCCAAACGCCTCAACGACAACAGTGGCCTCCATCCGATCTCTACGACAGCGGACACGCAGGAAAGCAACCTCTGAACCGCACAAAGGCACGAAGGAGAGAGAGAGATGGAGCGAACGAGAGAGAAAGGGAGGAAGAAGACTGGATATGTTGTCCCCGAGTTTTGCCTGTCGAGATGCCGCTTTGGTTTTCTTTTCCTTGTATAAGTGAGCGTGTGTTCTGGCCACACACTCACCACTGTCCTATCTCAACTCTCTTACACAGCTTACAATAGTAAACTCCCCTGTCCTCAAGCATGCAACCACAATTAGATAATCACAGAAGAACTGAAAACTAGAAAATGTAATTTCAAGGAAATTACTAGTGCATGAAATAGCAAAACATACATTAACATAAAATGCAAAACAAACTTTTATTTGGAAACAGTTGTGGTCAGAGGAAGTCATAGTTGATGACAACTGACAGTTGAATAGTTCAATAGTTGAGTAGTTTAAATAGCTAAATTATTTAATAGTGAATTAATAGATGTGCATAGGTAGACAGTTCAATGGATGTTGATAGACAGATAGTTTAATGGATGAAGTGAAGAAAAATAAGTGAAAGAAAGTGGGGAATAGAAAAGTGAGCTATCCAGTTCAAGGGAGAGAGACACAGAGAAGAGGTTCCATTGAAGTTGCTGCAGTCAGTGAGAGGTGCAGTGCATTGCATTCTAAGTCGTTAATTGGCCTAGTTGATCAGCTGTCAGTTGATACAGGTGCAAATCAGTTTGATTAGCCCATTGTGATGTCATAGTGCCAATGCAAAGTCTATGGGGATAAATAAGCTTGATTTATGTTAATATTTCAAAAAGTATAAAGTTTACAAAAACGAAAAGTACATTCCTCAAGTGTCCTTTTCAAGACCTACTGTACATTATAAAGTCTGAACGGAGTTTCTAAGTTAATCGGTTGAAGCTGAACTAGACACAGAAATTTGGTGGGAAGAAGAAGACTTTGGATAACAGAACAGTGCAATTTCATGCACTGTAATTATGCCATAAAAACAGACTCAATCAGTATAGTCCATGCGCTTGTGTGTGCATGGTAGGTACTGCTATCTTCTAAACTCAGCCTATTATGATATTAATACATTACATAATCAATGTTCCCATCAGCTGAAAGCACACTGACTTATCAAGAGATCCTCTGGAACCGTTCTGAGGTTCTAGAACCATTGTCCAGTTTTATGAGTTACTGATGTAAGCCCAACTAATACACTGATCATATCTCTCAGACTGTTTTAGTCTCTCGTTGTAAATCTCTCTCCTTTGATTTAACATCACTTTACATTAATGCTGTTGTTTCCAATAAAGTGCTTTTGCAGTGTTAATTATGTATTTGATATTATGTACTATTTAATGTAACTTATTTTTAAACTGAATAAACACAAACCCATTAATCTGTTTCTCGTCTTGAAACTCATTTTCAAGAGAAGAAAAAGCCGCAAATTCTTTAATCATGGCCTTTCACATGCTTCAATCACATCTTCCCTAATAAAATGACTTGCCATTTACACTGGATACAGTCTAAGTATACTGTTTCAAATAAACCAATATAGAAACCTCAACACATATGAGAACATGTTAATGGTATAGGCCTACATTTTATTACAGGAATCTCACAATAGCAGAAACAGATATTATATGTATTCATTCATTCATTCATTCATTCATTCATTCAGTATTCACAGAATTATGCAATTAATCAACGATGTCCCAGGCCCACTGATTTAAAACAACACATTCAACCGTGCAGATAGTCCTGCTGGTCAGTAGGGTGAGCCATTCAACCATACTAGACTTTACATTATACTTGCTATGGCCACGTGATGGCGCTGAATACTTTTGTTGATCCAAGAGAAAAGACGCGGCAAAAAGCAGGTCGAAGCGAGCATTGGCACCGATCGGCAGCTCTGAAAAAATACATGCTTTGATGTACTTAACAGTCTTTAAAAGCACGTGATTTGCGGTTTTCTCAAACGTGAATTGAGAGTGTGATATAGCACTTGATGACAGTGAAGATCATTGAAAACAAAAAATGCTGACAGGATTTTAGGCTAATGTGGCAATCTTCACATAGCCAAGCAAGATTCGCTGCATTCTCTTTTTGCTACCATGTAGCCATCTTCGCCAATCGCCACAGTTTAGACTAGCCTACTGTTGAAATCTGGTGACTGGGGGGAGTAGAAGAGCGTAACCTTGATATTTCCCCAAACTATGTACAATTAACAATCAAACAAATAACTTTAAGGTTGCAAATTATAAATTATTATAGTGGATTAACATAAACCACAAATGAAGAAACGTTTCACTCATATTCAAGCAGCACTACAATCGTGGGGCATTCTTTTTTTCTATACTGTGTCAAGCGACCTCTTTGTATTCTCTTGTTTCCGATTAAATACACCACCAAGCGACAGGCATGTGTAGTGTAGGATAGTCTGACTGTAGCTACACATGCCGGTTTGTGTCACTGTGACTGTCCCCCCTCCCTCTCTCGCTCTCTGTCTCTCTCCCGCTCTTTCACAGTTTGTGCCTGTGCGCCTCTCGCTCACTCACACTCACACACTCCGCCTTGGCAGAGCATAGAAAGGGGGCGTGACCTATTTTCAACCACAGTCGAACTGTCTGTGCTTGTGAAGGTGTTGTTCTCATGATTTGCTGTGGCTTTCTTTAGCGTTTTCTTTCTTAAGTGGTGCTATAAGGTTATTTTAAGGATCTCTTATCATTGATTGTAGACTATCATTTGACTTAACTCCTTGTAGTGTCTCTGCAGCCTCGATCCTTTTTCACAAGGTCCCCAGTTCTGTGCAGCACTGGCTTGCTAAACTGGACTACAGATGGATGAATTGGAGAACAGAATCGGTGTTAGTGCAGTCCCATTTTATTGCTTTAAAAAGGCTACAACACTACATGCTAGTTGTAGGTATAACATTCGCTATATGCTAACCAGCCAACTGAGGACAGTTACAGACCCATAGTACCCTATCTTCTCTCTTGTGAAGAGGTGTGAAGAATGAAGACAACATTTCCACCAGAGAAGCAAACAATTAGGCTAGCCTACTCCAGAATGATGTATGTGTAAAGCTAACACATATGTGGGTTAATTAAAAAAGGTCTCACAATAACTGAGCGCCCTCTATAGGTCACTGATGGAACTGCAGGGGGAGAGTAGACATTTTAGTGGTTGAGGAAGGACACAGAAGCAAAAACAAAATGGCTGACCCAGGAGGGCAATAGAAAGGTCATTCTGATGATAAAAAATAATTATTATTATTGTTTTATGAATGAGATGGTGAGGTTATTTATACATTTCTGAGTTAGAGAGTGTTAATGTAGGCTGCATTGATTGTTCTGTTAGTGAGCTATGACCAAGGTGAGCACTAATTTAATGCTAGTTGCTTTACACTATTTTTTAGATAGCCTAGCCTAAGGTAGGTAAGAAATAGCCTATTCAGCTTACACATTTAAACATGTGTTTATTGATTGTACTGAGTAGGCTTTTGCTTTGCACAAATCTACCCTATGTTAGATCAGTAGAAAAAAGCATCCCACTAATCCTGAAAAAAGAAAAAAAAACCTGACACCACGAATTCACCAAAATGACAATGACAAAAGCTCTGTCTTAAAGAAACCGATTAAGACATCAGATTTTAAGAAATGATATGGCGCTTATTGAAACTTTCTAAACTTGCGAAAAGATAGGCTATCTCCCAATCTTTACTTTATAACTGAATGTAGAAAAAAAATGGTGAAAAATAAGGTTAAAAGGGATTGTTTCTCCAGCCAGAGAAGAGGCAGATTCACAACCACTTAACTCCTCCTCCTGAGCTTAAAAATTCCCCCTCCCCCTCGTGCTCTCTCTCTCCTGCCTTTGTGTGCGACTTGTTCAGATAAGTGCGGGAAGAGTCCATTGACTGTTCAGTGGGTGACGGACTGAACTGCTCACAGTTTTGAACTAAGGGACCATTGATACCATCCTTACATTACACTACATTATAAAAGTAGCTTGCAATGTGATTTTTTTTTTTTTGCGTTAGGATGTAAGATACCAAACATGTTTTTGTTGAGATTTGGGAGGAGGATTAATTAAGAGAACTGTATACTTAATTGCTCTTGCCAGAGAAGAGGTGGTAGGGCGCAGGAAGCAAACCTAGCATATGAACTAGCCTATCTCCATAAGAAAGCAATATAAGGTTAAACTGCTAGTGGAGTTTGAATGCTAAGATATTCTGTATTCTCCACCACAGAGAAGTTATATGACAAAATTAGCCCACCTAACTCAAGGGGAAATATTCAGAAAGTCCAAAGTCAGCATCAGCGATCAATTAGCTCAGAGACCTTTCTCCCCTCCAATCCAGTCATTAATATCACTCTACCTCTTGGTTCCGGCAACTGTCATTTCAGTTTAGAAACAAATGAATTTATCAAAAGATGTAGCCATATGAGACACCAGGCTGAGATAGCCTGCCATAAGCTACAATTCTGCATCTGACACATTCACCATCAGCTGTCCACTGATGTTGCAGAAACTGACATATGACACAATAGCTTCTTGGTCTATTACACACTGAGGACAGGTAAAAAATACTATAGTTGACTAGCTCTTGGTGGATTTTGTGCTGCTGAAGAATTTGTAGTCTGCAGCAGCTAGTGGGAGGCGCCTATTCGCTTTCGTCCACCACGCTGTCCAGCGAAGCCCAACCCCCATTATGTCTCGCTGCTTTGTGTGGTTCTGATGGCAAGAAGAGGGAACGCGCGGGGTTGTAGTACAGCTGAGAACCACCGCGAACCACTAGAGACAGTGTTGTTGTGTTTTTTTTGTTCTCGTTATAACGTTACTTTTCTGTCACCCTCATCTGATATTGGACTAAGTTAACGTTGCTTCGGTAACATACTGCAACAAGCATCTCAGGTGTACTGGACAAAACCCGGTCAAGCTCGAGTATTAGAAGAACGAATGCTGATTTGAGTTGCCGCTGGAAAACTCGTCGGTAAGTGCTAGTACCATTTTGTGTTGCTAGATAGCTAGGATAGGTTAGCCACCATTAGTTCGTTAGTTGTTCTGTAACGTAGCGTTACTCCAATATTTAACGTTACAAATTCACCGGGACATTTATGATTACAGCTGCATACAACTGACAGAGTGTTTGCAGAGTTAAAGATGCTTAGCATGCAATGTTAATATAGCTAGTTTACAAAGTTGTGAACACTTGTCAAAGAAAGAATATTTTGACAATTACTAATGTAGGCTAACGTTAGCATTATGTCTTTACTTAGTCAATGTTATTTTTTTATTCTGTAAATGTCGGGGATATATATAAAGATACAGTTGACGGATTGCGGCATTATTATTGACAAACGGTCGGATTTGTGGTGCCTATGGGAGGACGGTGTGTATACCTTAATGCCAATGATCTGTCTGCTAACATAAATTAGCTAGTCACACTATGTTGGATAGCTAGTGAGGAAAATTTGCGTAACTAGCTAACGTTAGTCCGTTGAAGTCAACATGGCGCCCCTTGACGTTTGACATTGTTAACTTTTGTGATTTTTCTGTAAATTTACCTAAAGTTGTGGAGCAAGAAAAAAACTGTTTTGAGAAAGTAATATAATTAAAAAGTATCATGCAGTAGCGTACAATTGTTGGTAGTGTCTGCTTTGGATGATCCATATTTTTGAACAGATATTTAATTACTTTTGTTTAGAAAAAAAAGTGGAAAATATTATTTTTTTTGTATTTTTTGCAATTTTCCACAAAGATGGTACTGTGTATAGTTCCTATTTAAAAGTACCACCATGTAGGCCTAGTTTTTTTTTTACCTTAAAGGAGAAGTTCGGTATTTTTCAACTTGGGATCTATTTGTGTTTGGGACCTAAATGATGTAATTCAGTGCAGTTCTGAGGCTGTAAAATGCATATGAAATAGATGCTTGGAGCAATGTTGCTACATCAGAGTAAGACAGACCCTATGGGAAGGATTCCTGCAGACAAACCAAACTATCTTTTACTTTGTAAGTGAGAAAAAAGTAGAAAATGAGCAGTGCATCACCCTTGCTCTACTATAGAGTGGCGAAGTCCCGCCCCTTCCGTTTGCCTCCATGGGACCTATCTTTCAAAAAAATTTGAACGGCAGTCTATGGTGAAAAATAAATTATTTTCTGGTCCCGGTTGACTTGTGCCTTGAATTACCCATATGATGTTTGTCAATTTTAAAGACAATTTTTCATGTAAAGACATTTGCAGTTTGTTTCGTAACTATTGTTCGTACATTGTGAAAGATCGTAATTCCAACGACTACAAACCCATCAGTCGCGCTAGTGACGTTAGCTCATTCACAGCCACACTAGATTGTACAAGCATACCAGCAACAGGTCTTAATTGGGCTTTCCTTGCCGAATAAAATACCATGAGTCAGAGGATTAAACACATCAGGTAAGTTGTATTCGTCCATAGACTGTACATTACATACTGTTAAGTGACATAGCAGGCAGCAAGATGCAACCGTTAACTAGCATAACAGCTCTTATCGTTTCATTATGTTGGTGACGTACATCGTTCGAGACAAGAGATGTAGTCCACTGAGTGTATTCGCACAAAACCAATATAAATTTTGAAGTCTATCGAACAACAGTACTTTCTTGACGTGAAAAATTATCTTTTAAATTCACACACATCATATGTGAAATTCGTGGCACAATTCAAACTGGACCAAAAAATAATTGTTATCTCTCCATTAACTCCCGTTCATAATTTTTTGAAAGATAGGTCCCATGGACCGGAAGTAGAAGGGGCGGGACTTCGCCACTCTATTGTTCGCCACCATCTTGTGAAGAAAAGTTGATTATGAATGTGGCGCAAACTGCTGTCAGTGGAAAGAAAAAGAGGAGAGTTCAAACTAGTCAGTCTACATTGGCATTCTGGCTTTAGCGAAACATCAGTAAATTGGCTATATGATACTGCAGCCTTTATGGGCTAATAATTTGATGTCATGACAGTATAGTCCTCCTTGGCTTGGGTTGTTCCAATTGATGTGGATTGCTGTTTATGGTCAGGAATTGCACAACAACGTTGTCCTACTATGCATTCATAACGCTGATAGTTGGTCAAGAAGACACCTCATCCGCCACCTATGGAGATGGCTTTTGAGATGAAGTAACATTATTTCAGCTGAAGACTCCAATCTCAATCTGATATAAGAGAACAGCAGTAAAGCCACAAAGTTCTGTCTCTGGGCAAAAAAGGTGCAGGGTGCATGCTGGTGAGGGTGGGGTTGGTGGTCGCAAACGCTAACCTGATTGTTCTGGGGGGCTATGACTTGCAAAATGTTAAGAACCACGGGTTTATAAGCGGGACAATATTTTTTGTGCTGATCCAGATCCCACAACTGCAAACTGCTAGCTGTCGAAAAGGACTACCACTACAGTGTTTCCCACAGAATTGAATTCCATTTGTGGTGGTTGGTTTGCAGAATTAACTTGAATACAACAGTTTTTAACAAATTAGCACAGCGTGGTTATGATGCTAACCAGATGTAAGCACAATTTAGTACAACCTGGAAAATCATTGTGTGGTGGTCAATGTTGATATTGTGGTGGGCCGCCACAAATAAGTCAATGTATGGGAAACACTGCACTAAAAAAAAACACGTTGATGTAGCATATCTTAGATGTTCAACTTTTTGCTTGCAAAACGTAAGTGTGGTTGCTGATGCAAACATGAACTCACTGTAATTAGTAACCCCTGAGAAGAATGTTGTGTATCTCAGATTCACCCCTGTAGCTTCCTCTAAATGGTACAGGCCATAGATGTCAGTGTTTTTCCACTTCCTATGACTGCATCGGCTGCATGAGTGGAGGACTGTGCATGAGTGGGGGAGGGGTATAAATGTGCTTTGCGCAAATCAGTGCTCAACTATGACTAATAATGTACATTTTGGTTAGCATTTTAAATTGTGTGTGTGTGTGTGTGTGTGTGTGTGTGTGTGTGTGTGTGTGTGTGTGTGTGCGGGCGCGCATCGGTCTGTCCGGTGTTTCCACCTATATTTATCATGACCGAAGTATCACTTGTAGTCAGTCTGACTACAATATATGAATCAGTATTCACACCTGAACTGTTTACACTCAGAATTAGCACTTCTGAAACAGGACAAAGTGACCTACATAATGGTGCAGTCCAAGGCCAACAGCCCCTCCCCCGATCATGTTTTTCTCATTCTGCCGCCTCACCCTGGAATGCTTTGGTTTCCAAACACGTGTGCATTCCCTCGCTCCTATGTTTTTTTTTATCTGGACGTGCGATTAGTACTGTACTAGGACCAACTTAGTCTCCCTCACACAGCTGACTGCTATCCCTCCTGACAGAAAGGGCTTGCGGGGAAAAAAAAGAAGCTAAATGTAGATCTTGCACAGTTGTCAGAAGGCCAAGTTAGTTGTGTCAGTTGATAGCATAACACTCTGGATGCTAACACCATGAAAAAGACTCACAACAGTCATTAAAAATAGAACGTAAACAAACATTAAAATATGAATAAACAACATTAGCAACATAAAAATGTGCCGAAGAAATGTCTGGCCAATAGGCCATGAAGCACGCAACATGGCTACTCTGCAGGCTTTGTTGAAGTTGTAATATATTGCACCTAGTATTTTGGAATAGGCCTAGGCAACTGAAATCTGGTTATTTTTATATAGAAATGTAGCCTAATAAGCAATACAATTGTGTACACTTACCTTTTTTGATCAAGAACCAAAAAATGTGCGTTCAGAGACATTGACAAGGGAGGAAGGTACTGGAGTAGGAAAGCTCTGATGAGAACCTTTTTTCCAGCTGACCCGTGGTTAGATAGACAAAAATATTGACTATAAACAAGCGTTTTAAATCATGGCAATCAGGAAAAGTGTGTATGGTATAGCAGTTCAACACAAAAATAAGTGAAAAAAAATGCTGTTGCCTGACCACCAAGCTAAGATCGAATATCAAACACCTGTCCTCACAACTGATGTTGGAATCAAAAGAATACAATAGCCAGTCTAAAAGATTCAGTAAGGAGCCGCCAGTCATGTGCCATAGACCTTATGCACACAGTACTGAAGATGGATGAATTGTGAATTAATGTTAGGCCTTGGGGGATGGTAGAAGACATAGACCGGTATCATTTCACTTCAGTCAATGTACAAGCTTTTCAAACCTGACTAAACAAGAATACCATTAGTAATCTACATGGCATCAGATGTCCACACTCCAGACACCTGCTAGTACAGACATATTATAAGTATAAGTATAAGTATAATATACTCTTTTGATCCCGTGATTCAGAAAGGCTGAAAGAACAATTTCCAGAATAGTCTGGGCACGTAGGCCTACATTGCAGTGAGTATCCAGCTAATGCTGTATGGCTTACAGCTAACTGAATCCGGGCAGTATGGATACTGGGTGCTGACATTGTGATATTTTTTTTGTGCTCAGTCAAGAAGGAATCTCAGATGGATTTCAGTTAATGCAGCAACCTCTGGTCACTTTCCGCCAGAGAGGGGAAAACACCTACAGTATAATGGCCCCTCCTCCCAAGTTGGGGGAAGGTGGTTTATCTATTTTAATATAGATGTTGATTTAGGTTGTTAAAACGCGATGTTGAGGTTGTTAACACGCGATGAGAAGCTAGAGTATACAATGCATTGTTATACTGTCAAGCGGTTTACTAATAGCAAATATTTGTCACACCCGAACACTTTCACAATGACCGATATGTCTCATTTACATGTTACAAATCTAAGTATGAAACTTGAAACTTAGATGAGCAAATTAATAAAATAAAAAAAGGCTTTTCAGCAACTGTGGTCATTTTTGGCAAACATAATTAGTCATAGCATGATTTCATAGGCTAAAATATAGATAACTTCACATTCTTTGTGATGTCATCAAGCCAACGTGTGTGGAGATTCATGAATCATCATGGTCTGAGCCTAGAATGTAGGCTACAGCAAACATCTAGATTGCTATACAGAAAATAAAGTTGGTAATTAGGAACCACATGTATAGAACGTAGCGCACTCTCTCTGGTCTGTGCCTTTAACTACAGAGTCAACAAGGGAAACCGAGCCAGCAACCCCCCACCTCCTTCCGCTCTCTGTCCAAAACAGGTTTGAACCAGCTCAGACTGGTTACAGCAATACAGCTTCCTGATTGGCTAGCAGCAGATTTAGAAATGACGGTTGTTTTTTTTTAATGGGAAACAATACTATTATTTGATTATCTGTATATAAAGATAGATGCAAATATTGTGACTAAATATAGATATTTAAAGAGCAGGCAATCACTTTCTTACACAGCATTCCTCACACAGAAATGTTATCTCAGCATCAGGGAAAGACCTGCAGTAGTAGCCTGATGCTGTTTCTGGCAGCATGTTGTCGCCTTGAGTATGGTGGTCTGACATTATCAATCTGACTCTGAACATAAAATTACAGTGTAGGTTATTCAACTGGTTTCTGTATGCCTGTCCATTAAGATTGCATTGTAAGAATTTAGTATTTAACGTAATGCCTGTGGGCAGATGTGCCATGCTTTTTATACACCCTTAGTGTATAGTGTATAGTTAGTGTGGTAAGATCTTTTAGTTTTGACTTTGAAATATAACCATTAAAAATGACTTAACCCTCAGTTAGCCTATAGCAGAAGTGAATCATGATTAAACAATGGCAGGTTTTTTTTTTTTTTTAAATAGGTCTTGGCAGGACTGGGTAAATAGTAAATATTTCAGGTTCAGGTTTGTTGTGTTTTTTTCCCCTCCAATTACTCGGTGTAACACATAGGTTTGTCCTGCACCTTCATACAAGCATCTCGCTGCTGCTGCTGCAAGAAGAAGATACTGTGTGACACATGATGTCCCTAAAAGCCCCGGTACCTTACCTTCAAACTACCAGCTGCATCATCAAGGTTGCAAGCTGTGTATGGACTGACCTAGGAAAGAGAAGACCCTTCTCCTTCCGCTTGTTCTTACTTTTGTGTGATTCGATAAGGCTGACAGATTCAGTAGTAGTTCCTGGGTATGGTCTCCTCTGCACTGCAGCTTGAATGTTACTCTCTTGTGGTAAGACGCGTTGGATAACAGCGTCTGCTAAATTAATACGTGGTAATGTGTCGGTCGGTCCGTTTCTCACAGAGGAGACCCCTTTTTCCTTCCTCTTTTTCGGTCTGTGCCTCGCTGACCTTGTAAACGACCTTGCTAGCTCTTATGAGGACACACTGATTAGGACCCAACACAGTTTGGACGTAAACCATATCATGGGGATACCACAATTGAATAGGGACGACGGGAAATAAGTGGTAGTTGCACATTGGCCAGGAATTCAAAGTTAAGGGCTGAATTGTAGCAGAGTGCAGACTTTGAACCAGGTCACTGGGGTTATTTTCAAAGCGTGGTCAAAGCTCACAATATGCTGCTGTTAAACCCCTTAGGCTAAACACTCTAAAATAAAATATTGTTTTATTTTTTAGTCTAATAATAATAATTAATAATATAGAAGTTAGACACATTTATCATACATTAAATTACATATTTTAATTACATTTATAATGGAGAATTCTTACACTCAAGGTCCAGTCAACACAGCATTAAAAAATAATCTGCAGTGAAACATTGACATTTTTGTTACTCCAAAAATAAATAAATAAATAATAAATCTGGCAGCCATTTTGAGCCTCGGCAGTGTAGCTGGGCCATAATGAGAACTGGGATATGGGCATGACTGCAGCTCACTCTCTGCAACAGCAAGCTGGGCCCCCTACAGGAGAAAGAAAAATGTTGTACTTGTGACATGAAAAGGGCAAAATCATGACATTTAAATACCAAAAATGTTATCTTAGTTTACAATAAATTCTTTATTTGTCCCAGAGCACCCAACATGTCCATACCCATCCATCCATAACATCCATTTCCAAGTATGTTTTCTCTTCACTGTTAAAAGAAGTGTAAAAGTACTTGTGGCTGTGTGTCTAAGGCTTAGGCCTAATTCTACATTATTCTTGACCGAGTGTTCGCTAGGGAGAGCATTGAGAACGAGAGAGAGAGATAGAGAGACAGTGCGCTCTGGAGATCGGAAGTTCTTGACAAGATAGCACAGTCTGATAAGGATGCCAATCATTTTAATGTACTAAGATATATTTTGTTTTACGTCAAATTATCTATGAAGCTACGTCTAAGTTCCAGTATCAATGTTTTCCCCTTTCTTAACATTTGGCTAACTGTGTGCCATTGCATGGCTCCCTCTACTGTTGGACCCAGGCCACAGTCAGAGTGGTGTTCATGGTTGGTCAGTAATTTTCCACTCTGCCTTCTCATCTCTGTGCTCAACACTGGAGAAGGGGAGGGGGAGTGGGGTGGGAGGAGCTCTAAGGGCTGTTTGTACTTTTTGTACTGTGAAGTGCGCTAGAGTGGCCCTCCGTTGTTGTGGTTTCATTGGTGTGTAGTTTTTTACGTGTTTTCTTGTTGTTTTTGAGAGAAAGGCTTTAGAAAGAATTCTCAACAGAGTCCTGAGTATGCACAGAAACATGCTGAGAGAGAGGTCAAAACTCTCCCTTAGCGTTGGAACAGATGAAGAACACTTTAATAATATATCTTGTCATCATTACTATTAGCGCTAAAAAAAATGAACAGCTACAACAGAAACAACAGCAAGAAAAAAAAAATCTCTGTGCCCCTGGACTAGTACATGGTACAGTCCGAGCACTCTGTCTCATTCTAGCGACTCTCCCTCCCCCATCATTCCACCCACACATGGTATGCCCTTTTGATCTCTGAAAAAGCTATTCACTATTTCCCACCTCCGGCCACATGACAGATAATGTACTCGCTGTAAACGGCAGTGACCAGTGGCTGAGAGTATCTCTTTCTCATATGTGACCATGTAGGTTAATTGCCTACATGCTGTACATGGCACATGCTGTGTGCATGACTGCTGAGTATACCTGAGTCATCCATGCAGTGTAGCCTTTCACATAGAATGTCAAGTCAAGTCATTTTAGTTGCATAGCACATTAAAAAACAACAGAGTTGACCGAAAGTGCCTCACAATTAGTGAGATTAGACATGACAATAATAACATAGACCAAACATTTGGGCTACAAGGAGTTAATATTAGATGGTAGAATGGTAGAAAGAATTAATGGTAAATGGTAGACTCATTTTTATATTTACCTATATAATATATTTATTTATATGATATGTATGCTACTATTTCTACCATTTATTAGAGGTTTTATGCAGGACTGTTGTATTGATAAATCAATGTGTTCTATGCATTGACATGATGATTAAGTGTGCCACCTGTGTACTAATTGTTTTAGTGGCTATAGTGTTTGAACTCTCTTCTAAATACCCTCATCCTTTTATGCAGACCCTGTATAATTGATTAATTAAAGTTAGCCTCCATTATGATCGTACAAAACAAATCATAGCCTAGACCAATTAAGATAATCTGAAATCTTTGCCATAAGGATTCATTCAACTCCTACAAGTAGAGAATCTTGAAGACAAATAAACAGGGAAAATAATTATTCAAAGCAGATCTGATTTATTAATTCATCAATAGCAAAATATTGTCTTTTGACTCAGGCTGGTTGTAATTAATAGCCTATGCATCCAGCCCTGTACTTAAAGCATGCACTCCACCTAAACGTGCCAGGGTTTGGAAATGAATGAGATCACAGAATCTAGTAGACTCTTCCTGATGCATACAATACCTCTTTGCTTCTGGACTTCCAGGATGAAAGACATGGGAACACCTTACACCAACCCTGGCTTGAGTGCACATTTCAAATTTAAAATGCAGGGCTAGCCGACATGAGAATATTTCTGTTCAGGGAAGACCATATTAATAATTATGTTGCTAAATCTTTCACTGGCAACAGTGCAAAACAAGAATTAATTTAATACATTTGGATTTTACCTTAGTATATTTAAAAACCTTAAGGAATTTATATTTTTAAACTAACAAGTCACTCCATTCACACATTCCTCGTCATTATTTTGTTTATGGTAATGCATCAGAGCATTGCTACTCCCACAACCTGAAAAATTGCAAAATAGAAATGGCATTTTTCCCCACAGATGTTACATGTTACATTATTCGCCTGTCACAGCCTCGTTGCTTCTGTAAGAATATTCACTGTTTCCACCAACAAAGGTAGGCACGGACCTACTGATACCAGTTGCCGAACAATCTAGCCGAAATTTAGAAAAACGCAGTCATCAAAGTGCATTCAGGTGCATCCTGATTGTCTGTGAGTGTACAAACCTGTTCAATTTACTGATTGTATTCAGGTCCATTGTACCACTTTTCAGCTAATTTTCTCTACCATATTAATCCATGTCAACCCTAACACAGCAAAGACTGTTTAGGGATGTTTAATTAAGCAAAAATAAGGTATTTGCTAATCATTTAATTGACAGCTGCTTAATGATAAATGACGATTAAAAAGAGAGACAACTGCCTGTTTTGAATAAAGGAGTGATTGCTGATAATAATACCTGAAAGGCCTGCGTATGAAGGACTGGATGCATTCATCTACATGGTCTATGTCTACATAGTGCATACACTGTAGTGTGGTGATTATGCTTAATTTTATGCACCCCTTTCTGTGGCTCCCATTTTGCTTCTGGCCACTGCAATACTTCTGTCTGCCAGATGAGAGATGGTGGCCATTTTGTGTGTCTGTAGGAAACACTAGGAGGGACACACTTGCATGAGGAAGGGTGATTTTGCAACTGCAGAACAAAAATAGTACAGAAAGAACTGCAAAATGGAGTTTTTGAATCGATGGATAAGGGTTTGACGTAGACCCCAAAGGAAGGCCTTCTTAGGGTTATTACTTAACAAGTACTTTCTGCGTTTGGACCCCATGTCCCTCGTGTTTACAGATGTATCTTGCCGTATAACTCTAGCACTGGTACTATTTTAAGGAACCACACATTTGACCATCTTCTTAGAGTGCAATATATATACTGTATATGCAGCGTGTTCTGGAATGTTATGTTGGTATCGTGACAACACTAGCATGTTTCCACTGGGCGTAGATTCCATTGCTCATAAAATGATGGAAACAAGTCCTGATTTGCGTCCACATTAAAACTATGTTCAGATTTGTTCAGCGGAGTATGTAATTTGTTCAAAAACTGTAGGTGTGAGAAACAGTGCTCTAGGGCAAGGCCCCATCTTATACATGTTAGTTACATCGTAATAATACAAATCACATGCTTCTTACTTGAACATACAATTTTTTCCAAAAATCCTCATACATAGAAATACAACAATACGTGGATACTTCTCAGACATAGCATGTGATCCTCACGCTCAAGTCATGTGAGCTACTCCAAGGAAGCAAGATAATGGGTCAGTACAATATAGGCTTACATCCTTCAGCATTTTCTTGTCATAGTATGCTCCCTCACAGGATATTTCTGATATTACTGCCTCAGGCAGAATACCCCTAGCTTCTAACTTGTGACCTTTATTAGAAAGTCGTGACATAGACAGAGCAAATGACAGACATAGCAAAGTTGATGCATAGAATTGAATATAGAAAAGCATACACATAATATATAAAAATGTAATTCATGTAGATCAGTATTCACTTCTAATACATATAAAATGGTTAGGAATCACTTCTATTGCATACAATTTTGTTA
Source organism: Alosa pseudoharengus (assembly GCF_046254945.1). Lineage (NCBI taxonomy): Eukaryota > Metazoa > Chordata > Actinopteri > Clupeiformes > Clupeidae > Alosa > Alosa pseudoharengus. The sequence continues at coordinate 35,601,980 of NW_027468564.1, read as the reverse complement.
GTGATCTAAATTTTTTATGAGGATGCATCCCTCGCATCTAACTCAGCACTCTGACAATTATAACATTATTACAATTAGTCCTAACTCAGCACTCTGACAATATCACATTATTACTAGAGCTCAAATCAAAACACTTGGATGCTTTTTTACATCCTGCAAAACATACATGGGCAACTATAACATTGTCTTGACTATTTCATAGAATAACTACAACTACTCACTGTTGCACTCTTAACATTGGGCCACTAATAATAGACTATTAGGATGACACAAAGGATTACAATGTGACTAGGCTATTTCATAATCACATGATGACTCGGCATTTTCAGGTTTAAATAAGAAAGGTCAAAGTGTGTACAAAAACGGTAGTGACCATCTAATTGATCGTAATGCCATAGCAACAACCTCTAGCCCTTCTCCGTGAGGACGCATGTGCAACACAGCATGTTCCAGCTGTATGTGTGTTGGAGTCATCATGGCAGTGCAATGCATGCAGGGATTGATCTTGGTATTAGGAGCCAGCACAGGGACTCAGACTCACAGTGGTAGTGTTACCAGCCAACAAGGGACTGCTGTGTGAACAGCCAGCAGCCATTTTGAGTGGTACTCTGGGTGCTCTGCTGCTTGCCGAAGAGTAGATCGCTAATCCGAGACATTTTATCATTAGTTCTCCTTCTCAACTGTCAAATTGTATGGACTGGAGCAGCCTAGTTGGTACTGCGGGATGTTCCACATATTGGGGCAGAGAGGGTAGGGTGGGGTGCAAGTGTTATTGCTTGGGGTTAGCACAGACGGAAAGGCATTTTACAGAGAGAAGGACTAAGCATTCCATAGAGAGAAGGACTAGGCATTCCATAGAGAGAAGGACTAGGCATTCCATAGAGGGAAGCAATAGAAGTAAACTGCAGGATGATGGGAGGGGAAAAATTGTGAACAGGGATAATGTTTTCACCTCCTCGAGCATTCCTCTGAATGGTCTAGCTAGCCCAATTGTAGTCTGTTGTAGAGGCCCTCTAATACTCCTCTGCATTGCCATTAGGCCTACTGTTTTTCACGGTTTTGCATGTTAAAGTAAGTGTGGCGTACTTTGTTGATTGTTAACTGATCTTGATTTGAAAGACGTGAAGAGTGAACTAGTGTAGATTGCTTCCACTCTGAGTGTGTAACTGTTGTACTGAAGCACATGGAAGTAGTCAGACAGGGCACACAGTATCCTCATACAAGGTGAGAAGTAGCCCAACTTTAAACGGAAAAGAGTTGGAAAGTGTTTGGAACTTAGGACTTATGTGTGAAGAAATCATTAGTTTGAAGGTTATGTTGTTTATTCGACAGGTTTTAGAGATCCGTGACCTTGTATTTGCTAGTTTTGCTCCACTGCCATGCTCCCCCTGGTGTTCAGATGTAACATTCAATCCCCTGGAATGTTGCAACAATGGTATGTTCTAGGACTGGTAATTTTCCACTCTGCTTGCCTTGCATTACGTTGCTGAGACAGACTGTGCTGGATTGCGGGGGAGGGGACTTGTATTTGAACAATTGTGTGTGGTGACGGTTCTTTTGTTTTGTCTGTACAAATAAAAATGTTTGCGGGTTTGAGGTTACCTTGCTTGAGTGTATTTCTATATATTTGTTTTTGTCTGAACAGAATACTGCTTAAGACCATATTCCCTGCTGAGTTCTCTCTCTTTCTCACACACACACACAGACATACACAGAACAAAGATAATGTGACAAGATAAACTTGTTCAGGGGTTTGTAAGGGGCTTCCCCCTGTGTATCTAGTCTATCAGCATGTAACACATCCTTGGTAACACAACTAAAAAGCCTCCCCCCTACAATATTGGTACAGTCTGGTTACAGCTTTCGCCACCCTCCCCCACTCCTGCTGCTGTCCCTAGCAGCAGAACAGTGCTCCTTGTTTGCTAAGCAGCACACTTTCACATGCTTTCTCAACGCAAGCCCTACTACATTGGAAGACTGCAGCCTCAGGTTAGGTCATATTTAGGAAATAAACTCTTTATGTACTCACTCTCAACATACGAATGAAAAGACTGCGGTTTTAAACGTCAAATTTTCTGAAGCGTAAATAGCTAGCGTCCTGCAAACATTTTGATGATTCACTGTCCTTTTTTCCCTTCGTTAATTTTTTTGTGGGCGTAAGGGATGGGGAATGAAATTTGTCTTGAATTGTGCTATGGTTTAATGTTCATGTATCACATTGTATGATACTGATAAGCAAGTTTAAGTGTGTAGTAGCCTAATGACAGCTTAGTAGCCTAAGCTAAGTAACAGGCGCCTCAGCATGGCTAGCGCTCTGGTTAGCTATGCAGTGTGAACATGAGTTTGTGTTTAATGAGGCAGCATGCAGCTCCTTGTGACTTAGTGATGTGTCCATTTTTTAGAAGTTTATTTTAACTACTATTAAATAGGACTGTGGTGACTTCAGTAAATATGGCATAATGTAAACGTGTCTGTTATGCAATCCAGGTTCTAAAGTTGTAGGCTACCTCACAGTTTCACACATTCTTCACATTTCATGTTGTACGTTAGAACTTACCAATGACTATCTTCTCTGCAGTATTTGCTCTGCCCAGGAAGTTGAGGTTCTTCATCTGCATAGAATGCTGTCAGGTGGTGCTAATTAGGCGGTGCACAAATTGATTAGCTTTAATTAGAAAATGTCTTTGGCTGTAGTAGCATTGCATTTCAATTAGTCCAGATCAATATGTGTTTAAACAAAAGGGTTATGAGGATTTTGGTAAGAAAGGCCTTGTTTGTGTTTGTCTGGGTTACTGTGTGGGATAAATCTCTCTATCATAATCTGGCAGAAGAGATGTGAGAACAGAAGTTAGACTACAAGGGTTATCTTGTAGCCGTGGGATATTTCATTTAGGCCTAATCCAATCCTGCTCTGTGTTGGGGGTAATCATCTCTCAAATTGAATCGATCTAATCCCCAACACCTTACTACTGGCCCTTATTAAGGGATCAGCAAGCCGATGCCTCTCTGGAAAAGCTACCTGCAGTGGTGGTACAAAACCTTTCCTGTCATGGCTGAAGGCCGGAACACTGTTTTTCTGTGTTTGTCTCAATCGGAAACTGTTCTCGAAGGAATGGGAAACAGTGCCTGGACTACACTGGTTGGCTGGTTGATGTTTGTTAAACCTACTCGTGGATTGACTCAACGCTAAGGATTTATTGCAGTTCAAGCTTCACTGCAACAACATACAGTACTGATCCCAACAATTTACACACTTTTTCACAACTTACACACCTGGACTTTTTTTGTCCAGGCTTTTGTCTTTTTTTTTCTCAGGCTTTTTTAACAGCCTGTTTTTATGACTCTCTTTATTACATGGCGAGGGAATCAGCACCTGCTGCAGTGCTTTGCTAGGCTGTGCTGCAGACCAGGTGAGGAGTACCCTGCCTGTGCAGTGTGCACACTGCAGACCCAGACTCAGAGACCCTTAACGGGAATGTTAGAAAATGGAACGTTCTAAAGAAAATCTGGGTTCATTGAATTCGACATTGAATTTTAGAATCTTAAATTGTAGTAGGACAGAATCTTCTGTTAGAATGTGTAAACCTCCCATGCTGAAGGTTAGAGGCACAAAACTCTGGGAACAGATTTGATCCACTTCTGCCTCTAATCCAACATGCAAGTCAGTGCCTGCTGCCTGTCCTGAGACAGCAACTTTCCCTCTTTTAGAGGTCTAATGTGTGATGCACACTGCTGCTGCTATGCAGTTAGCATAGCATAGCAGTGTAGCTGGTGGCCATTTTGAGGAACTGCACAGCGGTATGGGAATCGGATATGGATGAAAGGAGCGGGGGAGGGGCAGTGTGTATAGTAAAACATGCTCCTGAAACACTGTCCATACCACAAGCATTCAGCATCGCCTAGTCAAGTTATTTACAGTCCAGATTCATCATGTTAAGCTGGGACTTTAGCTGCCTGTACAATTCCTTGAGGAAGCACTTTTTTGAGATGCAAGGACATGAGCATGGAAGATTTTTAGCAGAATTATTCTTTTAGATGAACATAAGTCAGTGAGACATGCCAGTTGGCGCTCGTTATAGGCTAACCCATTGTGTCTCATTTAATTAATGTAATGTAATGTCTCTTGTGAAATATGAAAAAAACCCAGCACATTAGTTGCTGGATTTCACAGCTGAAACAGACAAGTTGGCTTAATTGAACCATTCCTACCAAGCAAATGACTAGCTGTAAATATTATAATACGTAATGTGATTGATAGTAAGTCAAAAAGGAAAGGTAAATTTCAGTTTCCGGGCTGTCGCTGGGGCTATATTTTACCAGGTTAATATTTGATGAGACTAATATATAACCTCCCCTGTCTGGGGGAACTTGTAAGTCTATTGACTGTGAATGCCACCAGAGGTATAGCTGCCACAGTTACCCCCCATCTCTAAAGCTACTGCAGTAAAGGAAAAGGTACAATGTAAACAATGTGTATAATATTTAAATGAAGGCATAACATGTAATGAAATTTAAATGTAGCTTAATTCATTTGTGCAAGATTTGTGTTGGCAGAATATGAAAAGGGCTAAATTATAATATTTTTTCAGTATATCTAGTAAACAACTATAAAGACAAAACAAAAATATGTCACTATTGATTATGTCAATTAGCATGAGATGTTAATTGTGTAGCAGAGCAGTGGAAGTACAGAGTGTGTGTGTGTGTGTGTGAGAGAGAGAGAGAGAGAAGCTTTTCTTTCCTCATAGTGCATCATTATCCAGACTGGTTTAATCCAGTCTTAACCGGTTTGAGCTGTGCAACGTCCTGATTGGCTAGCAGTGTAAACACAGGCACTGCAGACCTTTTTTGATTTCTTGTAAATTTAATCACATCAGGCGAAAAGTGAAATATTTACATCGTTTTTATTAAATGTTTAAGTTCCACTGAAGGCACAATTTTTTTTTTTAACAATTTGGCTTCACCGTACAGCAGTCATCTAATCATTAACTAGTCATGTAAGATGGCTAAACATCGCTAAACTGCCATGTCAGAAAAATACTGCTTTTTTCTGTAACCAAATTAAGTCTTCACCAGTCACATTTTACGAGAAACGCACCATACATACATTTTATTAACATTTCTTGCAATTATTATTACAATTATATTAGTTCCATTCCAATACAAAGCAGTCTAATAATCAATTCCTGATTTCCTGGTGGGCTAATTCTGGCAGGATGCTATGCAGTGGTCGGAACACTGAAAACTGCTTGTTATGGATCGCGGCAATATCCCTTCCTCAGCTAGTAGGAGCACAGGAAATCCTCTGGCTTATGCCTCAGTGTGTTCCATGCTCAACGTGCCATGTCCACCTTCTCTTTAGTTTCTTCTGTCTTCAGCCTGCACTGGGGTAGCTATGCGCAAGTTAAAACATCTGGCGCACCAAGCTTGCACCACACATGTGAGTGCAAGTACACACACACACACACAGCTGTGGCAGTCTATATGATGATTGCTTTTTAGAGCGGATCTGAGGGAAACCACTCATACACCTGTGAATCCCAATACAGCATGTGATGGTTGAGACACGGATGCTTGTTTTGAGATGTCTTACAAAAAGTAGCTATTAAAAGAAAAAAAAAAAAAAAAAGCTAGTCGAGTAAAATAGCTAGTCTAGTCTATTTTTTTCCCCATCCAGTTCATAGTCTTGTAACATGGATTTAATTCTGTAGTATTTATCCAAAAAATAAAAAAGTCAGTCAAAAATCAACTCTCATAAGGCGTGGTTTAATATATAATATAATATAAACATTTACTGTACAAACTGTAAAAATGTGGCGGTAGTAATTCTTCACACATGATACAGTTTTTTTGTTTTGTTTTGTTTTCTCATGATTCATCATGACTGTGAAGTAATGGTCATGACACCACAAGCAAGCCTTGAGTTGCATTAGAAGTCTCAGCACTCTGACACAAACTGCTGCTCGATTAGGCTTTTGTAAGGAAAGGAAGTACAAACCAACACTAAGAACATCAATTAAGAAAGTGGGAGATCTCATTATCTGAGCCATGTAGATGGCATCAACTATGTTTTATGTATTTATTTTAAACCTGCCAAAAATGTTGGCAAGTAATTCAGTCCAAACCCAACATATCAACGGTTACAAATTCCATTGTTGTTCAACTGCTATCTCTTAAGAGTGTAATGAACTGAACGAAATGATCAAACGCTAGCTATTGTAATATCTATAAAGTTTAACAGGGATTCTGCAGTCCAACATCATTATCAGGACAAGGGTGTATGTTACCCCTTTTCCCTAGTATTTTCCCTTCCCTAGTAGTTATAGGTTGTTTTGGGAGACATGAGTAAATCAGGGGACAGCTCTGTCCTTTGCTCCTGGTTACAGTACAGGCCTACACACTGAGGGTGAGTCTCCTTAAGGAGTAGCGAGCAGCCTCCCTCTGGCTAATTTGTGCCATGTTGAATGAGTGTATACCTGATGTAGGCTGCCTCTTTTTGAAATTGCATCCCAGCCTTAAGAACCCTGCCCTAAGTGTCTTTTTTTAACCCTCAAATTGAGTGCTGTGATTATTTCGGGTACTTTGTCACAGTATCTTAACTGGGCATTGAGTCCGTTGCTGTTAGAGCCTTGCTAGCTGCCACAAAAATACAGACATGGAGGTCAGTGATGCTTTCGAAACGGTTAACCCTTGTATTTAATGTTTAAATATTTGGTTTAATTACCATGCCATGAACTTTTTGATGATGTAGTTGTATCATGACCTTGTAAGGCAGTGTCCATCGCTGTTACTTACAGCGCAAAGACAACAGACTGACAGTTACTTTAAAATTTGTACCTATGCCAAGTTTTCTCACATGGAAATAGCCCTATTTGCCCCCTACTGTTGAGCACTGGTATTGCATGTGCTTTTCTGTAATTTTCCACTCTGCACTCGGTGTGCTCAGTGAGAGTGTGCTGGAGTGGGGGAGGGGGAGCCGTTTTGCACACGCGCTGCGCTGCACACGCGCTGCGCTGCCCACTTTGTGCGGTCTTGCACAGGGAAGACCTGGTTTTGGGGTCAAGGGTGACCTCAGAGGGCATCTTTTTGGGCCAGTTTGATCTTAACAGCAGAACCAAATAAATGACCTTGATCCTTTCTGAGGGAGAAAAATATAAAATAATTTAACATGCCCAACATCTTCTAATAGAAGAGAAGATGGCTCAGTGTGTCTTCCTTGAACAGTACATGAGACTATATATTTATATTTAATCAGTTTTATTTCCTTTTAAATAGTGTATGCATTACTTTACATACACCCCCTCCGTCTGAATTAGTAGTCCCAGCTTCCACCTCCCTTCCCCCACCCTGTTTGTGTCTCTCTGAACAACCTCTAAAGGGTTGTTGCAGTAATAGCTCAGCTAGCTATCTTTCGCTGGGGTTTTTGTTTCTGTCTTTCTCAGATTTTGATACAGTTTACATCAATTCAGTTCAGATCTTCTGTACTGCAAGTTAATTTAATTGTGCCAAGCAGTGATTCATTTTTCTAATTGTTTTAATGTAAAAAGTTGGAAAGATTTGGGATAAAATATATATTATAACCTATTTTTTGCTGCCAATGAAAGTTACAGCTATAGCACTAAATTACCCATTCACTTATGTATAAATAAATAATAAATAAATGTTATAGGGAGTTCGTGTGTCAAATTGAACTCTCAGGAAAACCCAAGGTATTGCACAAAATAGGAAAATGAACAGCATTTTATTAAAAGTTTTGGATAATGAGCAAAGACCAAAGACATGCCAGCCAAAATAATCAAAGTGCGGCAATCATAAAGGTAAATGACATCCTACATTGCAGGAAATGCAACCTCGGGTTCCTTCGCCGGGCATCCAGGTCTGACTGTCTGTGCCAGTCTGGTCTCGGTTCCTCCAGGCTTCTGGTGACGAGTACGGTGTTTCACCGGGAGATTTGTCCAGAATATTTTTTTTATTAGACTAATTTTTAATAAATGGAATGTTAACTAGAGACAGAAAACAACAGTAAAACTCCCTTCAATAATATTTCTACAGCCTGCAAACAGTGGTGAGGGTTTTAGCAAAGTACAACATCACTATCATGAGAGGAATACTCATGAGTGAACAGGCCTGACCCCTTTGGAGTTTTGGGGACCTTTCCCCTAGTATTTTCCCTTCCCTAGTAGTTATAGGTTGTTTTGGGAGACATGAGTAGATCAGGGGACAGCTCTGTCCTTTGCTCCTGGTTACAGTACAGGCCTACACCCTGAGGGTGAGTCTCCTTAAGGAGTAGCGAGCAGTCTCCCTCTGGCTAATTTGTGCAATGTTGAATGAGTTGTATACCTGATGTAGGCTGCCTGTTTTTGAAATTGCATCCCAGCCTTAAGAACCCTGCCCTAAGTGTCTTTTTTTTAACCCTCAAATTGAGTGCTGTGATTATTTCGGGTACTCTGTCACAGTATCTTAACTGGGCATTGAGTCCGTTGCTGTTAGAGCCTTGCTAGCTACCACAAAAATACAGACATGGAGGTCAGTGATGCTTTCGAGATGGTTAACCCTTGTATTTAATGTTAACCAAATATTTTAATTTCCCATGCCATGAACTATTTGATGATGTAGTTGCATCATGACCTTGTAAGGCAGTATCCCTAGCTGTTATTCACAGCGCAAAGACAACAGACAGTCACTTACTGACAATTTTTCTCACATGGAAATAGCCCTATTTGCCCCCTACTGTTGAGCACTGGTATTGCATGTGCTTTTCTGTAATTTTCCACTCTGCACTCGGTGTGCTCAGTGAGAGTGTGCTGGAGTGGGGGAGGGGGAGCCGTTTTGCACAACCGCTGCGCTGCCCACTTTGTGCGGTCTTGCACAGGGAAGACCTGGTTTTGGGGTCAAGGGTGACCTCATAGGGCATCTTTTTGGGCTAGTTTGATCTTAATAGCAGAACCAAATAAATGACCTTGATCCTTTCTGAGGGAGAAAAATGTAAAAGAATTTAACATGTCCAACATCTTCTAATAGAAGAGAAGATGGCTCAGAGTGTCTTCCTTGAACAGTACATGAGACTATATAATAATTTAATCAGTGTTATTTCCTTTTAAATAGTCTTGCCTGGTGCATGACTTGCTTTACATTCACTTTGCCCCCCCCTGTCTGAAATGGTACAGTCCCAGCTTCCACCACCCTGTTTGTGTCTCTCTGAACAACCTCTAAAGGGTTGTTGCAGTAATAGCTCAGCTAGCTATCTTTCACTGGGGTTTTTGTTTCTGTCATTCTCAGATTTTGATACAGTTTACATCAATTCAGTTCAGATCTTCTGTACTGCAAGTTAATTTAATTGTGCCAAGCAGTGATTCATTTTTCTAATTGTGCTAATGTAAAAAGTTGGAAAGATTTGGGATAAAATATATATTATAACCTATTTTTTGCTGCCAATGAATGTTACAGCTATAGCACTAAATTACCCATTCACTTATAAATTATTACTGTATGTTATAGGCAGTTCGTGTGTCAAATTGAACTCTCAGGAAAACCCAAGGTAATGCACAAAATAGGAAAATAAACAGCATTTTATTAAAAGTTTTGGATAATGAGCAGACCAAAGACATGCCAGCCGAAATAATCAAAATGCGGCAATCATAAAGGTAAATGACATCCTACATTGCAGGAAATGCAACCTCGGGGTTCCTTCTCCGGGCATCCAGGTCTGACTGTCTGTGCCAGTCTGGGCTCGGTTCCTCCAGGCTTCTGGTGACGAGTACGGTGTTTCACCGGGAGATTTGTCCAGAATATTTTTTTTATTAGACTAATTTTTAATAAATGGAATGTTAACTAGAGACAGAAAACAACAGTAAAACTCCCTTCAATAATATTTCTACAGCCTGCAAACAGTGGTGAGGGCTTTAGCAAAGTACAACATCACTATCATGAGAGGAATACTCATGAGTGAACAGGCCTGACCCCTTTGGAGTTTTGGGGACCTTTCCCCTAGTACTTTCCCTTCCCTAGTAGTTATAGGTTGTTTTGGGAGACATGAGTAGATCAGGGGACAGCTCTGTCCTTTGCTCCTGGTTACAGTACAGGCCTACACCCTGAGGGTGAGTCTCCTTAAGGAGTAGCGAGCAGTCTCCCTCTGGCTAATTTGTGCAATGTTGAATGAGTTGTATACCTGATGTAGGCTGCCTGTTTTTGAAATTCCATCCCAGCCTTAAGAACCCTGCCCTAAGTGTCTTTTTTTTAACCCTCAAATTGAGTGCTGTGATTATTTCGGGTACTCTGTCACAGTATCTTAACTGGGCATTGAGTCCGTTGCTGTTAGAGCCTTGCTAGCTACCACAAAAATACAGACATTGAGGTCAGTGATGCTTTCGAGATGGTTAACCCTTGTATTTAATGTTAACCAAATATTTTAATTTCCCATGCCATGAACTATTTGATGATGTAGTTGTATCATGACCTTGTAAGGCAGTATCCCTAGCTGTTATTCACAGCGCAAAGACAACAGACAGTCAGTTACTGACAATTTTTCTCACATGGAAATAGCCCTATTTGCCCCCTACTGTTGAGCACTGGTATTGCATGTGCTTTTCTGTAATTTTCCACTCTGCACTCGGTGTGCTCAGTGAGAGTGTGCTGGAGTGGGGGAGGGGGAGCCGTTTTGCACAACCGCTGCGCTGCCCACTTTGTGCGGTCTTGCACAGGGAAGACCTGGTTTTGGGGTCAAGGGTGACCTCACAAGGCATCTTTTTGGGCTAGTTTGATCTTAACAGCAGAACCAAATAAATGACCTTGATCCTTTCTGAGGGAGAAAAATCTAAAAGAATTTAACATGCCCAACATCTTCTAATAGAAGAGAAGAGGCTCAGTGTGTCTTCCTTGAACAGTACATGAGACTATATATTTATATTTAATCAGTTTTATTTCCTTTTAAATAGTCTCGCCTGGTGTATGAATTATTTTCATACACTATGCCCCCCCCCCTCTGTCTGAATTAGTACAGTCCCAGCTTCCACCTCCCTTCCCCCACCCTGTTTGTGTCTCTCTGAACAACCTCTAAAGTGTTGTTGCAGTAATAGCTCAGCTAGCTATCTTTCGCTGGGGTTATTGTTTGTTTTTCTCAGCTTTTGACACAGTTTAGATCAATTCAGTTCAGATCTTCTGTACTGCAAGTAAATTTAATTGTGCCAAGCAGTGATTCATTTTTCTAATTGTGCTAATGTAAAAAGTTGGAAAGATTTGGGATAAAATATATATTATAACCTATTTTTTTGCTGCCAATGAAAGTTAAAACTATAGCACTAAATTACCCATTCACTTATAAATTCTTAATATATGTTATAGTGAGTTAGTGTGTGAAATTGAACTCTCAGGAAGACTCAAGGTATTGCTCAAAATAGGCAAATAAACAGCATGTTATTAAAAGTTTTGGATAATGAGCAAAGACCAAAGACATGCAAGCCCAAATAATCAAAGTGCGGCAATCATAAAGGTAAATGACATCCTACATTGCAGGAAATGCAACCTCGGGTTCCTTCTCCAGGCATCCAGGTCTGACTGTCTGTGCCAGTCTGGTCTCGGTTCCTCGGCTTCTGGTGACGAATACGGTGTTTCACCGGGAGATTTGTCCAGAGTAATTTTTCATAAGACTAATTTTTAATAAATGGAATGTTAACTAGAGACAGAAAACAACAGTAAAACTCCCTTCAATAATATTTCTACAGCCTGCAAACAGTGGTGAGGGTTTTAGCAAAGTACAACATCACTATCATGAGAGGAATACTCATGAGTGAACAGGCCTGACCCCTTTGGAGTTTTGGGGACCTTTCCCCTAGTATTTTCCCTTCCCTAGTAGTTATAGGTTGTTTTGGGAGACATGAGTAGATCAGGGGACAGCTCTGTCTTTTGCTCCTGGTTACAGTACAGGCCTACACACTGAGGGTGAGTCTCCTTTAGGAGTAGCGAGCAGCCTCCCTCTGGCTAATTTGTGCCATGTTGAATGAGTTGTATACCTGATGTAGGCTGCCTCTTTTTGAAATTGCATCCCAGCCTTAAGAACCCTGCCCTAAGTGTCTTTTTTTTAACCCTCAAATTGAGTGCTGTGATTATTTTGGGTACTCTGTCACAGTATCTTAACTGGGCATTGAGTCCGTTGCTGTTAGAGCCTTGCTAGCTACCACAAAAATACAGACATGGAGATCAGTGATGCTTTCGAAACGGTTAACCCTTGTATTTAATGTTTAAATATTTGGTTCAATTACCATGCCATGAACTTTTTGATGATGTAGTTGTATCATGACCTTGTAAGGCAGTGTCCATCGCTGTTACTTACAGCGCAAAGAAAACAGACTGACAGTTATTTTAAAAATTGTACCTATACCAAGTTTTCTCACATGGAAATAGCCCTATTTGCCCCCTACTGTTGAGCACTGGTATTGCATGTGCTTTTCTGTAATTTTCCACTCTGCACTCGGTGTGCTCAGTGAGAGTGTGCTGGAGTGGGGGAGGGGGAGCCGTTTTGCACACGCGCTGCGCTGCCCACTTTGTGCGGTCTTGCACAGGGAAGACCTGGTTTTGGGGTCAAGGGTGACCTCACAAGGCATCTTTTTGGGCTAGTTTGATCTTAACAGCAGAACCAAATAAATGACCTTGATCCTTTCTGAGGGAGAAAAATGTAAAAGAATTTAACATGCCCAACATCTTCTAATAGAAGAGAAGACTGCTCAGTGTGTCTTCCTTGAACAGTACATGAGACTATATAATCATTTAATCAGTTTTATTTCCTTTTAAATAGTCTTGCCTGGTGCATGATTTACTTTACATACACTATGCCCCCCCCCCTGTCTGAAATGGTACAGTCCCAGCTTTCACCTCCCTTCCCCCACCCTGTTTGTGTCTCTCTGGACAACCTCAAAAGGGTTGTTGCAGTAATAGCTCAGCTAGCTATCTTTCGCTGGGGTTTTTGTTGTTGAGAAATTCTGTAACTGCACTAATGTAAAAAAAAGAGGTTGCAGAGATTTGGGTCATAAATATAATGGGGTATAGACAGAGGAAGTAACAGCAGTAGCTGTAACTAGACTCCTAGTTTGCCAGTGTAATTGTTGACATGTAGACTGGTCAATTTACCTTTTTGTCTTTTCGGTTTTGGAGTTTGCCCGTCACATTTGACATTCGGTGAAACCTGCAAGGCATTGCACAAAATAGGCTAATGAACTGTAAACAGATGGGACTGGCAGCCATTATATTGGCTTATTTATTATGATTAATAATGATGATATAAAGATCAAAACAATGTCAAGAGAAAGGCATTAAGGTGTGGCAACCCCTAGAGGCACTATCACAGCCATCCACGCAGGCTCGCCTACAACGGTCATCACAAGCAGGAAGTACAGCCTGTTGTCAACGGGTGTTTTGGTCTTGAGTAAACCCCCAGGCTGGTTATCACATCAGGCAACCAGGTCTGCCTGCCTTTGTCTGATTGCCCTTTTGTTACCCCAGGCTTCTAGTGATGGGCATAGCTAGTTTGCGAACAGATTTTTTTTTATCCCAACCGACTAACAAAAACATATTTAGAATAAGTACATTATGAACAAGCATATAAATAGAGCATTAGGCCAAAATGCACAACACAGCAAAAATACAACTGCTTTGAATGTTGTTTTTGCTCACTGATGCTGCTGTTCAGTGCCTTTGCCTTTCCTTAGTTCTGAACCCAGAGTACAGGCTCCTTGAGGCCAACTGGCATCTCTCCTTTTTTTTTGCGCCACAAACATTTTCTTCTGACAGAGGAATGGAGGGGGAAATTATGCCAAGTGCCAAGATTTACATAGAGAAAAGGGATCACAAGGAAACTATTGTTTGCAAGTAGTGGTTTACACTTAGATCTACATGACAAGCTACCTAAATGGTAGAGTGTAGGCCGGTATTACATATAGTATGTGACAGTACATTTTTAACAGCTTGTAGTTCAGAATTTTTTTCTATGATGAATTGGCCTATATGCATATCTATTAGCGGATGACTTTGGTCATATGAGTGTGTGGAAATTGGGGGAAGATGAAACCAAATAGCCTACCATCAGTATCCTAGCATAGCATTCCGCATTGTGCTGAGAAAACCTGTTGTCATTGGCTACCATGTCTGTTGTGTAGCTCAGAAGTGATGGTGTAGTGTTACGGAATGGGTTGCCATGGATGCAGTTGTTCTCGTACCTTTACTGTGACCTTTCTTCAATTTGTGTTTCTATGGTGACAGTAATATTCCATGTTTTATCCGGTGAGTGTGTACAACACCATAGGATCAAAGCACCCCCGTGGTGGAACTGCACTAGTTCTGTTGAGCGAGCATATCCATAAGTAACCATAGACTGTTAGGAAGAAGATAGTTGTAAAAAGAGAAGGGGGAAGAAAGGGACAACTTACATGTTGACTGGGTTTGGATCGGGGGAATATTCTGGTGGAACACTATGTATTCGCTCACGGAGCGCAGAGGTAGGAAGTGAACTGGTAAATGTGAACCTCCCGAGAGGAACATTCCTGGTCTCAAAAATATATTATAAATATATTTTTTATAAAAATATATTATTCTCACAAGAAAGAAATCAGCTCTTATTGAGATTTCACCGGATTCTCTATAGCTGAGAAAGTAAAAAGCAATAAGAATAGATTGAGAAGAAAAAAAGAAAGAGTAGTTTAAATGTGTGTGTGTATATATATATATAAGAAATCTGAGGAAAAGACCAAAATCTGACACTGAGCTGTTAAACTGAGATCAATTATGTGTAGGAGAGATGGAATACAAATGAGATGGAGAGATCCTTTCCTATGGGTCAGTGTTTTGAGTGGATGATTGAACTTGGCCTTTGCAGACAGAATGGTGATGAAGAAAATGTAGTATTGCATCTAAAAGACTTGAATTGTCGGTGGATCTCCTGGAAGTTTTCCCAAGTACGTGGTTAAGGCAGTAAAGACAAACCTGTTGTCACTTACCTCAGAGTAAGTAAGTGGTAAACCTCCAAATTGGAAAAAACAAAACAAAAAAAAAAAACGTATGGTTTCATTCTCTTAGCAAAACAAAAAATGGGACTCTTCTGTTAGGAAGTTTACCATTTATTCTTAGCGCACCCAGGGCAGACACTTACTCACATACTTAGACACCACCTGATGGTTCGATCAGTTGCTATTGTCTCTTACACCCTTGAAGTGTTTTACATTCTTGTAAGTGTTCTGTTCAGAGAAACAGTGTGGTTGCCCTGCCTTGTTTTAGAAACAAGAGCGGTTGAAATTGTCCCTCCAAAGCTAGTCGGTCTCAGCCCGTTTGTACTGGCTTTCTAAGATGGCTGCTGTAAACTCGTCCAAACAATGGGCACCGCTGCAACTAAGACCTTAGATGGGGGTGGGGTGGGGAAGGAACTTGCGCTAAAAATGCAACACGTGGGACAAGAGAAGCTTTGTGCAGTGAAACAGCAGGAATGGGGCCAAGTCGATCCCAGTCAAGGAATCTAGCAGGGATCACTGCCAGATTTCAATGAAGAGACTCCATGTTGCTGCACTGAAACAGGTTTTTTTTTTTCAGTTTGGTGCAGCCAGTGGTTTTCATTGTGCTCACAAATCAATCTGATCTTTCAGGGGGTATCTTGCTCTGAAAAATTATTATTATTATTATTAAGAACGGCGTTTGGTTTGTTGTCACCAGATTTCCGTTGAATGTTTGCTGTAATCAGATATTCACTGTTCTAATCAGAATTCCGTTTTTGAAAGTAAGCGCATTTATCGCAATTATTTAAATATTTCACCCGCAAGAGGCCTAGCTCCAGTGGCTCCTCTGAGAAGGACACCGTATTGGTACCACTGAAGTATGGTGTGTGTGTGTGTGTGTGTGTGTGTGTGTGTGTGTGTGTGTGTGTGTGTGTGTGTGTGTGTGTGTGTGTGTGTGTGTGTGTGTGTGTGTGTGTGTGTGTGTGTGTGTGTGTGTGTGTGTGTGTGTGTGTGTGTGTGTGTGTGTGTGTGTGTGTGTGTGTGTGTGTGTGTGCACGCGAGCTAGTCCTTATTCCCTGTTGAGTATTTCAGTCGGATTGATTTCCTCTGCTGGGGAAGGTTCTTTGCTATAGCTAGCAAGTGGGTAGGCCTATAGTTTGAAAACCTGATGTACAGGAGAGACATCCATCACTATCAACCATCAACGCCAATGTGACGATAGTTTATGTAGCCTATGCAGAGTTGAGAGTGAAGATGCATTGCTATTTCTAATTGTATCCGTGCCAGTGTAATGCATGTTTTATGCATTTATTATATTAAACATTGTTGCCATGGGGACAGCCATGAAATGAGAGTCTTTTACAAATAGACAAATCTGAGGAGCTCCAGACTGAATTCCTCATTTTGTCTTTAGTGATTTAGGTTTTTATCTTTGGTGGTGTTTTCACTCGACGTAACAGCGGCATGCCCTTCAGGGTCACCAGAGAACGCGGCACGGCGCTGATGGTGATGGTGTTTAGTAGTACGGTGAAGAGATTCCCGCCACGGGTGTGCCCTGGCGCCCGGGGGGGGGGGGGGGGGGATCATGCTCCACTGCAGCAGTAAATCCACCACACAGACCCCAGAGACGTAGCTAGCGGGGTGGGAACAGCTGGAACGCCCGAAGAGGCAGCAGTCAGCCATACTGGGGCGGAATTGGCAGTGAGATGGCAGCCCCTCCAGGGCAGCAGTCCCTCGCACACATCGTCTCGGCTGTGCTGTGCCTTGTGACGCCTGGAGTCTGGGAACACCGCAGAACGGGGAAGTTCTGTATGAAGGTTCTAAGGGAGACTGCCACTTGCGAGCAAGCATTAGTTTTACCTTTAATTTTATCTGCGTGGGTTTTAAATGAACAGTATCAGAGCACACTTAGAGAATGTTTCATTCGATATGCTCATGTGCACCAGTAGGCTATGGTTATGGTCCAATATTTTTCATAGGATCATGCTGCTCCCTTTAGAATGCTCTGCCACGGCACCACATCACATTTCCCCTGAGCCCGAGCTAACAGGTGCAAACCGCCACAGCCAGCTAGAACCTTAATTAGTCGCGATGCAGCGCGATAAGACGCAGCCTGCGCAGGATGGAGTGTAGAGAGTGAATTGGAACTACCTGGAGTTGTGTGTAAGTAATATAGCAAAAAAAATAAAAAAATCTCTTCTCTACCTAGCTATGTACAGTATAGAACAGACTATGATTTATTGTCAAGATAGGGGAGGGTGGCATATTATTATTAATGTAACACAGAAGGTCCGCACCCTTGCTCACCGTTTTTTAAAAAAAATTTTTTTATTTGAGTTCAATCCCCAACACACATGACGTTTCGAGCCCTTTGGCTCTTCATCAGACGTTGGATCTTGGACTTTTGGCTCCTGCACCTTAATTTGGATGTGCGCACTCAAATACTGAAATAGGTTATTATTAATGTCCATTCTATTTATTTCATGTATTTGGATACATTTTATCAATTCATTTTTGCTGTGTAACTTGAATTTATACCCCAGGGCTCTTGTTGAGAGCATCCTGTCAACGGTGGCTCTGCCGGAATGTTTTGACCCATTGTTGTCACGTGCAGTCTTAGTAGTCTACTCGGTATGTCCGCCAGATGCCTACTCATAACATCCAACACTGACGCTGATTGCGGAGATGGACCCTCCTCTTTGAAAGGGACTCTTGTCTCTGTAATCACACCCCACCCCACCTCACATTGCATTGCCTGTCTCTGAAGCACTAGCCTAGCTAGTCGTTGGAATCCGTGGGAATGGCTGATGGATTGCAATTAGCCATCGTGGCACGGGCGGCGGTGACGTGGCGCAGCGCAGCGCTACGATGCAGCCTGCTGCACAGAGCTAAATGGGGTGTGTGTGTTGCTGTGCTGTAGAGGCACTTCCTCTCTGCCTGGGAAGTGCAGCGTACTACATTGGGATATAATGTAAATGCCTTACTGCCCAGATCTTAAGTCTTCTATATATCCCTCCCTCTCCTTTTACTTTGTGCTTTATTTATAGGTGTTATTTATTTACGGGCGTAACTCCAGGCAACAAAAGCAGGCGTGCCGTGCAGTATAATTTGTGCTGCCCTTAATTTCTTCTGTATGCTAGTCCGATCAGTTTTCCGTGCGCGTGCTTTTGCAGTGTGCTGATGGGTTAGCATATTGACATTGCCTACCAGGAAGAAAAAGGATTCTGATTCTGCACACTGTCTGCAGCATAGATAGTGTACTTGGGTTGGGCATGCTCAGCAGCATTGCAGACTTGACTAGCAAAGCAAAGCAAAGCAAAGCAGTTCAGCCTCTTCAGTGCAGAGCGTGACCTTTGACCCCTGTCACTGGTGCAGATATGATCTTGTGTGGCACCTGCCAATCAAACAAAGGACGTATTAAGGCTCAGGGCTGGACCATGTAAGCAAATCACACGATTGCCACATTGGTGATTGCGTAGATCTGGGCGTCTTCATACCACAGAGTTTTTCGTGCACCCTATCTTGAGGGTGTGGGAGGCTAATCAAGTATTTCAGGATGCGGTAGCCCTGGAATATGAATGGGTTAGTTAGTTTGAATAGGCATGGCTAATCAAACTCCTGTGTGTGTGTGTGCGCACGTGTGTGTGCGCACGTGTGTGTGTGTGCGTGTGTGTGTGAGTGAGTGTGTCCTCAAGGATGGAGTTACATGCCATCTATCTCCAGAGACTAGCTTGTAATACTGAAACAATGAAACAATAAGTAATCCCTGCTCTCTGTTCCACTGCAAGGAACAGAATAAATTAGTAATAGTAATTTTTTTGTCAAAGGATGTTGCTTATAGAAGCTATCTAGCAATAATCAACTGCTGCTGTAACCGTAGCAATATCTGACAATTCTTATCTTCTTATCTTACCTCATTGTTCGAGTGTTTCCTAGCAGATGGTTGCTGAGTTGGGTGCACTATTGGGTGCACTATTGTTGTGCTATTGCTGTATCTGTTTTTCGCAATATCCTGTGACTGGCATATTTTTTTAATTTTTTTTTTAATTATTATTATTTGAAGGATACCAGATATCAATGAAGTCTTTGGACTGCGGCGATGAACATCTGGCCCGATTTTGTAGATTTGTGGGGGTGATTTTATGGTGTCGTTATCTCAGATTTTGTTAACAAGGCCTAGTATTTTTATATTAGCCTATCAATTATTTTGGTTGTTCCACATAGCTCAAACAGAGATATGTGAAGTCTGACACACTCACTTTAACTCTGATGTTGAGTTTGCTTGCCCCTGTTTTTTTTTTTTTTTTTAGCAGTTCAATCAAGGGCTTTCCCTGTTGCTTTTTAAAATAAATATATTTGAAAAGTTTAACGTAATGACATGTCTGTTGACTGACTGACTGACGTTGTAAAGGTTATACAAGATTCCATGTGAATAAAGTGGAATTCTGTAGAGGGGACCTTTGCTAAACTGTTGCCTCTTTCTGTCTTTGTCTTTGTTCACCAGGTTCTGGAATCCTGCTTGTTTGATCCATGAAAAGCACATCTGTAAGCATCCTCCTAACACTCAGGTAGGACTTTTAATTTGTTTTGTGATTTAAATGTCAGACCAATTAAACCTTGTTTATTGAAATTCCTATCGGTCGTAGACATTACCTCAACATATATTTGCAGTCCTCTGGCCTAGATATTATTATTTCAATATTATTTCAACTACGCTGATGTGTTATGACTTATTCATAAATCACACATCTTGTAATGAATATTTTTTATAAAATTGTTTCTTGACAGATGCTTCTTCATATAAATGCTAACCTGCTTTATTAGCTTAAAGATTAATTGGCCCCGGTCCAGCCTAGAGAAATATGTCGGGCAGTCCTTACGGCCCGGGTTCTGTAGACGGAATTTTATATTGCCATACCGACAGCATTGCATAATCCCTGCCCCCTTTGGCGCAAAGAAACCAGGCAGCTGTAGCCTGCCTCTCTCCAATTGGCTGCAGCCAGCAACCAATTAGGGTTTAGAGGGGGAGGAGACAGACGAGGTCTGTGCTGTGTTTCCTGCCGCCTGCCTCAGTACGTTAGACCACAGTGAGCCGCTCTGCCTCTGCTTCTCACAGGCCGTCCGCCCTGACCGGTGCTCAAACCACCTGGGGAGGAGGCAGAGAGCCAGGTGTGGGCTAGGACAGGTCTGTTTGCATTGGTTGCAACCTTTCGTTTCGTCTAGAAATCTAGGTATCTCAGTCGTCTTGCTTGGTAGAAGAATTCTTTTTTTTTTTCTTTTTTTTTTTTCTTTTTTGAGGTTAGAGTAAGAGCGTGTGAAAAAAAACCTGCTTTTTTTTGGGGCTTCAAATCAGCCTTTTTAAGTGATAAGGTGGGCGGCACTGCAGGCACATGGTTAGATTGAGCTGGTTTTAGGCCAGGAGAAGGTTCTGGGGGGGAAAAACAAGGGGGGAGTGACTGCAGAGGTTTTGTAGTGCCCCCTAGTGAAAGAGATCAGATACTGCAGGCATGGAAGTTGATAGTCACTGACCTTGTTAGTTTAGCTTCACCGGAGCATTGATCCTCAGCAGTTGTTAGCCGCTTGTCAAATAATTTGGCTGTTTAAGCTAATAGAGGTGTGTCTCATGTTACTAATAGAGGTTTGTGTGTGAAAATTGTTTTTTCCCCTCTCTTCCGCCTTTCCTCTCTCCGTCTCTCTCGTTGGCTCTCTCTTAGGTGAAAAATGGAAGTCGCCGTTCCAGAGGAGCCGCAAAAGAAAATCTTCCGCGCTCGAAAAACCATGAAGGCAAGCGATCGACAGCAGCTTGAAGCTCTCCACAACACCCTGTCGTCAGTATCGGCAAACGCCGCCACCCCACCTTTGTCGTCGCCGTCTTCATCAACTTCCTCGACGACCCCGGCACCTATGGTGAACGGCACGCATTCTGATGACGGTGTAAAGGCCACGGCGAAAAGCAAAGAACCGGGGAAGGAGAAGACGAAGGAGAAGGAGAAAACGGCCACAGTCAACGGGCCGAGCTCAAACTCGCCCGCCCCCGCCACCCCCGCGTCCGGTTCTGCGTCTCCACACCTGGGGCTGTCTCTGTCCCGGTCCCCCTCTCCGTCCACCCAGAGCCTCAAGCCCTCGGCGGCGGTGACGAAGAACGGCCCGAAGGAGAGCGAGAAGAAGGAGCAGGCCAAAGACGACTCCAAGGAAAAGGAGAAAGAGGAGGAGGAGAAGAAAAAGAAGCAGAAGAAGCCGGAGAAAGAGAAAGAGAAAGAGAAAGAGAAGGAGAAAGAGAAAGAGAAAGAGAAGGTGTGTAGATGGAGCGGAATGGACCATAGCTAGTGTCAGAGAGAGCAGCTCAAACGATGCTGTATCGAAACAACCAGCATGGTTAAACAGTGGTCTTCTTGCCTAGTCCGCAATATGATCTAATACAGTCGATTAGTAAGTGCCCAGTAAATGGTACACATAATCTGTTCTACGGGATCTAATGGATACAGTCCTAGCTGGTGCCTAGTATGGGTACTTGAGGCACAAAAACATTCTTGTTGTTTAAACTGTGCTAATATGTAGAGTTCATGGGGCACAAAAAAAGTTTGGGGTCTTGAGATGGTCTCATCAGGCTCATGGATTCAGTGCCTTTGCTGCAGCATGGGGGCGGATTAAGCAAATTCTGCCCGTGGAGCTGTAGGGTAGCTGTCAATCAAACCTTCTCCAAAATCAGGGGTGGACACTTTACACGCCTGAGCACCCCGGGACATGTGTACGTCATGTCGGGGTCGGGGTGTCTACCCACGATGCAAAATTGACCAATTAGTTAATGAGCCAGTGAGAACAATGGCCTCTAGAGAATCACATTAGAGCTCTAACTTGCTCTGGGGCCAATAAAGGTCTGATTAATGGCTTCCATTGAAAGAGTGCTGTAACGTCTTAGATAAGCTTGATGCTCAGTGGGCTGAGGGACAGTAACGGTAATAACAGATATGAAGGCAGCAATTATAGCTGTATAATTGCAACAGTAATGGCTGTAGGCCTGTAGATTTTTTCTTATTCTGTTAAGCCTTAAAGGTGTTGGAAAATGAATGTTCTTAAGAATATCTGGGTTCATTGAATTCAACATAGAATATTAGAACCTTGAATTGTTGCAGAATGTTCAAAAGATTTCTTCTTATTCTATTAATCGAGGGGCTGTGACATTAAATCAAAGGTGAACTTGAGAAAAATCAAGGGTGCACTGAAGATGGATCTACTGATGGATTTATTTTTGCTTCGTCGTTATAATTGTTTCATATTTTTTGCTCTCCTTTGACTTTATAGAAGTCCTCTTCATCAGCCAGCCCATCCACATCCTCAAATGAGAAGACAGGGGTCGAGAAAGACGCCAAGCCCACAGTGGACTCCGGCAAAACCAAGGAAAAGATAGAAAAGACCACGTCTAAGAGTCAAAGGTCATCTCCGTCTCCAGCTTCTTCCCCGACAACGTCGGCAGCACAGGGGTCTGACCAGGAAGTAAAGGAGGGCTTCCTCTTCCTCAGTGAGGAGGAAGAGAATGTGGCCGAGAAAGAGGAGAAGAAAGCCAAGCAGGACGAAGAGAAGACAGAGGAAAAGATGGAGGTAGACACGGATATGGACAAAGAGAAAGGGAATGAGAAAAAGGACAAGGAGGAGGGTGAGACAAAGTCGAAGAAGAAGAATGAGGGAAAGGCTTCTCGATCATCCAGCCCCACAGAATTAGCCTCTGCAGGTGGGTGAAAGGCCGCCTCGACACCTCGGGCCCAAAAAGGGAAAAACGTGTGTTTTTTTTTTTTTTTTTTTTCGTAAGGTTATTTACCACAAATGTTGCACTTTGTGATATAATAGAGGAAGTGAGAAGGGAGTAATCAACCGGGCAATGACCTTGAAGTTGTCAATGACTTCACTTTTTAATACTGTTCCTAATTCTTAACCCCCCCCCCCATCAAACAGCTACCGATGCCACATCCTCAAGAAAGAAGCGGACGTTGTCTCAGGATGGAGAAAAGAGCGAAGAGAAGGCGGGAGAGGCGACCACAGAGGAGGAGAGGGGGGGCAAGCGGCCGAGGGTGGAGGGCCTCGAGCTGGAGGTAGAAGCTCAGATAGAGCTCAAGATCACCGACGGTGCTGCTGGCAGCCGCCTGAAACTTGAGAAGGTCAGTAGGAAGCATTGGACACAGATATTTGCCAAGCCGTCAACACACACCACACACTATGTAATGTTGTACAGTTGTATTGAATTGAATTTTTGTAAAAACTACTTAAAATGTTGAATTTTATAAAAGTTCTGTTTAAAATTCTTGAATTAATTGAAATCAATCCTGACCATTTGTTGTGCTATGTGTATATAAAGCAGTACAGTTTGTACCCTGCTTGTTTTAAGATGGGTACTGTGATGTGTCGAAATAGTTTGATGTGACAAAACATTGTTCAAAAATGGTATCTTTTCCTTTTTCACACGTTCTGCATTTTCTTAGCTTTGATCTCACATTGCTGTCTTTTTCTCTTTATCCCTGCCCTCACCACCCTTCTCTCTCTCTCTCTCTCTCTCTCTCTCTCTCTCGCTCCATCTCAGGTGGTGCAAAAGCTCGTGGAGGAGCGGCTTCGCGTGCTGGAGCTGACCGTGTTCGACCGTACTCTCCAGGAGCTGAAGGAGAGAGTGGAGAAGATCGACTGTGCTACCAAGCACCAGGGCACGCTCAACACACTACAGGTGAGACGTGTTCAAGTGAAGTGATGGGTCTGAAGGATTAACAGATGCAGGAACAAGTGAGGCTACAGTTTCAGTATGACTGCACCGCCGCTAGTTGTCGATAGTTATCTCTGAGTTGTCTTCTGTGACAATTTGATTATTTAACGTTAACGTTATGTTTCACTTTTCCCAATTTTCTAGGCCAGAATTGCCCGACTAGTCAAGAAATTTGGAGCTGCTAACCAGGCATCGGAGAACAGCAGAAAGGTCCAAGAGGTGAGTGAATTGGTTGATGCCGGTGCGGAATTTAGGTTAGATGTAGCTAAAAGAATTGAATGCAGTTATTGCTGGATAATGTCAAATCTGAACGAGATTTACAATACCAAGGGTTTTTTTTTTTGCGAACCTCTTAAGTCACACAAAAGTGTTGTCTTAAATGTCCCTGAAGACTAAAAAATCCAGTAAAACCCAGCAATAATCCTAATCCAAGTAAACAAAATGAACATAAAATTACAATTGGAATATCAGTTAAATTTTGTTCACTGCATTTGAACACTGAAAGTTTTGTGTCTGAATAAATGTTACATAATCAGTAAAAATGAAAAAGCAAAACATTAAATGAAAAGGCAGATTACTATCAATTAGATCCAAAAGTAAGTTTACATTTTTTGCCAAAAAAATCCTCTTAATTAAATGCACCAATTAATGACATCAATTAAAAAGACCTTTGGTCTTAATAAACTCTACATATCCCTCTTAGAGTGTGCAATGAAGCTACATAAAAAAAATAAAAAAATAACCCTCTAACCCTACCTAGGGTGATAGCCGGATGGATTTTCTCTTAACACGTAAACATTCAGTTCTTTTGCGTTTTCACACCAGTGGTAAATCTTCTTGACATTCAAAGTTGTCATGACCTTACTCAATCTCTTCAGTACTGTTTGATCTCTTCTGACCAACCCTTTGTTGACCAGTACCCTGCTTTGTGGTCTCCCCCAGAGACTAGATGCAAGCCTACAGTACCCCATCCTCCTTTGGCCTCCCCTCTCTTACGGATCATTAATACCTTTTCACAAATACCCTCAGCTTGTTCCTGTCCGATTGCAAGTGTTCTGCACAAGGGGCAACTGGCGCAATTCAGGGGAGAGAAAAAACAAGATATAATATTCATCATTGTGTTGTGTTAACAACGCCAACCTTTTTCGTGTTATTCCTTGAAGGAAGATGGTAATACTGAAAAGTAGAGGAGGGCAGACTGCGCAGTGAAAACAGTCTAAGCAAGAGGATCTCATGGAGCTTCAAATAAATTCTTAAACTCAGAAGCCAGGATAAATTTAAGGATCGCTTTGACAAAATGCTCTTCCTCTTGTTGAAAAGGATTTGATGAGCCACAAAGCTTTGCATTCATTAATAATCATATAGATTTTTTATTATTTAGCTGTTACATTGATATACTTGACATACTTGACCGTACTTTTTTATCGTTTCAGGCGCTCAAAAAGACCCCACTTGCACCCCAAGTGAATGCTGCTGCTGCTGCTACTACTGGTATTAACAATAGCATTAGGTACGTTGCTTTACAAGACTACTACGCTTGGCCTCTTAGTTTGTGGACCAGGATTATTCTTTGTCTCTATTTTTATGCCTGGTCGTGGACCTCGTTTCAAAATAGTACTGATTCTTTTTTTCTCTCTCCTCGTTAATCTCGCCCTTTCCACAGAACCGTTCGTGCGCTGATTGATGAGAAGCGAGCTAGCCAGAGCCCTACGGGAGTGGCCAGTATCTCAGCAGGTAAGCCACTCGGCGACTCAGTTGAGAACAGCATTACCCAGTCATGTGTCAGGCTCTGTAGAAGTTATTGGTTAATGAATTGAGGCATCATTTTTTTTTTTTTTTAAATGGATTCGTCTAATTAAATCTCAATCTCTACAATTATTACGATCTCCTGATTTTGATTTCAGCTGAGTAATTTTTTAACCCTGTTTCTTGGTTTGTTTCCGTAATGGTTAAGCATAAGCTAGCAAAATAATTTAATAGATGGGCTCTGATATAGCATAACTGTCATATTAAAGGCTTTTTCTACAAAATGACCGTACCATTGCTTTTAAAATATCTCAAAATATGGAAAGCTGCAGTACCAGTTTATCAAATGGAATAGTATGTTTCAATGATATTCCTGGGTTCACATAATTACAAACAACAAATTACAATCATTATTTCATCATCATCAGCCTAATTTTCATCCTCGCCACCAGTAGTAGTAGTAGTAGTAGTAGTAGTAGTAGTAGTAGTATCAAACTCACTTGGGAAGTCCAAGTGAAACAATTCCACTCAAACTTTACTCTAAAATTGTTATCCTTGGTCTCCTCCCCCAGGGTCTCCAATGCGGCCCAAGCCTCTCTCCACCCCGACCGCCACACCCACCACCTCCGCATCACCACTGGCCTCGCCAGCTGCTGCCCCGGCGCCCATGATCCAGATTCTCTCCACCGCCACCCCCAGCACTGCCACCGTTGCCACGACCAACGCCACCACCTCCTCCGCTCCCGTCGCCGCGACCACACTATCACAGGTCCAGGCCCAGGTGGCCCAGGGCGCGGTCCAGTCGGTGGCGCCCGGACAGACTCAGGCGCTGCTACTGAAGACGACACAGGGGAGTAACGGCCAGCCCCTTCTAATCGTCGCCAACGGGGCCATGATCCCAGTCACCTCCCTGGCAACGGTCACCAACTCGCTGACCAACGGCAAGACCACCACCACCACCGCCTACATCCTGCAGCCCAAGGCTGCCCTGGGCGCCACGACTGCGACCATGGCGATGACCCCGGGCGCCACCACCCAGGTGGTGCAGTCAGCGATGGCTGCCGTGTCTGCTTCGCCAACGCCGGTGACTCTGGCCAGAGCCTTGCACCCGAACGGCGGGGCAGGAGGGGTTGTTTCCGTGACAACGGCCCGTGCGCCTACCCAGAGCGCCGCAGCTGTTGTGGGAGTTGCCACATCCTCTTCAGCCAACCCAGCTAGCAGTGTTCCTGCGGCAACAGGAGCAGCGGCTTCGGCCACACCGGCAGCTAGTGCCATGGCCTCAAAGACAGGTACGATTAGTGTGTGTGAGCATTTTGTTATGATTTTGAACCAGATTGTACGCATTCAAGTTTGAAGGATTCTCAGCCTTTGATTCTGTCACCCAAGCCGTACAATGCACACAAGCCGTACTTATTTCAGTTGCTGACAGCTCTCAGTAACGCTGTTTCGTCCCTTGTTTTCCACAGACAATCAAGCAACAAGCAGCACAGCAGTCAAAGCTGCAGCTCAGGTAACCACTTGTCCCTCATCCAGCAATATCAATCTCTAGAACTGCACACACACATAAAATGTGCTTTCAGATTAGTCTGATCCCCAATCAAACTTTATTTATATACTGTATATAGCACCTTTCGTACAAGGTTGTAATACAAGGTGCTTCACAGTGATGTTCCGTTCAGTTCGGATCTTATTCAATGTCATTGTCGTAGTGCAATAAACCTGCTTTGTATGTTTCTGGGTTGTCACTGGGTTGCCACTTGCCAATGCTTTCCTCATCTGTCAAATTGGTGTGTAATCTTGTTTTACGTGACGTCACAATGGGCCACGTTCATTATATTATATTCATCCTTATTTTCTTCTCTCTCCCCCTGCAGCCTGCAAAACCTGCGGGTTCCGTGATTGATCTGACTGAGGATGATGACGATGTTCTAGGTAAAGACTTTACTTCCAGTTTATTCACTGCTGTTGCATTTTATTTTTATCTTTTACTATCTTGGTTGGTTGAATTGATTGTCTTTGAACTAATAACGTACCCGAATAACGTAACATTTTTGTTAGCTATGCCCTGGCACCTCATTTCATTTTTATCTTATAGTAATGTAATTTTAAGAATTAATGTACCTAAATAACGTTACATTTACGTTAAATAAGTCGATCGTTTCTCTGTCTTTTTACAGTGACTGGCATGAAGAAGGCCCCAGTTCCAGTGGCTGCATCTGCTACTCCTAACCAACGTCCAAGTAGGCCTCCTCCACCTCTCATCCCCTCCTCTGGTGTGTTCCCCACCTCCTCTCTGCCTCTCTCTTTCTTTCTCTTTCTCCCCCTCTCTCTCTTTCTTTCTCTTTCTCCCTCTCTCTCTGTGGCTATATCCACACATGTCGATTTTGTTTGAATCGGAAACACTTTTTTAATAGGTTTGCGCCTCTAATCTACAGTATTCCGACGTTTTCAAGCTCCTCAAGCGGAGTTATTTGAAAACGCTTTTAGCCTCGTTTTCATTGTAAGATCAAGAATTGTTTGATATGGGCAGTGAAATCTGCAAACATCTGAAAACGATGACCGAGAAACCCTTATTGCCTTGTCGCTCTGATGTTTCTCGACTCTGTGACAAGATTGTATTAATTCCGACAATACAAATGGATAAGTGTGGATGTAGCAGCCGCTCTGGCCTTTGAATCACTTCTCATCCCCTTTGAGCCTTTCTTCCTCTCTCACCTATCGGTTAGCTCTCTATTTCTGTTTGTCCACGTGTCTCTCCTTTACTTCCCTCCCTCTCTGTCTAGTGGTGTTAGGGTGACAGCAAATCTACTGTCAATAATTAGTCTTTTGTACTTTTTCTAGATGAAAGTCCACTCAAGGGTTTGCATCTCTTTCTAATGCCAAGCAAACATTGTGCGATTTTGACCTGGTTTTAGCCCTAAATCCGTTGGATCCGACAAACATGTAGTTTGAGCAGGCTCAAGAAGCCTGATTAGAGATGAACGATAAACTCCAGTCCAATAATTTTGGAATATTATGTCAGAATTCTTAGACAGTGTTACCACCACAATCACGTCCGATTGAACTGTATAATGCGAGTTACCTAGTCGTATGCGACTGTAAAAAATGCACAGGGTCTGCTAGGCCTATCTCAAACTCCTCTCATCTAATTTGCATCCTTTTCTTCCTTTGTGTGGTTGTCTATTTCTGTCACAGCCTTGCATGGTGGGTTAAGTTGAATGAATAGTTTGATGTTTACGTGCTCATTTACTGTTTCAGGTAACTCTGCCAGAGCCTCACCTCAGACCAACCAGCGGCCTCAGCTCACAGTGCACCACCGCCCCCCACTTGTAAGTTGAGGAACTGCAACATTATAATGATATGCCCCTGTTACACTTTTCTTTTCTTCCTTTCTTTTTTTCTGATTGTCTACACTCTGATAAAAGCACCATGATACATGTGTAATGTTTTGGCGCTCTATAAGCACAATAAATTGAATTGAAATTAATGATACAAAAAAAAATCTAATATCTGGCGTGAACTGAGCTTCAAATGAACTACAACAGGAATGTTTGTCTACCAGTAGAGTGGTGAAAAGGTTTTGGCCATTATAGACTATAGAAGAGTGTAGTGTACTGTATAATTGTGGCAATATTAGTAAGTCAGTTAGTATTTAATATATTACACACTGTCTCATGTGGTGCTACTGGCGTAATTGTCATTATGGCTAATGTAACATTAAATCTCTCTCTCTCTGCCCCTCTTCTTCCTCCCACTTTCTTCCTCCACAGGACTCTCCTTCCAAATCGCGTGTCAGCAGCTCCTCTTCCACCCCTCCCTGCTCCTCCTCCTCCTCCACCTCCTCCGCTGCCCCGCCTCTCCCGCCCCTGCCCCCGGCGCCTGCCCCCCCTCGCCTCCCGCCCGATGCCGCCCACACCTCCCCTCCCCAGCAGCCGCAGCTCAAGCTGGGGCGCGTGCAGAGCCAGAACGGTATCGTGCTCTCCTGGTGCGTGGCCGAGACCGACCGCAACTGTGCCGCCGTCGATTCCTACCACCTCTACGCGTACCACCAGGAGTCGCCAGCAGCAGCAGGCGGCGCCGCCGCCGCCGCTGGTAACGCATCGCACTGGAAGAAGATCGGCGAGGTGAAGGCGCTGCCTCTGCCCATGGCCTGCACGCTGACGCAGTTTGTGTCGGGCTCGACGTACTACTTCGCGGTGCGCGGGCGGGATGTGCACGGCCGCTTCGGGCCCTTCTGCGAGCCGCAGTGCACCGACGTCATCGGGGCGGCGCAGACCAACGTTGCTGTGGCAGCGGCAGCGTCGTCCACCTCTGCCTGAAGAGAAAACTGGGAAGAGGAGATGGGAGAGAGAGGACTGTAGTAGGAACAGACACCAACAAAGTTTGGGAATTTTTGTGTCTCGTAGCTGCCTATGATCAGCAAAAGGGGGAAGAGAGAGCTGGAATTCATCTAAACTTTTTATTTTTTTTTTTCCCTGCCTGTGCGACCCAACCAAGAAAAATATACCGATTTAAAAACATCAGGAGTGGCAGACCATGGGAGAGAACAAGGGAAAAGGGACAGACTCTGGAATGCTTACTGATTGGACAGCTTATATACTGATGGACAGTTTAACATTACTGAGAAGAATATGCTTTCTCTCTCTTATTTATTTTTAAAGTAAGGGGTCAGCATGGGAGAATATGGCAGTGCGGACACTTGAAATGTCGCTGCTTGTCTCAACGGTTGTGATTGTCAGCCACCAAACGCTCCCCTCCTTTCCTGCTGTTGTCGAGGAATGAGTGAACATCAATGAGACATGACAAGGGAGAGGTTAACTCTGTGGTGTAGTGACGACTACAGAGCGTGTGTGTGTACGTGTGTGTATAGCCTGTTTTGCAACTTGGGACCAGTGTTCTTTTTTGGTTTGGTTTCATGCATTAGGAAACCGTCAAGTACTGTATGCCACAGCCCCCCTCCACACACACACACACACACACACACACACACACACACAGTTTGCCATACAGTTTGCCACACAGAGGTCCTCACTAGGCAAAATGCTGAAATGGCACTTTTTTTATTATTAAAACAAGGTCAATTCAGATTCAGGCCGTTTAAATAGCCTTGACTTGATTCTGTTGCTGGTTTTTCCTGGCGTATGTTTATTTTTTATGCTTTTAATTATTGTTTTTGCCTTGTTTTGTTTATTTTTCTATGCTTGCAGAATAGGTTTGCAGAATAAGTGTTGCATGGCTGAGAATGCATTAGCTTCCATGTTCCTTCTCAACACAGAAACACATGAGACACTAAAAGCTCACTCAGATAAGGGGGGAATGACAGTTGTGCTCAAACTTTTTCTTAAATGTAAGTAGATTGATTGTACAAAGGTTACTCTTAATGTTCGCCTAATTCCTCATTGTTTACCTTCATTCCCTTGTTTTTGTTGTTAATATCATATTTTTTTATTTTAATTGACAGCCATGTCTTTGAACACTGTACAGAAGAAGTATGGCCCCCTCTCTCTTTCAAGCTATTAAAGGATGGTGTTAATTTTTCTATGTTTTTTGTCTGGTAACCAGACGGTACATAAGTGCAAACAATGAATAAAAGCGTTGATACAAAAATTATGAAGTGTTTAACTGTTTTTTATGTTCACATTTGTGTGCATTGCTATGATCAACAAGTCCACTTGGAGCTACCTAAGTATAAGTATATATACTCTATTGATCCCGTGAGGGAAATTTGGTCGCTAACCAGTAGGCCACGGCTGACCTCCAAAGGCTTACCTGGAGGCAGTGTGTACAGAGCTCTCTTAAAGGCTGTGAAGAAACATTAGGCCGCATTCAGACAGGAAGCGACTAGTAGTGACGACGAGAGGTCATGGAATGTTAATGAAATTCTGTAACCTGAGGCGAAATAAGCGGTAGTGACGAGAGACAAGAAAGTTAAACTCGACAGTTAAAGTCGACATTTGACGCAATGTGAGGGGTGTTTAACAAATGACTGGATGTCTGTACACGGCCTTAGAGTTTATGTCAACTGCTACTGGCAGAAAGCCAGAGGTGAACGGACTGAAAACTCTATTCGAACAGTACATTCCAGCTAAATTTGTCAAACCCTGCTGGCTTGTTTCCATACAAGAATACGTCTCTGTTGTTCACTAAGGCTCATTGATCATCCTTCATATAGAACTCTTGAAGGCATTCTCTCCCCTCACGGACTCACAGACTTTGAAGGTCCTGCATAGCAATTAACCTGGTGTAGATCCTTGACCAATATCAAAGCGTTAAGGTGCTTGAACACTGCCCAAAAACTACTCGTTGGGTAGTCAGTGCACCGTCAATACAACGTCAGTCTGCTGACTCTGTTGGTGTTTGTTGGATGGATTTGTTTGAATTTGACATACCGTACTTTTCACACTTGTCAATTACTCGCTGGGCAAAGTGGAACTGGCAGTTTGTTCTGAAGACTGCAACCAGCTGCCAACTTAAGAATGTTGGGGTTTGTTGGCCACTTTTCGGACAGTGTGGAAGACATTGTAGAAAGCAAAGATTCTAGAGTGCTACGCACCACTCTAGAATCTTTGGTAGAAAGTGCCCTAAACTGCAGCATTTCTGTGTCATATTCATATCTCAGTGGTGTCGCCGTAGCACCTGGTTTTCATTTGGCTGTCAATCATTCCCATAAATCTGTCTGAAATACACAATGGTCCTCATTCACTAACATCTTCTTCTACAATTTTCTTAAAGGGGCCATAATGCAAAACTCACTTTTTTTGTGCATTGAGTTTTTGTGGCTTAGTTGAGAGATGGTGATGTCAGAAACCATGCGCTTCTGTGAGCTAGTCAGATTTCCCCCCTATTGTTAAGTCACAATAGTGGAAATTTGAATGACTACCCCCCTACGAGGCAGAATGCCATATAGCTGGAAGCGACCCAGGCCATCCGGTAATAGGCAGCCAATTTCACAAATGCTTTTAAACACTACATCACCTCTACTGGGCTTATATACCGACCCAAGTAACATTTTACCCATTATCATTTAACATGGTTAGGCCATATCATACATACTGGTGATTGAATTGATTCTATGGTTATCAGTTCTGGGTTGGGGTGAGGCCAACAACAGCTCATTTACATTTAAGGCAACAGGTGCAAACAGCTTCAGGGACATGCTTTGTACAACCCATAGGTCTATTTTGACTTGTTGAAAAATAAATATAATATGGTACCTGCTTTAGAGGGGAGTGGTGAGACAGTGTGTTCTAAAGCTGCTTTAGAGGGGAGTGGTGAGACAGTGTGTTCTAGAGCTGCTTTAGAGGGGAGTGGTGAGACCGTGTGTTCTAGAGCTGCTTTAGAGGGGAGTGGTGAGACAGTGTGTTCTAGAGCTGCTTTAGAGGGGAGTGGTGAGACCGTGTGTTCTAGAGCTGCTTTAGAGGGGAGTGGTGAGACAGTGTGTTCTAGAGCTGCTTTAGAGGGGAGTGGTGAGACAGTGTGTTTGAGCTGCTGTTGCACGTTTCTGTTCAGTTTCAGGCCTGTTGTCGTGGCAGTTGTTCAGTGGTAGGAAGACCATCAGTTTGAATGCTCTCTCTGATTCGCCATGTTCAATCCACTACAACACACCGCAATCCTCCATTCTCGACACACCTCTTGTCCGTTTCCTCCCCATCTGTATAGCTGAGTTTTCTGACCTTGACCTCATGACCTTTACCATAATCGTCTCTTCATCAGTCTCGGGTGCCGACAGCTTGGACAGACAAACTTCCTAGTTATCAGGTGTTTGTTTAAACGCCACTCCAAATCCGGTCAAGCTGTTTATCACCCCGACTAACCAATACCATGGCAAACATCCTTGGACACTGTCGAGTTTGACTGATCTAAAGTCAAGGAGGGACTTTGAACAATTCTGTCATTGTCGAGTCACATAGATGTGACATTGGTATTTGTTACTCCATTCGAATCACACCAGTAAGAGAATACACACTAACACAGTCCAGATATGTCCTGGCTCCAGCACGTTCCAGATGTGACAGTGACCAGAGCTGATGACCAGTCAATGCTTGGTATTACAACAGGACTATTTTAGGAAATATAAATGTCAATATAATATAATATATAATATAAATGCTTATAGAGTGTTTAATAGGTGCAAATGACCAATGTTTCGATGCACAGCGTCTTAAATCAGAGTCAAATCCTGTGAGTCGAAACGTTGGTCGTTTGCGCCTATTAAACGCTTGATAAGTTATTTGTGTGCTCCGACTCTTCCATTGGGTTCAGTTATCTGAAGTGGCCCATTGAGTGTTGCTGATCCTATTCCGTGAGCACCGAGGGGCTAGAGTGCAAGTGATAGCCTACCCTTTTCGCAAATTGATTATACATTTTTGACATTTGCTATTTCTGAAAAGCAGTGCCAAGACAGGCTGTAAAGGAGACGGACCTGGTGTAAAGCCACGATAAGAGAATTTCTGCTATGTGTTTTTCAACATCTGATACTGTTATGCAGCGGCTGCTAACATTACAGCTGCAATTGTTGGCGCTTCTAAATGACCGCAACTAACTAGAACCAGACTGAGCAGGGGGTGGGAATGAGGTCCTCCAGTGCATATTTATTTGGGTTGAGCTGGATGTAGTTTTTTTGTAGTATTTTTCTTGGCCAGCGGGACCCTCACACTGTAGAATACCTGGCTTACTGAACAGTCTGGTTACCAGGTCTGGTTACGGTGTGGCCTTGCTCAGTCAGATGTGATTTCGATGGATTGTGGTAAATGCAAACAAAACTGGTTTTCCTCCTTAAGCCTGGCTGCGACTTGGCAAATTAATCACTCTTTTGCTTCTTTTGATTCACCACTATTTTTGACCTTGACCTTGGTTTTGTATGTTTGCAACATTCTGAACCAAATAAGATAACAATCCACCCCCACAACACCAACTTCTCCTCTGCATGTTACATTGTAATGGAGGTCGAACTCCTTGGCACTTGATATTTAGGGTATTTCAAGGCTACTGTAGTCTACCTCCAAAGACAGCTGTACTGTAGTTTATAATCCATCAGGGATGGACAACTGCAGATTAGTGCCAGTACAATTAATTTTACCCACAATTGGGCGATCACACTGGGAGTAACGAAGTGGTCCGTTATGAATGAAAACGTGACAAAGACCAACATTGTGCTCGGACAGAGCTCTAAGTCAGTGGTTCGACCCCCCAAAAAAAGTTGCGACCCCCTTCTCTCTAACCGACGGAATTTGGTTTCGAAATGTTGTGAGATGGGCATTGGAAGCAAAGGCAGAAAATGTCGTCTCTCATAGGTAGGCTATGTCAACACCATCATCACAAAGGCCTTATGTCAATGGCAGCCTTTGACTAAAAACTAGGGCTGTCAATCGATTAAAAAAATAATCTAATTAATTACATACTCTGTGATTAATTAATCTAAATTAATCACATATATAATTTTTGCTGTGAAAGTATTTTAAATATATTAAAATGAATCATTGAATAATCAGCATTAGTGACATTAAAGTTCAACAACTCTTTTATTATTATTTTCACTGTTCAAATAATGGCCATAATAATCTATGATATGACCTAATATGCTGAGGAAATAAATTCAACAGTGCTTCGGGAAGAAGTTTTTTTTTCACATACAAGGCATTTCAGGGCACAGATATAACCTAGGGGACACAATGAAAATAAATTAACACTCCCCTCAATGTCAACACTTATTTCTTTGCATTGATGTGCGACTATAGAGTTGATGAACTCCGGTGATATGGAAATTCCTTGCTGCAGACATTGCAGAGGACTTTATTTTCAACACTTTATTTTTACCATCAGGCCATTTTTTAAAAGTAAATGTTCCAATCAATGATCCAGGCAGCACGTTTTCTTCTCTCTCCTTCATTTTACAGTCTGACTAGAACGGCACGGGGTCAAAGGTCATACGGAATCGATTAATCTGCACTAATTTTTTTAATCAGTTATTTTTTCTCAAATTAATTAATCGAAATTAATCAGTTATTTTGACAGCCCTACTAAAAACCTTTAGCAAAATGTCCAGACAAATCATGCAAATCATTTCGCAACCCCTCCAATATGTTTGGCGACCCCCCTCTGTGTCTCGACCCCCAGTTTAAGAACCACTGCTCTAAGTAATAATATTGGGTGAGCCAAAAATTGAATAAGTGTATTTAGTGGAAAGGGCGATTTCTAAGTTTCGACTCTGCAAAATTAAAAAGTTGCCCTTCACCTAAAGGGTTAATGACTTTGAAAAATATTTTTCTTATGTGTGTGTGCTCCAGTTAAGAAGACACTTATTTTAGTGTTAACATTTAGTAGGTGCACCTTTTAGTTGCCTAGATATTAGCCGTGATCCAGCCCCCGGTCTCTCCTGTGTCCTGCCTTCTGTGTTTCTCTCACACTTCCAAGTGCTTCTTAGAGTCAAGTTAAATTTTAAGCACAGCTTCAAAGATAGGCTACAGCTACTGCAGGCCACTGAGACACCATTGTGCCTCACAAACCCAAGAACGGATCCATTCTTTGGACATGGGCCAGACGTTTCCTGTTGGGGGACTGGTGTAGATCACATGACTCATTAAACTGTGGGTCTCTGTGCTCATGTGAGATCTCATGAAAACATTACAATGTTACGGTATTGTAATTAACCATTAAAAGAGTAATACTGTTACCCATATTATTGAATTATTACATTATTACCCTATAGCTTATACACAATGGCACACAGGACTCAACCACATGGGAAAATTGTTATTTTTTTATTTTTTTGTAAGATCTGTGGAAGACCATCACTGGTCAAACCATAGGCCCCTACCGGCTTTTTGACGATTTAGCCACTAGCCTACAGAAGACATCCCAAGTCTCCCGGAAGTTCCGGGAGTCTCCCGCATATTGATAGCGGCTCCCTGACGCCCGCAAATTAGATAAAATCTCCCGGAATCTAGAGCGAGCTATCAAGAGCGCGCACGCGAGAGGGAGACCTAAAATCGCGTGTGCATCTGAGTGTAGCGCGCACACGACAGGGGAGAGAGAGAGGGGTGGTGCGTGTGTGTCTGAGCGCATCCAAGACAGAGCATCCTGATCAGTTCAGTGTATCTAGGAACAGGAGAGTCACGACAGAGTCAGTGCCCCCAAAAAAGGAAAATGTAAGACCCATTTCAAAGTGTATATAAGAGTATAAGAGTATAAGAGTGTATATAAGAGTAAAAAATAATGATAGGCCTAGTCTTGCATGCTGCACTGTTTGTAACAGTGTTAGCATTGCCCATGGTGGGTTAAATGATTGCAAAAACATGTTGGTGAGTTTAACTAGTGTCAATTAATGTGCATATTATTCAGGCCTATACTAGATGGCTTAGTTGCCAAGGCTACACGAAAAGACCAAACTGCAAGATCTACCTATTTTATTTTCACAATTAGGCTACTATCTATAGGCCTTCCTTATTTGGTGTACTGACTAGACATTATTGAACAAACATATTAATCTCTATTTCAGTATCTAAGTAGGCTAAAGTTTTTTTTAGTATTGTTATTTATTTATTTATTCTTTTTTCATTCGTGATACCTCCCTGAAATGACTTTTTGCAGGTTGGGATGTCTGCCTACATTTCTGTCCGTTTTCCTTTTTCCATTTTCTTACATTTTGGAGTGCCTAGATTGCACTTTTGCTTAAACCCTTCTCAGTCACAACATAGGGCATAAATACGAGTGAGCAACATCTCCTATATACATCTCCTATACTAGTGGTCGCTGTTGTTGACGCAGATCAACAGCCCGTCCGACAGAATTCGCCTCATGAATTAATCACAGTTAGCCGATATCGCACACATATACATACATTTAAATGTATGTTTTGATACATTTAAACATTAATACATAAATGTAATTGTATTTATTCTGCTGTAGTACATGACACATTTCAGGTAATATCCCCAACTAGGTGTAGGCTGTAATAAACTACAACCAACTTTAGCCTAGGCCATGTGCATCAGACTTGCAATGTCGTATCCTACCACACAAGTTGCACTTTTAACTGATGCGTGCTATAGGACAGCTTTGGTAAACACATTCGCATTGCGAATACAAACCAATTTAATCAGACAATATTCTGTGTTTTTGCATAAAAGCAATATTCTAGGTGAAAATCCTTGTATGGTTTAGTTAGAGATTTCTTTGTCCTCGAAGAACAAATCTGCTCGCTAGCTAGGCTATTGTAGCCTACTTTCTAGTTAGCCCAACTATCCAATGCTGTGAAATGTCTACTAAGTTTGAGAGTATTTCAGATAATGGTCAAAGATAAGCTATATTTTCCATGTATTACCTGTTAGAATTGATAAATGTCCAAGTCTATTTTGTTTGTAGCTCGCAGTCTTCTTGAGAGTAGGCTACATGGCCTAGGTAGAGTAACATGGCAGCTGTGACTTTTTGTAAGTTTGGACTTTACATGCTAATAAAACATTATGTTGACTGTTAAATAAGCATTAACATGCACGTCGCTATCGGAGTCTTTGTCGTTAGTTGGTTAGTTAGATAACAACGGCCATTCTATGTAGCCTACCCCGGGGCTTCTCGTTCTCTGGTCACTGTGTATCCTACTACTTTGACCACGAGATGGCAGTGCTCTTCACTGCTCTTCCATCGGCTCTGTGATTTAGAAGTGTCATGTTGTCTTATCCAGTGTGTCAGCTACCAGGTTTGAACTTCTGTCAGGGTTTCTTGTTCACACTTTGTGTTAATGGTAAATCTGTCTCTTTCCAAGATGTGCAAGGTTTTTCTTACGGACAAGAGTTGAACAAAGGAGGGCAGACGCAAGTACAGGTGCCAGGGGAAAAAAGAGATCAAAAGAAACCTGAGAACAGTAACTGAGCAGCTGCTGCTGGTCTAACATTGATCCACGCCAGTCAACATCAACAGATGGGTAGATACGTACCTTATTTTTGTGTATATTTGTATGTGCGTGTGTATGTGTGTGTGTGTGAAAGAAAGAAAGGGATATGCCATCAGTGGTGGACGAAGTACACAAATCCTGTACTTGAGTGAAAGTAGAGATACACATGGTCAAATGTTACTCCAGTAAAAGTAAAAGTCCTCCTTTTACATTTCCACTTGAGTGGAAGTACAAAAGTACTTGCCTTCAAATGTACTTAAGTATCGAAAGTAAAAGTCTTGAAATGTGTTATGACTAATTTACTATTGTTGAAATGATTTGGCACAGACATAGGCATTCATTAAGCCTTCCTCCTCCATTCAAGGACAAAATCAGCTAATAATTGTTGTATGTAGAAAGAACTAAAAACAAACTAATGTGATATCTTATCTTAGATATTTCAAAGTAACCACATTTTTCTTTGTTGAATGCTTTACACTTTCAGACCAAATCAAGATGTTCCCTTTTGTGTTTGATAGTGTCAGATTGTCTATCATTGTCTATCATTTGCTCGATGGCATCAAGAGGCTAGTTATGATAACATCAATATTGTGAAAAGGGGTCAACAAGGTACAGTAAATAGTGGATAATAACATAGGTTATGCAACACCATTATTTAAAGCCTAGCTCGCTTCATAGAAAATATACATGTATTTGGACAGTCTTTTTTCCAAAAGGAACTTCAGCTGTACTTCTGCTGTCACAAAATGTAGTGGAGTAAAAAGTAAGATATTTGGCCTTGAAATGTACTGGAGTAAAAGTAAAAAGTTTAACAAAATTGAAATACTGAAGTAAAGTACAGATACATGAAAAAGCGACTTAAGTACAGTAATTGAGTAAATGTACTCAAGTAATGTCCACCACTGTATGCCATGATGGCACAAAGAGAGAGCAGAAGTCTACAAATATTCTCTACAGGCTTAATATACACAGATATGAGAGATGACAGCTCCCTCTCAGTCCTCTCTTGTGAGAGTAAACCCAAGTGTTACAAGAAGCATTTGGACAACTGAATTCAACACTAGCAAGTAATGTCACATCAGTACCACAAGAAGGAATGTGGGTTCATGAAATCCTTTTAGAATCTTACGGAAATCAGATTCTATTTTATTGAATGTTCAGAACTCCTGTAGCGACTGAGTAATTTCTAAATTTTCACGTCTTCCACCACAAAGCTGTGTTAGTCCTCTGTTAAAGTAAGTTATAGCCTAGGGTTAATCCAGCCCTTTGGCAGGTTTCGTCACTGGTGTGACCAGATTGTTGGAGCGTAAACATTCTAACTGATTTTTTTAATCTTGCATTGAGTATGTTTACATAGACATTCATATTGCGAATATAGTGTTCATGAGTTGTTCATATTTCCATTTACATGTCACACACACACACTGATCTATAAAGAACTTTCTTTATAGATCAGTGGTCACACAGCATATTCTGATTAATAACGACTTTATCAAAGTTCTAAAAGTTCCTTCCCTGAATGTTTTCATTATCACTACCTTTGGTTATGGTTATGGTATTTAGCAGACGCTTTTGTCCAAAGCAACATACAAATAACAACGATAAAGTTAAATTTAACAGTAAACAATTTAAAAAGTTGGCAAGACTACATCAAGGAGAATAGCAATAATAAACAACAATGTCAATTCAATCAATAGCCTTATGAAAATTACTAATATACAAACCATGACGCATAAAAAACACTTAATAAAATAAGTGCATGTTGAACAGATATGCCTTTAGACCCCTCTTGAAAGGCCCAAAACTTGGCTATCACAGGAACAGAGAGCACCGGGCAACTCATTCCACCAACAAGGAACCACTGAGGAAAAGAGTCTTATATTTGACCTACCTAAGCCACTAATGCCACTACTGTGTCTTAGGCCTACATATGTTTCTTCCTCGTCACAAAACGCAGCTACTTTCTTCTTTATTCCCCACATCTTTTCTGAAGCTCCGCTCTGAACCGCTCTTTGATACTTTGCCGCCAGAAGGTTGCGACAGAAAAAAAATATCATGGGCCGTCGAAAAGTTTGTTGATATTTAATGCTGTGCTTAATTGTTGCAAAATACCGTTAATATTCCATTACGACGTCATATTGCGAATAAAGTGTTTACATGTCTAGAACGTAGGCTACCTCAATATTGTGAAAAAGATCAGAATACTCCACATATCTTACTTCGGTTAGTGCTTATTCTGAATATGATCTTATTCCGGTTAAGGCAATCGGAAAATGTTGTTTACATGGCAGTGTCTTATTTTGAATACGGTCTTAACCCGGATAATATTGGAATATTAATGTCCATGTAAACATACTCATCACAATGTTCAAAATGTTCCTCAAGGGGGCTGAATGAATTCTGAATGTTCACAGCTTCCACCATGGGATGACCTAGCTGCAGGCTGCAGGTCTAGGAATTCAATTATTCCTTTGTTAGCCATTCTGGCTCTTGTTTGTTTATCATTTAGTTCACTATTTTAGCTCCAGTTCTCTCTTTACTGATCATTTAGTTCACTGTTTGAGCTCCAGTTCTCTCTTTACTGATCATTTAGTTCACTATTTTAGCTCCAGTTCTCTCTTTACTGATCATTTAGTTCACTGTTTGAGCTCCAGTTCTCTCTTTACTGATCATTTAGTTCACTGTTTTAGCTCCAGTTCTCTCTTTACTG
The DNA here is from genome assembly GCF_046254945.1 of Alosa pseudoharengus. Classification (NCBI taxonomy): domain Eukaryota; kingdom Metazoa; phylum Chordata; class Actinopteri; order Clupeiformes; family Clupeidae; genus Alosa; species Alosa pseudoharengus. The sequence goes on along the minus strand of NW_027468564.1, from coordinate 35,560,917 downwards.
ATCATTTAGTTCACTGTTTTAGCTCCAGTTCTCTCTTTACTGATCATTTAGTTCACTGTTTGAGCTCCAGTTCTCTCTTTACACCTGTAGAGGGACCCATCTCTCAGCATCCAAACTATTCCACAAGTCTCCTCCCCTCCCCTCCGCTTCACTTTCAGTCTCTCTCCCACTTGATCTCTCTCACTCAGAGGGAGGGGGAGGAGAGAGAGAGAGATAGATAGAGACTGAAGGGAGAGAGAGAGAGTGAGAAAGGGAGGGAGGGAAGGACGTGAGGGAGGGAGGGAGCGAGCGAGTGAATCCACAGATGCGGTTTGGCATTCTTAGGCAGCCAGCGCTGATCGCTAGAGCAGCCAGCTTCTCCACTTCAACACGTTTCACTCGTTTTCCCCCTCTTCACCGGCAGATGAGAAGGGCTCACCTCTGTTTCTCTCTCTCCCTTCAACGGATCCCTCTGTTTTTTTTCCCCCTTTTCTTTCTTTTTTAAAGAAAAGAACACAGCAGGGGTAGGGGAGAAGAGAACAGGCATGAAGAAGACCCCCACTCACTGCTGAAAGAGTGAAGAGACGGAATAAAGCTAACAACTCTCCCTCCACCTGCCTAGAGCACCCCCGCCTCCAAAAAAAGGAGAGTGAGAGAACAAGAGAAAGAAAGAGAAATAAAGAAAAGAGACAGAGACAGAGAAAGAAAGAGAGGAGGGGAAAAGGAAGAAAAAACGGAAGGCGCGGAAGGACTATTCGCTTTTTTCTTTCGTTTTGTCTTTTTCTTTTTCCTGATTGTCGTGCTGGGCGGCGCGTCATCCTTTCATCTGTTCGCTCTCTCCATCATCTGCCTGCTCATCTACTTCTCCATCTACATGGTCTACAATTTTGTCTATTTATGACCAGCGAGAGAGGAGGAGGAGAGGAAGAAAGAAAGAAAGACAGAAAAGAGAGAGGAGGGGAGTTATTTTTTTGTTTTCTTTTTTCTTTCATTCTTTTATTTCTCCCCTCTTTTTTTTACTCCCCTCCATTTCACACGCTGCCTCCTCACTTCTCTCGTGTCGCCTTTGCTCTGTTCTTCCTTTCTTTCTCTTCAGCTCTCTCTCTCTTTTGGCTTTTAGGACCACCATTGCAATTCCTCCCTCTATCTCTCTCTCTCTTTCCTCTATCTCTCACCTTCCAGGTTGACTAAAAATCTGTCGGAATCTTAAGAAATACTGTATATATATATTCTTCTTTGCAGTCTTTTCTTCTACCATTTCTTCACCTCCTTCTTCGTTCGTTCATTCATTCCTTCCTCTTCTCCTGGCGTTTCATCTCTCGTTCCAGAGTTATCCGATTGCTTTTTTTTCCTCCAGCTGCTTTTTCGGTCCCACTAGGTAGGTTAATGACTGTTTAGTGTCTGTCTACCTGTCTGTCTGTGTGTGTGTGTTTGTGTGTACCTTGTGTCTACACACATCGAAAAAAAAAACACACACATCGACATACACACACACACACACACGCATGCATGAGAGTGAGGGGAAACTCTCCCTCTTTTCTGACGACAGTTCGGTGTCACCCTCCGCCCACACCTGTTCCTCTCCTCCCCTCCCATCCTCCATTCATCCTCTCATCCTCCTCCCAAAACTTCTCTCCTTCTCTTCCCTGTTGTATAAAAGTGTGAACAAAAAACCCCTCATCACGTCCATTTTGTGATGCCTTCCCTCTCGTTCTCTCTTTTCTCTGTCACTTTGTGTCTCTCTACGTCTCCTCTCAGCACAGTGTCAGACCGTCTTCACATCACACATTAATACACACACACACACACACACACACACACAAACTCACACACACCACATACACACACACACCACATACACACACACACCACACACACACACACACACATATATACACATACACACACACAGACACACACACACCACATACACACACACACCACACACACACACACACACACACACCACACACACACACACACACACACACACACACACACATATATACACATACACACACAGCACTGTTCATTTCCCTCCCTCCGCCTTGCCAAAAACAACCAGCTCTTTCGACACCATTTGAAGTCGCCTGAACTCTGACAAAGCACAACTTGGAACATCAGTGTACACGTCTCCTCTGAGGTTCCTCTGAGGTTCTATGAAGGATTTAGCGCCGGACAGAGCGACTCTGCGTAAAAGTATACACGGGCAAGTGTACGTTTTAGAACAGATCCGTCCAAAACCAAAGGTAGTGGTGTGACTTTATAGGGTGACGTGATGGAAAAAAAAGACACGAGACGGAAGTTTGTGGGTGCCTAACTTTTATTCGTTCTCGCTACTTTGTGGTATTTATCTTTCGGTACGGCTGTTTCCCCCACCCTTGTGTTTTCGTTCTTTTTGATCAGTTAGTGGAGGTTAAGGAAGCCTTGTTTGTTTGTGTGGTCATCGTTCTACTCGTTCATTCTCTCCTTCACTCTGCTTTTCATGCTCTCTCTAGACAGTGCTTGCGCTTACACACTCACACACACACAGACGTACACACGCTCACGTACACACAGACGTTCACACGTCAGTCGGAGGATGGTTTTTAATGCCTACAGTGATTCATACCCCATTGTTTCCTATTCTCATGCATTTCTCCGATTTGACTCCACAATCTAAGTAATCTCTGTAATGCCTATAACTTCCTTGTAATCCATAAGCACACCAAAAAAAAAATCTGTACACCATTGTCTTCGGGTCACATATGCCTCCTATATACTGTAAATCCATGCATTTAAGGAAAGATTATATTTAACACATGTGGTATAGGCCAACGTGGGGAGACTATATGGCGTGTGTGTGCTTCTGTGTGCGTGTGACTTGGGACCAGGCTAGCGAGATATGGACAGATATGGACACTGATATCCTAGAAATGTGAGAGCCACCAACATCTTACCATCTCGCAGTAGGCCTACACTCTGACACACACACACACACATCTCACCACCGGCCCCCTGTTCCTTATCTTTTGTCATCCTTTCTCTCATTCCCTTGTCTCTCATTCTCTTCCTCGACGCCCGTCACACTTATTCTTGTTTTTTTTTTTTTTTTCGTCTTTTGTGGCAGACGTCTAATGATGTTTTCTCCACCAACCGGGTTGACTGAGGGCCGTGAGAGAGACTTGAGGGGCGAAGTCAATAAAATCCATATCAAATTGTCACTTCCATCACTGATCAGCCCACTTCTCCATACGCTTGTGCCATCTCAGATCAACGCACCATGACACTTCCAGATGATTCTGGTTGGATGAGATCTGTCGAGAGAAGCATATCTCCCTTCCCCCCAAAAAAGCCTCGCAGTTTGATGAGTTTTTTCTTCCCTTTTCTTGAATAACAAAAAAAAAATGCGTACATGAACAAAAAAAACTTGAATAACAACAACAAAAACTGATATATTTTCCTCTATTTGTTCCACTGGACCAAGTTTGTCCGTGTGTCCCCTTGAAATCTTGTCTTGTGCCTTTCGTATTTTTTCCTTCTTGTTGTTCTTTTTTTTTTTACATGGTTGTCACGTCTTTCCCTGTCTCTCTGTCTCTGTCCTATTTGCCAAATCTGTCAATCAAATTAAATGATATGTGTGCTCAAATGAAGAGACCAAAAGTGGGACCAAGTGAGTAAAGATTCTACCTTGTGCACAGTAATATTCATGAGCCTCACAATGCGTGACATTAGCTTTCTGATGGAGAACCTCTCATCTCTTTTCCATTTACAGTAGGCCTACACTCTAACACACACACACACACACACAATAAAAGACTGAATTCAGCAAATTGCATTTGACACACCACCACGTTTAGGCACTTGTATGCCCATTTAACCCTTAAAGGTGTAGATTTTTGAACATTCTAAGTTCTGCAACAATTGAAGGTTCTAAAATTCTATGTTGAATTCAATGAACCCAGATATTCTTTAGAACGTTCATTTCTCAACATTCCCGTCACACCGGTGTGACGGTACTCCTTTAAGGGTTAACGCCTGTGCTCTTCGGAAACTTTTATAGTTTGTCATCACATCAGTGGGTGCCCTTAAATCTCTTGAACGTATGAAAAGCAAGAACTTTTGAATATAGTTCAGCTTTGAGTATAGGATCTGTGATCCAGATCTAAATGAATAATTTAGCATCCACCGTCACTTTGGCTCCAGGGTGCAGTTGGCAAGTTCTACCATGGACATGTTGCCATATTGCCATATGGAGTATTGTGTATAGCCTATGCATTCAGTCTTGCATCTTTTTTATAGACCCTTTCAACAATTCACCTTATTCCGCACGCAAACATGGGGGCGCTAGCTTTGCCCACATTGTCTCCGAACTTCCGATTGAGCAGTACATCCATTGCGATACATTGAGATAGCAGAGCTCTATCGAGATGACTGGCATCATATATTATGGGTCATCCTAAAGTTAGGGACGTTTATTTAGGATTTTGGTGACTTAAGACATTTCTGTTATACAGCTTTCCTATCTGAAGTTAGGAAAAAACTGACTTTGGAGCAGCTGTTCTGTAAGTTAGCCTCTCTATCCTCTTCTGCCGTGTTATCCCAATGAAGCTAACTAGACGTAGCTAGCCGACCGGAAGTTTAAAGACAACGTGGAATTTAAAAAAATTGCGGGGCTGAATAAGTTGAATAAAAACAAAAACAATGCTTGAACGTTCTATTTGGTTCCCAATCTACTTCCTCTGCATTAAGATAACATATGGAATGTTAAAACGGAAGCCTTGTGGGGCCAACTATGATGCTGATAATGGAACTCGCTTGAAAGGGTCTATAGTTGGAGAAGGGAGGGGGGGGGGGGTGTGAAGCAATTGTTTCAGAGAATGAGGAGTAGGCTAATGGCTAACCCATTTTTATCACTTCTGTTGAGAGAGAGAGAGAGAGAGAGAGAGAATGAGAGTGAATATTAATTTCTGTGGTAAAAATGCAACGCAACATAATCACAGCTAGCCTATATGTAGCCACTAGCTTCACCGGTGCTGCTCAGTGATGATTTTGTTAAGTTATGCTAAACATCTTTTTTTTTCTTTTTCCCTTCACAGTTAAAACGTCAAAACTGCTTGGAGACCACCAAAGCCTAGGGACTAGGTGAAGAACATTCAAGCATAGCTTCTGAGATCACATCTCAGTCAACGATTCTCCCTTGACAACGACACTGAATCCCATTGAAGAACTGGTAGACTGGTAGCAAATTGGACTGAACTCTGTAAGAAACAAAGACTGCCAACCTTGGCTCATCACCACCGTTTACCTGCTGTGATTCACTGAACTCTGCTTAGCTCTGGGAAAATTTTAGTCATTGATGAAGTCGTGACATCATATTAAACTGACCTTTTTGGGGGTTGGAGCCTGAAGAAACCAGGTGTGGACAAACACGGTCCATTTTTGTTCAAAAAAATCTGGACCAGAGTTTTGCATTCTATTGTGCGACTGTTTTTTATGCTTCCGAAGAACATTCAATATTTTTCCTATCACTCAGGATTCCCAGCGTCAAGACAGGAGCGAAGAACTTCAAAAACCTCTGCGTGTAAACGTTACTGACGTTGAACTTGAGATAGCCCACAGCACATTTTCACAGTGAACTGATTTCCCCTCCGTGCTCCTGGCTGCCTGGTGAAAACTCTTCTTCCTGTGGTTTTGTGTCGCCTCTCTCTCTCTCTTTTAAAAAAAAAACTGATCTCTGCTGCTCTCGTTTTTACGTGGCTTCTGCGTTTCTTCATCCTTCAACTCGAGGATATGAAAGGACGAGAGGAGACCCAGTCCACAGCACCATGCCAGAACTGAGCAGACGTGGTGAGAGTTGGGCTGACAATGTTCAAGGTAAGAGGAACGGAGGACGACTGTGCTGCTTATTATGACTTGTAAGATTTGCTATTCATTTCTTTTATGAACTTCCTTTAAAGTGTGCGTGCGTGCGTGCCTGCCTGCCTGCGTGTGTGCGTGTATGTGTGTATGTTTGAATCCACATTCTAATCCACAAAAGATATAGATGTTCTTCAAACTTTGGAGAGCGGTCAGACGAGAGAGAGAGAGAGAGAGAGAGGGAGAGAGAGAGAGAGGGAGAGAGAGAGAGAGGTAGAGAGGGGAAAGAGAGAGAAAAAGAGGACAGATTAGCAGATTAGATAAACATTTCATTGACCAGGGCAGACTACAGATTCCTCGATAACGGCATCTCTCTTTGCACTTGCAACCCCCCGTCACTCATCGCGTGTCTTCTCTGCAGCGGCGTGCTCCTTTCGCGCCCCTGCCGAGCGGGCCAGCGGACACCTGCCAGTCAAAATCTTGCTTGAGTGATAGCCGCCGAGAGGATTGTGGTGGGGTTAAGGAAATGTCACTATTTCTGTCTCAACGCCGGCAGATGCGTCTGTTCTGTGTTTAAAGTTTAAAGGCACCACTTTTACATCGACACGCCTGCCTTCACGCACACCGCTACACCTGACGCTGTCACCACCTCAGCACCACCTTTGGAGGGTGGAGTGTGGAGGGATATGGAGTTTAGGTTACCTGGGATGGTTCTCTCCAAACGCTTTTAGATTATCAAGCAGTCGATTCGAAGCAATAAACACGCTGGTACTAAACCACATGTATGCTACTTAATGTAAAATCACTGTAATTTTCCATCGGAAGAAACCTGTAATTGATGCAGGATCAGTAAATTGAAAAATGTATGACAGCATGAGTCCCCAGAGATCCGTTGGAAAATACAGTGTTACTGTAGAAAGGAGGAAAAGTGTTTATTTACATTATAGAATCTAAAAAACTATTTGACAAGTCAGAAAAGGGAGTGTATAAAGACAATGGGCTACAGCTTCATCCCATATGGTAGCATTGGCCTGCAATGGATGATGCAGGTCATCACTGTTATTGTGTTATGCTCCAAATGTAAAGCACTTTGAGCTGCATTCTGTGTATGAAAGGTGCTATACAAATAAAGCTTATTATTATTATTACATTACATTACATTACATTATTATTATTATTATTATTATTATTATTATATATAACTCTCTCTCATTCTCTCTCCTTGACTCTGAATCTCTCTCTCTCCCTGTTTCTCCTTAGCTCTGAATCTCTTTCTGTTTCTCTCTCTCTCTCTCTCTGAATCTCTCTCTCTCTGTTTCTCCTTAACTCTCTCTCTCTCTCATTCTGTCTCTCTGACTGAGTGATCAATAGACCATGTCACGGGTTTCCAGCCGGAGGATAGATAGCCATCCACACTATTATCGGTTGCGGTGCTCATTTGAATGGCTTTAAAAATATTGACAGAGCAGTTAAGGGATTTGGATGGTTGGAGTTGTGCTTCGCTGGCCAATATTGTGTTAAAGAGAGTGTGTGTGTGTGTGTGTGTAAGTGTGGTTGGCAATGTACTGATGGGTTGATTTGTGTGTTCATTTTTGTTGTCAGTGTCTATCCCTGTTTACGTGAGTGTGTGTGTGTGTGTGTTTTAGACACTGATTTTCTGAGCCAGTAGATCAGTGGTCCCTCTCCTGCCTTACTCCTCGAGCTGTTCATCTAATCTAACAGCGTGGCTTAGCGTGAGTGCATGATCTTGCAGGCATCTAGTTGTGTTTCCCCTCACAACTCATGTTTCTTACATGTGTCATGTGTGTCGGGGGGTGGGAGCCGGTTGGTATGTAATTTTAATGTGGCACAATGGACACAGATTATTCCAGTTTAGCTGGATCTCATGCTATATTTATCAGGAATGTGTGTGTGTGTGTGTGTGTCCCTGCAGTACTGTATGTCTCCCATTGCATTGCACTTTAACCAATCCAATTGGACAGCATGTGATGTAGCCAAGGGTCACCTGATTAAACACTCTTTAACACAGTGATGATTTTCAGGTACTTCCTCTCATTCACTCCACCACCACCCAAAGCTAAAAGGGAGCTACAGGCTCACTGGTCTAACCCACGTCCGTTTAATTATGCTAAGCTAGGCTAACAGTCTCAGACTGGGTTATTGCACACAATTATGCTAAGCTAGGCTAACAGTCTCAGACTGGGTTATTGCACACAATTATGCTAAGCTAGGCTAACAGTGTCAGATTGGGTTATTGTATACAATTATGCTAAGCTAGGCTAACAGTCTTAGACTGGGTTACTGTAAACACAGAGAAGAGAAGGGTGTGTATCCTCTTATCTAACTCAGGGGTAGTCGACAAATCAGCTAATTCCCCCAAAAGTTGCCGAGTTCCTTTAAACACAGTGAAAAACATTTAAGCAGTTCTCCTCACTCACTCCAGCACCCCCCACATCCACCTCCATCTCCAAGACCCAAGAACACTGCCTGGGTTAAATGACTCCTGAAAACTCCCAAGACCCAAGAGCAATCCCTGGGTTAAATGAGTCCTTAAAACTCCCAAGACCCAAGAGCAATCCCTGGGTTAAATGACTCCTGAAAACTCCCAAGACCCAAGAGCAATCCCTGGGTTAAATGAGTCCTTAAAACTCCCAAGACCCAAGAGCAATCCCTGGGTTAAATGAGTCCTGAAAACTCCCAAGACCCAAGAGCAATCCCTGGGTTAAATGAGTCCTGAAGACCCCATTATGCTCTCTCTGTTAAGCCTTGGCATGTTGAGTCTCAATCCCACGGTGCTTTGCTCTTGACCCAGGCGGCGCGCTATTCCGGAGTTTTCTCTCGGCTCTCGCACTTTTGGCAGGCTCACTCGCTCGCTCTCTTGTTTGCTGGCTGGTGGCAGGCATTGTTGTTGCCATGGTTTTGTCTCCTGGAAAAAGCCGTGGCGATAAAGGCAACCAGTGGAGCTTTTCTTCATCGGTTTGCTCAGCCTCAGTGAGCGGCCATTTTGCCAGAGCGCTCAGAAAATACTGGGGTTTATTATGAATGAATGAAACACAGCAATCTTCAATCAACCCAAAGTAGTGGGGAAACATCTCTCTCTCTCTCTCTCTCTCTCTCTCTCTATTTCTCTTTATCTATCTCTCTGTGTGTGTGTATGTGTGTGTGTGTGTGTGTGTGTGTGTGTGTGTATTTACCTTAGATCAGCTATTCCAATGCCTTATCTCTGATTCATTCGTATGTATGAAAGGCTCATTGCCATGTTTTTGGCTTGGTTACCAAAGCAATGCAAAGGGAGTTTAGTTCAGTTACTGTATACTG
>NW_027468564.1:35529282-35539282 GCF_046254945.1 Alosa pseudoharengus | reverse complement strand
GGCGGCGGCGGAGGAGGCACGCCGACCGGAGGCGGGCAAGGACAAGCGGGCGGCGACAAGGGCCAGCCTCTCCTGATTGGCTCGCAGTACCCTCCGGGGGCGGGCGGCGGCGGTGGGGGAGGTGGAGCGGGCGGCGGTGGTGCTGGTGGTGGCGGCGCGTCGGCCGTCGGACCCATGATGCCCAAGCAGGCGCAGGGCCTGAGCATCGCCGTCATCATCGTGGGCAACTCTAGCGAGATGTCGCTGGGAAGCGACGGCCTGGACAAACAGGACTTCCTGCTGCTGCCTGTGCCGCCCAAGGTGGACTTGGTCACCATGAACGAGACCGACCCCAAGAGCATCATCAACCGCATCTGCATGCTCATGCAGCGGAACTGGCTTCAGGGCGTGGTGTTCGGCGACGACACCGACCAGGAGGCCATCGCCCAGATCCTGGACTTCATCTCCGCCCAGACGCACATCCCCATCCTGGGCATCCGGGGGGGGTCCTCCATGATCATGGCTGCCAAGGTGAGAGATGCACCTGCAACAGGTGTGCATTATCTATCATAAACTGCAACAGGTGTGCATTATCTATCATAAACTGCAACATGTGTGCATTATTTATCATAAACTGCAACATGTGTGCATTATTTATCATAAACTGCAACATGTGTGCATTATTTATCATAAACTGCAACATGTGTGCATTATTTATCATAAACTGTGTATGTCAGTAACATCCAAGGTGAGAGATGCACCTGCAACAGGTGTAAATTATCTATCATAAACTGTGTATGTCAGTAACATCCGAGGCGGATCCTCCACGGTCGTAGCCGCCAAGGTGAGAGACGCGGGTGGGGCATACATACTATCAGAACCCCCTGCATACACACGGGTGGGGCATACATACTATCAGAACCCCCTGCATACACACGGGTGGGGTTCAGAACCCCGTGCATACACACATTTATCTATAATCTATAAAAAATCTATTGTACTTACATAAACTGTGTTTGACATACACATAACAATAGATACATAGATAGAAAGATATATATATATATATATATATATATATATATATATAGATAGATAGATAGATAGATAGATAGATAGATAGATCTAAACTATAAACAAGGAAGTCAGGATTGAGTGAGTGAGTGACACACCACGCGGATGAAAGAGGCAGCAAATGCAGTTGATTATCCAGAAATGCTTTTTTTCAAAGGGTCAATGAGGGTCAACATGGCCCTTTGAAATATACTTCATATGTTCAGAAACACAGTGAATTTGCATTACAAACCTCCTCCTTTGCTTAGGCTTGATATATGGACACTGCTGAATACTTGTGTCTGTAATTTATAACAAAAATATCAAATGTCAAACATAACACAAAGGCCCCATAACATAATTGACTTTCTCTTCTGAATGTAAATGCAACAAAGAGACATGGTAGGAGAGGGTGAGTTGAGTTGTTCCTACATAGATATAGGACTATAGATTAGCTATCAGCCCCATACTGCTGTGAGATATAGGACTATAGATAGGCTATCAGCCCCATACTGCTGTGAGATATAGGACTATAGATAGGCTATCAGCCCCATACTGCTGTGAGATATAGGACTATAGATAGGCTATCAGCCCCATACTGCTGTGAGATATAGGACTATAGATAGGCTATCAGCCCCATACTGCTGTGAGATATAGGACTATAGATAGGCTATCAGCACCATACTGCTGTGAGATATAGGACTATAGATAGGCTATCAGCCCCATACTGCTGTGAGATATAGGACTATAGATAGGCTATCAGCCCCATACTGCTGTGAGATATAGGACTATAGATAGGCTATCAGCCCCATACTGCTGTGAGATATAGGACTATAGATAGGCTATCAGCCCCATACTGCTGTGAGATATAGGACTATAGATAGGCTATCAGCCCCATACTGCTGTGAGATATAGGACTATAGATAGGCTATCAGCCCCATACTGCTGTGAGATATAGGACTATAGATAGGCTATCAGCCCCATACTGCTGTGAGATATAGGACTATAGATAGGCTATCAGCCCCATACTGCTGTGAGATATAGGACTATAGATAGGCTATCAGCCCCATACTGCTGTGAGATATAGGACTATAGATAGGCTATCAGCCCCATACTGCTGTGAGGTATAGGACTATAGATAGGCTATCAGCCCCATACTGCTGTGAGATATAGGACTATAAATAGGCTATCAGCCCCATACTGCTGTGAGATATAGGACTATAGATTAGCTATCAGCCCCATACTGCTGTTAGATATAGGACTATAGATAGGCTATCTGCACCATATGCTGTGAGATATAGGACTATAGATTAGTTATCTGCACCATACTGCTGTGTTCACAAGTGCCTAATTAGATATATGACTATAGATAGGCTATCAGCACCATATGCTGTGATATATAGGACTATAGATTGGCTATCTGCACCATACTGCTGTGTTCACAAGTGCCTACTTAGATATAGGACTATAGATAGGCTATCAGCCCCATACTGCTGTGTTCACAAGTGCCTACTTAGATTTAGGACTAGATAGGCTATCAGCACCATATGCTGTGAGATATAGGACTATAGATTGGCTATCTGCACCATACTGCTGTGTTCACAAGTTCCTACATTGCTGACGCTTGTTCCTATGGATACCGCATAATGCTCTTGTCATCTCATGAGTGCATCTCGTGCCTGGAAACACATACAATGGTCATGAAATGATCAAACAAAAAAGAGGGTCTGAGTCACTGTGATGCCCATTTAGTGTGTGTGTGTGTGTGTGTGTGTGGGTGTTTGTGTGTTTTTGAGTCACAATGATTCCCATTAAGTTCCTTTTGTGTGTGTGTGTGTGTGTGTGTGTGTGCGTGTGTGCGTGTGTGTGTGTGTGCGTGTGTGCGTGTGTGCGTGTGTGCGTGCGTGTGTGTGTGTGTGTGTGTGTGTGTGTGTGCGTGTGTGTGTGTATGTGTGTGGGTGTGTGTGTGTGTGTGAAGCACCAAGGTGAGAGATGGACTATTCAGCTGGTGGCATATTGATACAGAAGCTGCTAGTGCCTTCATGTGGGGGGTATTACAGCCTATTATAGTCAGGACCATATGACTGTATTCACAACTTCCCACGATGCTGATGCTTGTTGCTATGGAGACCGCGGAGGACTCTAGTCACTGTAGCACTGTACCGGTGCGCTCCACGGCTGTCATTTTTGCCGCGGTCACATCACGTTCAAATCTTAATTTCTAAACAGGTCACTAGCAGGCGGGAGGGGCGAGGTGTATGTGGTTGAGTTCATTGAGGTCATTTCTTGAACCTACTCATTTGTTGTCTCTTATTTCTCATCTCTTTACTGTCCTATCAAACTAAGGTTAAAAAGCCAAAAAATATAAATGAAAAAATCATATATATATATATGATATATATATATGACTGAAACATATTAGTCCACAATTTCAATTTAAAACACTTTCCACTGTTCATACACAGACATTTCTGATGAAAATGGAAAACAGAGTGGCCAGCCCAGGACCGAACTGCAAACAATACAAAAAAAATCAACGTGCCGTTTCAGTTGCACGGAAGGGAGGTGTGTCATTTAATTGGCTGTTGAGCTGAAATATTCACAACCTTTCACTAGAAAGATCCTCTGTTCTATGATTGAACTGGATAAAATTGTGAATGTGAGAGATGATTCATTTATATAAAAGATGATATTGGATATAAAAGTGAAGCATTGACATTTACATTGTTTTGTAATATATGGCACTTTTGTCTTGAGCAATAATTAGGCTCCATTTAGTACTTAGCCTTATCTGTTTTAAATGCACATTTAAAATCAAATAACCCCCTCCCAGTATCTTAAACCTATTTTTTTGTAGTGTTTGAGTGTAAATCTTAAACAGTTTGTTGAGTGTAATCTTAAACAGTTTTTTTTTTATATAGTCAACAGGTACTTTAGGTCAGTTTTAAATGTGACATTTATCATTGCGAATCAATCAATGAATCAATGCGTAGAAGCCTGAATGTGATTATAAGGGGAGTGTATGACTGTTTCAGATGTATGCATATTTTGGTCAAGGTGGACTTTAACAGGAAATATACAAGGCTGTCGTATTTACATTTAAGAAAAAAAAAAAAAAACATCAAAGAGTCGATTTATCCAAATATATCCTTACACTGTACAGGGTAATCTTGACATGCTCTGACAGCATTTAACAGTTGATGATGTCCAAAGTGCATTATAGTGTTCCATAGGGAATCTACTTCTAGCTGCAGGAATGACAAACGCCACCACCGCCTGTGCTTCTCAAAATATATATTTGCAGAATCACATGCAGTATTATTTGTGAGAATGTAATGACCTGGATGTTTACTTATATGAGGGTGAGGACAGACCGAATGGGATTTTTTCAGAAACAAGTGAAGCTCCAGTTCCTGATTTTTGGACTTGGAGGGTTCTCCTGCTCTAAGCGATGCTGGGTAAAGTCATTTCTGTTGACGTTCAAACAAAACAGAGAGCTAGCTCCCCCTCCCTCCCGTGCGAATTGAAACTCTCCTAAACGTGCATCTCGTCGATGATTGGCTGGAACAGTTTGTTTGTTTTGTTATGTTTTTATGGTCCAGGCTGGACCACGTTTTTGTTGCCATTTTTGGAGGCTGGATTGTACACAGAGACCACATTTTTTAACAGTATATTCAGGGCACAGGCAGCTAGCGGATGGTGAGGTGATGTGACAAAAAATGTTTTAGCTTAGAAACCACTTAGAGCACCTTTAAGGCATAAGGGGTCCAGTATAACCAGATTAATTCAGTTGTTGTTGTTGTTGTTGTTGTGTGTGTGTGTGTGTGTGTGTGTGTGTGTGTGTGTGTGTGTGTGTGTTAAAAAGAAATGTCTTCCTTGTTCCAGAGTCTAGACATCAATATAATATGTGGCTGTCCTATGGGTAAGTAACAATCCAGGCAGGCCTGTGTTCTGTGTTCTGTGTGGTGTGAAACTCTGGCCAAATGACCAACGGATTATCAATCTGATGTAACTGCTGATGAGTTGGATGGAGATGTGGCCATGCAGGCCTATCTGAAATCCTCAGGAGATCCTCAGGAGATCAATTTATCTCGTAGAGTGAATTGAGAATATCTGGACCCAGACTTGAGTCCCATTGGAAGAATGGAAATAGTAGCGAGGGTCGCGGTGTTCACTTTGGGGCCTGGCGGGTGACAGATCTATGCAATGGACGTCCGCGTAGATCCACGGAGGAGAAAGTTCTTTGCCATAGCAACAGTGGAGAGCAACAGCGGGCTTTGGTTATAAGTTCTGCCTACTGTATGACTGTCTTTGTGGAGCGGAGCCAACAGTTCAGTGAAAATGTCATATTATTTTTTTTAAAGACTCGGTCGACCGCTTGGGCCGTTTGTTATCACGGATTTAGATTGTAGCATCTGTGGTCTCTGTGTTGTGTGTAGAGCAGGAGAGCAGACAGACACTTGAGATGGAAGGAAACATGTAGCCTACTACTTTCTTTCTTTCTTTCTTTCTTTCTTTCTTTCTTTCTTTCTTTCCTTCTTTCTTTCTGTCTTTGTCTTTCTTTATTTCTGTCTTTGTCTTTCTTTATTTCTGTCTTTCTTTCTTTCTGTCTTTGTCTTCGTCTTTCTTTCTTTCTTTATTTCTTTATGTCTTTCTGTCTTTCTTCCTTTCTTCGTGTCTGCACAGTTCCTGATAGGGGCAGATAGATGAACAGAGAGAGAGAGAGATGGAGAGAGCGTGAGTGAGACACGGAAGATAATAACACTTTCACTCAGAAGTATTTTCTCCAGTCCGTTCCACATTGTCGGCGACCTCCTAATACTTTATTTCCGCTAACACATTATTATTCAAATGTCTGATAGCTTATTAATTTAATTTACTAGGCGGGCAAAAGCAGACTTCGAGTAATGGGGTTTAAATTGGTGTTCTTATATTATTCCAGCATAAATTATCCCATTGAAATATGTGTGACGGCACAGACAAGCCTTTTGAACCTGCTTTTGAACCTGCGATTAATTGTGTATCTCTCTCTCTGTGTGTGTGTGTGTGTGTGTGTGTGTGTGTGTGTGTGTGTGTGTGTGTGTGTGTGTGTGTGTGTGTGTGTGTGTGTGTGTGTGTGTGTGTGTGTGTGTGTGTGTGTGTATGTATATATGTGTGTGTGTGTGTGTGTGTGTGTGTGTGTGTGTGTGTGTGTGTGTGTGTGTGTGTATGTGTGTGCGCGCGTGCATGTGCGTTTGGGGTGTGTGTGTGGTTTTGGGAGGGGGTGGCGGGGTGGCTAGGTAGGCATGCAATTAAGGCATTTGGCTACCATGACATGCATGTTCTGAACAGCAAATGAATCAAACCGTGTTTGTTTGTGTTCATCCAAATGGCGGAGTTCTCAATAAATGTGCGTTTAGTATTCCAAGAGGCCCTGTTAATTAACAGGCACGGGAAACTAGGAGAGTTGATCTGCGCCACAGAGGCGCAAAGCAAGGGCCGACCGCATTGACATTGTGCCGAGCAATTAAAAATAATTTAGCCTACAAAAAATATTACAGGTAAGTGGACCAACGGTCGCTTAGACAGACGTGCTGTAGTTGCTATGGCCCCCCGATCACCCACATGTAAAAACCCCTACTGCGCGTTTTTGATGAAATAGTCATTACAAACGGGGGTCTTTTTTAGAGAACCAAAGGAGGCCACAGCATTGGCACAGCTTTAATTTAATTATCTCCGAACTCTCTCATCACGACAAAACGACTCATCTCGCCTCTTGGCAGCTTGCATGTACTGAGGGGAAGAGAGAGAGAGAGAGAGAGAGCGAGAGAGAGAGAGAGATAGAGAGAGAGAGATAGATAGATAGAGAGAGAGATAGAGAGAGAAAGAGAGAGAGAGAGAGAGAGAGAGAGAGATAGAGAGAGAGAGATAGAGAGAGAGAGAGATAGAGAGAGAGATAGATATATAGAGAGAGAGAGATAGAGAGAGCGAGAGAGAGAGATAGAGAGAGCGAGAGTGATAGAGAGAGAGATAGAGAGAGAGAGAGCGAGCGAGAGAGAGAGATAGAGAGACAGAGAGAGCGAGAGAGAGAGAGAGATAGAGGCAGGCCCCACGCAAGGGGCATGCCACTTACAGACGGGCTGTGACGGTCCACGTTTGCCTACCGCCGCCTGCCTGCGCCTCGTAGTTTCATGAAATCTAATATTAGTTCGCTCTGGAGAAGAGAGAGAGAGAGAGATAGAGAGAGAGAGAGAGAGAGAAAGAGTGTGGATGGGTGGGTGGTTGGGGAGAGAGTTGTTTAACAAGCTGGGTAGTTCAGGCCAATTTCACGCTTAATCGAAATTCTAAACGAACTCTTGGGCCAGTGAGGATGCATTATGCGTGTGCGTGGGGCTCGCCTGAGAAAAGCGCACTTCTTGACGGAGTGATCTGAGCGAAGACGGGGCCAATCGCTCCAACAGAACCATGCCAGTCTAACGTTAGATTCCTTAATTAGACTCCTTAATTGGTCTCTGTTCTGATGGTCAGGGTGCCTTATGGGATACTCACAAACCCAGGCATCTCTGACACTTTTAAATCTACACTTGGTAGGCTATCACAGAAGAAAAATCAGTTGTAGCCTCCTTACCGTGCAGACGGATAAAATATGGCTATTTATATATAATAATAATAATATATAATGTAATCATTTATTAGGCTTTTTATTAATGAACGGCCAAAAGGATAGACAGACACCTGTACAGATAAAACCAAAAAGTGGGATTCATAATGGAAATGATCACAGCCTTAATCAGGGACTGATAAGCATGTTTTCCAGGTTTGTGTGCTTACGTCTCCATTCAACAGCTTGTGTAGTTGGACATGGTTTGAGATGCTCTTCTCTTCTGAAGGCAGCCGGTTGGCTGAAGGTTCTTCTCGTGCCTGTAAAAATAGCTCAAGGAAGGGGAAGAAGGGCCGATAATTGTATTGGCGGAGAGAGGAGATGAGTAGATCATGAAGAGGGAGGGAGAGAGAAAGAGAGAGTGGGAGTAAAGGAGAAAGAGAGAGAGAGAGAGAGGAGTCTTCTCAGATATGCAATTATGAGATGTTTAACTCAATCAGAGGAAGACAAGAAATACACCGCAACAATGAATGCCTGAAATGACATGATTAAACTGTCAGTAATCCAGAATTGAAAGACACTTGGATGACAGGTTATGTAGATGGTTAAAGAAAGAGAGAGTCAATATGGGGGGGAGATAGAGAGAGAGAGAGAGAGAGAGAGAGAGAGAGAGAGAGAGAGAGAGAGAGAGAGAGAGAGATGTCATGCAGGGCTGTGGTTGTTGTTAAATACAGGAAATGAAGGAGTGTTTTACCCTGTGTTTTTTTTGATAATTACAGCCTTCTCATCCGTTCTCCCTCTGCATGTCTCTTTCTCCCTCCCTCTCTCTGTCAAGCAGACACACACACACACACACACACACACACACACACACACACACACACACACACACACACACACACACACACAACTCTCAGCTTTGCCTTATTCCTTCCTTTCTGCTATTCTCTGTCGCTTTCACATACTCACACAAATGCACACACACACACACACACACACACACACACACACACACACACACACACACACACACACACACACACACACACACACACACACAACACACACACACACACACGCACACACACACACAGTGGGCAGAGCAGTGCTGGCTGACACCGTTTCCATGGCAACCCTTGCTTCTAGTACATACATTTCTATATATATGTAAAGAGATACTGGTTGGAGGAGGAAGCAAGAGAGAGAGAGAGAAAGAGAGAGAGAGAGAAAGAGAGAGGGAGAGGGAGAGAGAGCATTTATTTATGGGAACTGGGAAACAAATGGGAAGGAGAGAGAGGTGGAGAGGTTGATGTGAAAATGAGTGAGGGAGGTGGGGGGGTGAGAGAGGGAGAGAGAGAGGGCAGTGCTGAGAACAAGACATGGTGTGCAGGGTTAAGAGCACACACGAGGGAGGGGTGCGATGGAGAGAGAGAGAGAGAGAGAGAGAGAGAGAGAGAGAGACAGAGAGAAAGAGAGAAATAAAGGAAGACTGAGGTGCATTGTTTTTGATTTTGAATTCTATAAAATAGCTGAAGAATGATAGAGCTTGAAGAAAACACACACACACACACGCACACACACACACACACACACACGCACTCATGCCCACACAAACACACACACACACACACACATACTCATACTCATACTCATACTCATACTCATACACACACACATAACTTGAGAAGGTGAAAGTGCACAGTCAGAGATAGGAGGAAAGAAAGACTTTGACTCATCTTGAAACAAATGAGATAAAAATAAATTGAGATTGAAATAAAAAACACAATGCTGGTTAGAACATTCCATATCGCCGGGTAAAAACAAGTCAAATAGAGAGAGAGAGAGAAAGAAAGAAAGAAAGAAAGAAAGAAAGAGAGTTAGTTGGTTAGACTGGTGACTTACTGTATCTTTACAAGAGCTGACATGAAAAAAGAAGACAGACAAATGCTCCTGGCTAGAATCCATACCCCCCTAAAGATAAAACAGCATGCTTGAAAGCTTTAGTACATGGCAGACTCAGCCTTTTGACATACTTACTCCATACGCTGTGCCACAGAGATCGAGGTGCATTAAATATAACGGCGGTGTTTTCAGACCCTCTCCAAATTGGGCTGCCATCGTTATAAGGGACGTACTACTGTATATAAAGTGTTCCCCCCTCGTCTCTTTCACGGTATATCTCTGCTGTAGTGAAGTAATTCTGTGCAGGTGCTATATTTATGTACTGCAATTTATTTACAAAACAAACAAACAAGCAGGAAGCAAACAGATAAAAGCAGCACACTCCATTACTGACTCGGAGAGCACAGATTTTTGGGAAACAACAATCGCAACATGGACGTGGCTAAAGTGCACTTTTCACTAGTAGTGAAGCGTGTCCATTTGGAT
>NW_027468564.1:35499282-35504282 GCF_046254945.1 Alosa pseudoharengus | reverse complement strand
TCCATTCTCCTGTCCTGTCCCCCCCCAGAGATGGAGAGATAGGGAGAGGAAACGGAGGGGAAGGGATGAGAAGAAAAGAGAGGAAGAGAGAGAGAGAGAGAGAGAGAGTGATGTTCTTATTGTTATTCTGTTTTAATTGTGCTTTGGCAACACTGTACCTGCAGTCATGCTAATAAAGCAACCTTGAGTTGAATTGAATTGAATTGAGTGTGAGAGAGGGAGAGAGAGAGAATGAGATGGAGAAAAAGTGACAGAAAGAGTGGAGAGAGAGAGGATGGAGTGAGATAGAGAGAGTGAAGGACAGACAGAGGAAAAGAGAGGGGGGGAAAGAGAGAGAGGAGGAAAGAGAGAGTGAAAGAGAGAGAGAGAGAGAGGAGGAAAGGCTTGGCACTCATGTCCCTGCCAGCCTGCTTCAGGGGGAGTGTTGACGAGCAGAAGGAGGTCGCCTGCATCTCTCCTGACACACACACACACACACACTCATCATACACACATACACTCACAGGCAGAGATGAGGAGGGGGGGGAAAGTGAGTGTGTGTGTGTGTGTGTGTGTGTGTGTGTGTGTGTGTGTGTGTGTGTGTGTGTGTGTGTGTGTGCGTGTATCTCCCCTGACACACACTCACTCTCGCACATAGGGAAGTGAGGAGAGGGGTGCTGACTGTGTGTGTGTGTTTGCGTGTGCGAGTTAATCCTCTCGACACCCCGTTTTCGGAGCATACTGACGCATCCCCTCTGACACACACACACACACACGCACACACACACACACACAGCTTGCCCTTTTAACTGAACCCAAGGAATTCAGGAATCTGTTTTTTTGTGTTCTTGGTGTTGGTAGCAGCTGTGGCAGGTGATACAACCTAGCATCTCTCTTTCTCTCTCTTTCTCTCTCTCTCTCTCTTTCACTCTTTCTCTGTCTTTCTTTCCCATTAATCCAATCTTCTATTAATTCACTCACTCCTCCCCTCTTCTCTTAATCCTCTTTGGTCTTTGGTCTGTATTCGCATCTCTCCTCTTCTCTCCTCTTCTCTTGTCTTCTCTTCTCATGTCTTTTATTTTCTTTTCCTCTCTTCTCCTCTCTTCTTTTCTTCTTTTCTCTACTCTTCTCTCTCCTGTTCTCCTCTCTTCTCTTCTCTTCTCTTCCCTTCTCCTCTCTTCTCTTCTATTCTCTCTTCTCTTCTCATCTCTTCCCTTCTCATCTCTTCTCTTCTATTCTCTCCTCTCTTTGTTTTCTTCTCATCTCTTGTCTTTTCTTCTCTTCTCTCTTCTCTTCTCTTCTCTTCTATCTTCTCTTCTCTCATTTCTTCTCTTCTCTTCTCTCCTCCTCTCCTCATATTCTGTATCATTTGGACACCTCACTTCTTTTCTTCTCCTCTCCTCTCCTTCTCTCCTCTTCTCCTCTCTTCTCTTTTCTTCTCCTGTTATCTCTTCTCTCCTTCTTTCCTGTGGAGATTTTTAGGGGGATGGTGGGGGGAGAATCAAGACTGAATATGCATTGTACAGTACAAGATGGTTGATGATATAGAGAGCTTTCTTGCAGTATGGGGGTGGGGTTGCTGTGTGAGGGTGGGAGGATGGGCAGGTTGTTTTTAACATATGAATATGAAGGTTTTCACTTGTAACTTATATGTGTCTGTAACAGTGTCTTTATTGTGTAGTGGTTAAACACCTGATATTGTTTCAATAAAGGAGTGTTAAGCCTCTCCTTCTCTCCTCTTCTCTCCTCTTCTCTCCTCTTCTCTTCTCTTCTCTCCTCTTCTCTCGTTATCTCTTCTTCTCTCTTCTTCTCTCTTCTTCTCTCCTCTCTTCTTCCTTCTTCTCTTTCATCTCTTTTCTCTACTCATCTCCTCTTCTCTCCCCTTCTTCTACACTCTTCTCTTCTCTCTACTCATCTCATCTCTTCGCTTATCTCCTCTCCTGTCCTCTCCTCGTCTCTTCTCCTTCTCCCCTCCTCCTCCTCCTCCTCCTCCTCCTCCTCTCCTCCTCCTCTCCTCGTCTCTTCTCCTTCTCCTCGTCTCTCCTCCTCCTCCTCCTCCTCCTCCTCCTCCTCTCCTCTTCTCCTGTCTTCTATCCTCTTCTTTCATCCCCCTCACATCAAAGGGATTGAAAGGGTGTGCTTGTCAAAGCCTCTGTGTTCCGCTGCTTAGTCTTTGACACTAATGATGTTGTTTACCGCCCTCCCTTGCCCCCTTCACACACACACACACACACACACATGCACACATGCACACACACACACACACACACACACACACACACACACACATGCACACACACACACACACACACACACACACACACACACACACACACATGCACACACACACACACACACACACACACACACACACACACACACACACATGCACACACACACACACACACACACACACACACACACACATGCACACACACACACACACACACACACACACACACACACACACACACACACACACACACACACACACACACACATGCACACACACACACACACACACACACACACACACACACACACACACACACACACACACTGTAGGCAGGCAGACAGGTGACAGGTGTCTGGTGGGTGGAGGGAAGGCTGGTTGGTTGGAGTATGTGTGTGTGTGTGTGTGTGTGTGGGGGGGGGGGGGGGGGTGGTGGTGCAGGTGGTGGTGGTAGGAGGTTGATCGACCAGGTGTCTACAACGTCACCGACACGACGCCGCCTCCCCACCTACTCTCACACTCTCACACCTACCACTCAGGTACCCCACCTTTACCCCCTCACCTCACTCACCTCCGCCCCTGTCATCACTGTCCAATTACCGCACCTGAGAGAGAGAGAGAGAGAGAGAGAGAGAGAGAGGGAGAGAGAGGGAGAGAGAGAGAGGGAGAGAGAGAGAATGAATGAAAAGCTCAGAGGAATGAAGATGGATGCGAGGAGCTGGAGAGGTACAGAGGCTTTGACTATATCAACCCCTTAATTGAACCATATGGTTCAAGGACTTCAGAAGGTTATATACCACAACTACTAACTACAAATACACACATCACAAATACTGTTTAGTAGAGAGAGAGAGATAGAGAGTGTGAGAGAGAGAGAGAGAGAGATGTGTGCATTGGCAACACTCCTTTGAATGAGTCATGTCAATAAAGCACCTTTGAATTGAACTGAATTGAATTGAGAAAGAGAGAGAGAGAAAGAGAGAGAGAAAGAGAGAGAGAGAGAGACCTCTTTTGATTACAGTTTTTTACAATTGTTTACACACGTTTTCAAAACTCTGTGTCTATTTTTCAAAACTCCACACACAAAACCCACAATTGCTCACACAAAATGCAAAATGCCTCAAATCTCCAGCAAAATGACACACAACATTCAAAATGTCAAAAACACATGTTTAAAGCAAACATTCGCCTCACATTACAAACACTTTTGTCATAATATGACATTTTGGATACATCATGTACACACTGTTGCTCAAAACCTAAAGCTCTTCTGTCTTAGGCTTTCTATATGTATTTCCATACAAGAGTGAAAGTTACGGTATCAACAAAGAGAAGTTGAAATACACAGTAAAAATGCAAGCAATATTGAAACCAAAAATAGTGATTTTTCCCAAATAATTTGCTGTTGTGAATACAGTATTTTACAGCAAACAAGAAAAAAGCAAAGAAGAATACAGTGACCACCAGATGTACATGGAGTTTTGAAAACACTGATTTCGTTTTTTTCTAAAGACAAGTGTGTGTGTGTGTGTGTGTGTGGGGGGGGGGTCGTGTCTAGTATGTATTCATAGGCCTATAGACCCTTTCAACTGCAGAAACAAACAATTCTACAGTAAGCGTTCCTAAGGCATATCTGGAGGCACAAAAAAATGTATTGAGCTAATGGTACTGTAACATGGGGACAAATGAAAATAGAGTAAAAAGACAAATTTTACATAAAGTTAACCTTTTGTAGAACATTACTGTAAGATAAAGTCTGATTACTGTAATTTTCAAAGTATCTGCATTGGTTCTGAATATTTCAACCGGAAATCCTCTAGGAGCAGATTGAAAGGGTCCAAACCTATTCATAGACCTATACTAAGGCAATGATTGGATGGTGTTCAGTAAAGTAAAGAGTGTTTACACATGTGAAGAGAAAGAGTGAAGCACTGGTGATTTAGTGTTTTGATGGGTTGTGTTTGAAGAACGAAATCAAGTTACTTCCTGTTAGATTTTTGTGTGTTAGGTAGAAAATTGTGTGTGGTGTTTTGCAAAATGTGTTTTAGTCAATTGAAAACTGAGTCAAACACTGAGAATTAGTGTATGGTTTTGCAGATTTGGTGTCGGGTTATGATGTTTGGAGGACATGTTTAGAAAATTGTGTGACAAGCAAAGATTTAGTGTGTAAGCAGTTGAAAAAAACTGTAACTTCATTTTACAAGTTAAGTTAATTTTCACGTTCCTAAAAGTGTTCTTTTTTTTAATGTTCATTATCAAGCTTCTTTGGTTAGCGATGTTTTGCTAATGAATCGATCGTCATTTTTCTAAAGGTTTTTCTAAAGAGCATTTGAAGCAATGAAGCGAGAGACAGATCGAGCTATACAGAGAGAGAGAGAGAGAGATGAGTTTGAGTAATGTGAATAATCTTTCTGGCTGAAAATAGCATGCACGTTTCAATCAAGGCCAGCCTGTCTCTGAGCCATGAGGAATGCTGGGTGGAGGGCAGAGGTGTGTGTGTGTGTTGGAACATGCGGTGCACATTTGTGTGTGTGTGTGTGTGTGTGTGTGTGTGTTTGTGTGTGTGTGTGCTCCAGTGAAGGTTGTCCGGGTGGTCCAGAGGTAATTAATGCAGTGTCTGTTTGATTAGAGAGACATTCCCCCTGCCACTGTTTTGGGATCTGTCAGTCTGTGGATGTGTGTATGTGTTTGTGTGTGTGTGTGTGTGTGTGTGTGTGTGTGTGTGTGTGTGTGTGTGTGTGTGTGTGTGTGTGTGTGTATGTGTGTGTGTGTTTGTGTGTGTGTGTGT
>NW_027468564.1:35489021-35491521 GCF_046254945.1 Alosa pseudoharengus | reverse complement strand
ACATGAGAACAGAGAACATGAGATCATGAGAACAGAGGATATTTAAATTGAATAAGATTGAATGTTTTGTGTGCCTAATATTACCAATTCTTATAATCATAATCATCAAAATGTGTAATGTGGAAATGTGGTTGTGAATTCTATCATCACTACACACCCGTGTGTAAATAGTTGCTATTCGAGGCGCGTAGCAAGCGTGGGGGATGTGGGTGTTATAACGTACACACTTTTGCTGGAACACGATTCTATCCCCCACACTTTTTGTCAGATTAAAATGAAAGTAAAATATGGAAATAAACACTCCCGTAAAGAGTTGGAACCATTATAACGTCTGCAGTGAGCAGATTTCAGGTAGAATTGAAATGATAATTGCATTATGCTAATTTAGTAAACCAAAATTCACTGTCTGACTGACAGTTTTTGTCACAATGTAGAAATGCAGGGAGTCAAAGTGAAAGCGGGGGTGCGCGCACCAAGGCACTTGTTTCTGCAGAAAGACCTTTGGCTACTGTTCTCAGAGTCAGAGCATTATGCTTTCTCTGTCTATGATCTGCAGCTTTTCTCAAACTATGGGCCTCCTCAACAATTAACCTACTGGTCCACGTCGCCGTGAAATTAAGTTATGCCAGGTGCTTCACACCTCTGATCATCTGATCAGAGGTGTGAAGATTGAATGTATGGAACCGCGGACTGAAAAAAGAAATAAACTAGGCTAAAAGTTTCCCGAATCAGAAATACTTTTTAATTTGGTGTCATCAACATAGACAGAGCCCAGTCAGCACACATACGTCTCCAAGACGCTTGGAAACGATCTGAACAGCTTAATTACACCGTGTTCCATTTAGAACGTCTTATTTGATGTGATCAAACTCCACTGTCAATGCGTGTCGTAGTGCTACATCTACTGGAGATCTTAATGTCTTAAATACGATCGCGTTCCATTTAAAACATCTTATTTTGATTTTACAAACGGCGGCGTCAAGACACCTTTGAGTTCTACATCTGAGAACTAATATTTCCAGCATGTAGAACTCAAACAGAACGCTTATGAGCGCTCATGCAATGTGTGTGTCCCTGCAGCAAGTGAAACTGGAGGTAACGTGGACTAGAAGCAACAATAGTTTAAACAACAACGTAGCTACCTGTAACTATCAATGGAAAAAGCATAGAAACTGCTTATTATAATCTTTACATTTACATTAATTAAGCTGGCTATATGCAACACTATTTATTTATATTCCCTTTGCATATGTTTGGGTAGACTTGAAACGTTTTTGAATTTGAGCTTACAGTTCTGTCACTATTCTGTGTTATTAGTGATACCTCGAAATTAGGCTGCTGTCTGTTAGGCAATTTATTGTAGCCTGCTAACCCATATGCACAAAACATAATTTCTGATATGATTTCTTGATTTATAACATGAGATATGTCTCTATGTAGGGTAGTGTCAAATAGTGAAGTGATAGAAGGTAGATCATGTAGGCCTACATGTAACATGAGCCACACATATGAGGGGCGCTGTCCCTCCCAAACTGCATTAAAATGGTGTGTTTAGCAATCAGAATTTCTAAATTTTTGGGGGGGAGAAACTCCCGGACACCAATAGTCTTTTAAGCTTGATACGCCTCTGGCTATTACACCAATGGCGTAGTGCTGCCATATTTCTTTACTACATCAAGTATATGTATCATAGTAACACCATTTTACGTAATATGATTAGTACTTCCACTGCCCGCTGCTTCCTAATTGGCCAAAACAAAGCAACCAAATTTGTCACATTTCCAAAACAAGCTGTCTCAAAAACAAACATGTGTAATTTTCACTGAAAACTTCAGCCACCATTAGATGACATTTTGTGACAAGCGAACAAACAAACAGTCAGTTGGAATCTGTCCCTTTCATCTTGGCATATCAGATGAGGGACTTTATGTTTTTCAAGATCTCACCCTTTAAAGCTACAATGTGTAGTTTTTTGTTGTCCTAAACAAAGAAGTTTCATAGAAGTTTCAAAGAAAGCAATACAGTGACAATGAGCATACCTACCCCAATGTCTTGATTCTTTGTTTTGGGTTTGTATGCATTTACTTTAACCTGTTGGAGTGAATTATTTTCCTGGCTCCTTCTAGACGTTCTATTGACCGTTTCAAGAGAGTTCCATTATCAGGATCATAGTTGTTCCCACAAGGCTTCCGTTTTAACGTTCCATATGTTATCTTAATGAAGCGGAAGTAGATTGGGAACAAAATAGAATGTTCAATACAAGCATTGTTATTGTTTTTCTTGTTGAAGTAGTCTATAGTTTCAGTGTTCTTTATACAGTTGATGGGAAACATCCCCGAGGGTAATTGTCGCAATATAGTGCGGAACTTTCGGATTGAGAACGTTGTAATAAAATATTTTTACTTCAGAGAAATAAACAGATTTGCAGACATTTGTTATGCAGATAATAATCAGGAGTGTTTGAGAACACACTAGAGTGGCTGTTTATTCGGAGTACACA
>NW_027468564.1:35459021-35484021 GCF_046254945.1 Alosa pseudoharengus | reverse complement strand
CATTGCTATCACTATGTGCTATTTCTAAAGCATATACCAATCTTACTCAAAACTAGTCCATTTAATGTGGTTAAACATCCCAAATGACAGTTTAGACCCATTATAATCTAAAAATTGACCATCGATTGTTGTTAGTCCAAACTTTCCCTTTAACAAAAAATAAATAAAAAATCAGAAAATGAAATGACCTAATCACTATGAAAAAGTATGAACAAATAAAGTAAAATCTGCAAAATAGATCAAATCAGATAGAAAGTCATTCATTCACCTCTCTCACGTAAACAGAACTCCAGCCATATATATATATATATATATATAGAGAGAGAGAGAGAGAGAGAGAAGAGATAGAACGTCAGAGAGATGGAGAGACACCCAGGGGGAGAATATAAACGAGGGAGCAATGAAGAGCCAGAGGGAGGGAGGGAGGAATGGAGAGATTTAGAGAGGGATGTGGAGAAGAAAAACACCCAGTAAATGGAGGACAACGGATTACATGTTCTTGCAGATATGGAGAAAAATAAGAACATGGAATGGAAAAATGGAGGAGAAGGCCTGGATGGAAAGAGACAGAGGGGATGTACTGAGGTATTAAGGCCACTCTCTCCTGTGGAGGTGAGGGGGATGGAGAAAGAAAGGGGGGATGAGAGATTTAGAGGAGGAATAGAAAGATGGACAGAGAGATAGAGAGCACATAGGGGGAAACAAATCACATGCACAGAGACAATGGAGGAAAGAGAGAAGAGGGGGATAGAGAAAACACTGGAGGAAAGAGAGAAGAGGGGGATAGGGAAAACACTGGAGGAAAGAGATAAGAGGGGGATAGGGAAAACACTGGAGGAAAGAGAGAAGAGGGGGATAGGGAAAACAGTGGAGGAAAGAGAGAAGAGGAGGATAGGGAAAACACTGGAGGAAAGAGATAAGAGGGGGATAGGGAAAACACTGGAGGAAAGAGAGAAGAGGGGGATAGGGAAAACAGTGGAGGAAAGAGAGAAGAGGAGGATAGGGAAAACACTGGAGGAAAGAGAGAAGAGGATAGAGAAGACATTGGAAGAAGAGAGAAGAGGGGGATAGGGAAAACAGTGTAGGAAAGAAAGAAGAGGAGGATAGGGAAAACAGTGGAAGAAGAGAGAGGTGAGGTAGAGGGGGATAGAGAAAACACACAGGTGACAAAAATCCAGAGAGTGAAGGAAAGAGGGCGTAAAAATGAAGAGAGAGAAAGAAAGTTCGGGAGAGGGAAGTAAAGTGGAGAAAGTTCTATTTCCATCTGCCGCACCCTCCCATGGAGGTCTCCACTCTTTCTTCCCCTCGTTCACTCGCTTTTTATAGCTCTCAGAAATCTCTCCGAAATCTCTCTGAAATCTCTCCTCCTCTAATGCGATATCATGATGCCTGTGTGTGATGGTTGCCACTGAACGTGCTAAATGTAGAGGTTGTTGGCAAGATAGTGTGAATAATAGTCTCACAGTTTTTATATCTTTTATTCTCTATAATGTTTTCTCTCCCGGTCACTCCATCGGACATTTTCCTGTTTCATAGTCTTTTTTTCTGTCATTCTTCCTATATGGTGCTTCTGAATCGTCTCTTTGTTACGGTTTCTTCGTGGCTCTTTTTCTACTGTCTTGTCTCTATTCCAATCTTCTCGTTCGTTCCTCCGTTTGTCTTTCTGTTCATTTCATAACCCATTCCCCTGTGTCCAGTTATGCCTGTAGGAACAGACCCAACCTCGCCATGACCCCCCTATCTCTCCCCTTTACATCCTATCCTTCACTCTCTCTCTCTCTCTCTCTCTCTCTCTCTCTCTCTCTCTCTCTCTCATCTCTCTCCCTTGATCTCCCCCTCTCTCTGCTTCTATACTCCTTTTCAGTTGTATTCAATTCCATTTAAATAAGCTTTATGATCATGAATATATTATCTATATAATGTTGAGCTGTGCCGGCTAAATTTGCATTGTCAGGGAGTGTGTAGTTGGGGTTGTGTGATAACACGATACACACACACACACACACACACACACACACACACACACACACAAATTGAAACCACTACAAAGAATATATATTTTACCCTCATACTCTGTTTCTTTCTCCCCCTCTCTTTTTTCTCCCCCCCTCTCCCTCTCTCCCTCCCTCCCTCTGTGATGTGTAGACAAAGGTCTTTGGTAAATTGATAATAATTAGAGTCTGTCTTTTACCTGGTGAGGTGAGGTCATATGCTTGATGCTCCCTTACAGTGCTGATACAGGGGGGGGTTAAGGCTGCATAAAGTCCTTGATCCATGAGATACTTCAATAAAGGGCTTTTACTCTTCAGCACGGTTCTTCACGTCTCTCTGTCTCTCTGTCTCGTTTCTCTTCGACACGGTTCTTCATGTCTCTCTGTCTCGTTTCTCTTCAACACAGTTCTTCATGTCGCTCTGTCTCGTTTCTCTTCGACACGGTTCTTCATGTAGCTCTGTCTCGTTTCTCTTCGATACGGTGCTTCTTGTCGCTCTGTCTCGTTTCTCTTCGATACGGTTCTTCTTGTCGCTCTGTCTCGTTTCTGTTTAATACGGTTCTTCTTGTCGCTCTGTCTCGTTTCTCTTCAACATGGTTCTTCATGTCGCTCTGTCTCGTTTCTCTTCGATACGGTTCTTCATGTCGCTTCCCATGTGGTTCTTCATGTCTCTCTGTCTTTGTGTCTCGTTTCTCTTCGATGCAGTTCTTCATGTCTTCATCTATCTATCTATCTATCTATCTATCTATCTATTTGTTTCGCAGCGTGCGTGTAAAATCATTGCGAGGTATGTACAAACAGGCCGCAATGATGTAAAAGCGCAAACTGCCTGTCGCGGGAGCTGAAAGTGCCAGATTGTGTTTTTCATGTCATGCATATACATTCATGGGAGGATCCAGGGGAAAGTTGGAGTTTAGCGTAAAAAGATGGGAGGGGAAGAGTAAAGAGCGCCTAATTATGTATTCCGCAGTATGTACAAAGACTGCTCCTGAAAGCGCACGTTTATTCTGCGCCTAAATACTTCCGCCTTATAAAAGCAGGTGTTAATCCAAATTGCAGTTCAATGCGTCAATAAGAGAACCTTTCAAAGGAATTGCTAGAATCGCTATTTAGAGCACCAGTGTTGTAAGTCTTTGTACTATCAAAAGCAACATTAACTTTCGTTGGCCTTGAATGTCTTACTTTCACTTTCACGTCATTCACTTAAACTTTCCTACTTGCTAGATTTGACCAATCTTCCATAGCCTACGTGGACAAATAGTTTGAGTAGAACTACTGATCTTCATTATCTCCCTGCTTGTTTACATCTTATCATGTATGGTATTATTTCATGATCGCTAAACGTTTGATTCTTTTTAATATTGTCATCAGTTAACTTCATTCAACTGCGCTTGTATGTAGGCGCTGCCATTCAGTTCAGTGGACGTTCGTAAATTGCGTTTATGGGCAGAGAAAGGTGCAGTTTACACTAAGGATTGAACGATTGATAAATACGACGGAAACCTGGGTCTGACAGCGTTCGCAATCTGCAGTGTGTCAATGACGCTGATAACGCTACGTTCGCAAATGTACGTACATCTGGCCCTCTGTGTCTCGTTTCCAAGGTGGTTCTTCATGTCGCTCTGTCTCTCTGTCTTTGTGTCTCGTTTCCCAGGTGGTGGAGAAGAACGCTCACATGGCGGTGGGCTCGCTCACCATCAACGAGGAAAGGTCAGAGGTCATTGACTTCTCCGTGCCCTTCATCGAGACGGGCATCAGCGTCATGGTCTCCCGGAGCAACGGCACAGTCTCACCCTCCGCTTTCCTCGGTGTGTGTGTGTGTGTGTGTGTGTGTGTGTGTGTGTGTGTGTGTGTGTGTGTGTGTGTGGGGGGGGGGGGGGGGGGGGGGAGGTAGCAGCATGTATTTTATAGAGTGCCAGTGAGCATGATTATATGACTGTTGTTTATTAGTATTTTTTACCCAATTCAAATCCTCTCTTAGTAACAAACAGCGAGTGTTACTCACCGCACCTGTAACACACATGATTAAAGATTTTTATAAACATTTCTCTGAAAACACCAGGTAGATTAATCTCAAGCCAAAGTGCTTTGAACATTGTTTACTTATTTTGAAAAAGAGTTTACTCTAATTGGCCATACTTTTTAAAACTCTGTGTTTTCATCTTAGCTTTCTCTTCTTCCCTCGCACTCTCACGCTGTATTTATCTTGTTTCTCCACCATGGTTGCTCTGTCTCTCTCTTATCTCTCTCTCTCTCTACCCCTTTATCCATCCCTGTCTTTCTCGCAATTCTCCTCTTCTATCTCACTCTGCCTCTCTCTCCTTTCCTCTCTCCTTCCCTCTCTCTCCTTCTCTCTCTCCCCCTCCTCTCTCCCCCTCTCTCTCCCCCTCTCTCTCCTCCTCTCTCTCCCCCTCCTCTCTCCCCCTCTCTCTCCTCTCTCTCTCCCCCTCCTCTCTCCCTCTCTCTCTCCCCCTCTCTCCTTCCCTCTCTCCCTCTCTCTCTCCCCCTCTCCTTCCCTCTCTCTCCTCCTCTCTCTCCCCCATCTCTCCTCCTCTCTCTTCCCTTCTCTCTCTTCCCCTCTCTCAACCCATCTCTTGACCTCTTTCCCCCTCTCTATCTTCCCCTCTCTCCCCCTCCCCTCTCTCCTCCTCCTCTCCCCCCCCATCCCTCCCCCCCATCTCTTCCCCATCTCTCTCTCCTCTCTCTCTTCCCCTCTCCCCCTCCTCTCCTCCCCCCATCTCTTCTCCTCTCTCTCCTCTCTCTCTCCCCCTCCTCTCCCCCTCCTCTCCTCCCCCCATCTCTTATCCTCCCTCTCCTCTCTCTCTCCCCCTCCTCTCCCCCTCCTCTCCTCCCCCCATCTCTTCTCCTCTCTCTCCTCTCTCTCTGTCCCCTCTCCAGAGCCCTTCAGTGCGGACGTGTGGGTGATGATGTTTGTCATGCTGCTGATCGTGTCGGCGGTGGCCGTCTTTATATTTGAGTACTACAGTCCGGTCGGCTACAACCGCTGCCTCGCAGATGGACGAGGTGAGACACACACACATGTACACACACACACACACACACACACACACACACACACACACACACACACACACACCTGCATAAATATATGTACACACATAGCCTTCTTATGTGCATAAAATGCATACAAATAAAGGTTATTATTATTATTATTATTATTATTATTATTATTATTATGCTCTCTCTCTCTCCCTCTCGCTCTCTCACACACACACACACACACACTTGCATAAATATATGTAAAATGCATACATGCATAAAATGCATACATGCATCTCTCTCTCTCTCTCTTTCTCTCTCTCTCTCTCTCAAACACACACACACACACACGTATGCATGTGCATGTTAATATACTTGCAACATACACACTCAAAGAATTAGTGCGTTCTCAATCGACACAAGTTTTGCCGCCATATTGAGGGGAGATGCTGCAAATGACTCACAAACCACCAACACGTACAGCACCAGCAGAGATAAAGAATTGCGTAATTCCCTCCACAGACACTGATACATGTAGAAACGTGTACCGCTGGATCTGCATCAGTACAGAAATATATATGGATCTTCAAACACAAATACACACACCCACATTTTTTTGTCCTACATATACCCCCCCCCCCCCCCCTCACACCGGACACACACACACTATGAGAGTGGTCACTGATGTCCATGACACACTGTCTGGGCATGAAATTGAATCTGACAGAAACACCTATCAAACACCCTCACACTCACACGCCTGCACCCCATATCAGCTACAGAGTGTGGTAACCTGTGTGTGTGTGTGTGTGTGTGTGTGTGTGTGCACACGCGTATGTGTGTATGTGTGTGTGTGTGTGTGTTAAAGCAGACCACTCTTGTCACCCCATCATCTTCAGAGTATATTAACCTGGATGTGTGTGTGTGTGTGTGTGTTTGTGTTAAAGCAGTTCGCTTCCATCATCTCTATCATCTTCAGAGCGTATTAACGTGTGTGTAGTGTGTGTGTGTGTGTGTGTGTGTGTGTGACGACTCTCATCATCCTTATCTTCTGCAGAGTGTATTAACCTACCCTTACCTTCTCTTCTCCAGAGATTCCTATCAGCCTTTAGTCTGCTCCCTCAGTTTGTCTCAGTGAGAGTGTGTGTGTATTTCTCAAAGTGTGTTATTAGGTGACGTTGTACCATAGTAATCTATGGCTATGTCATTCATGACTATGTGTGTGAAGTATGCCTATGTGATTTGTATATGGTAGCCTATTTAAGGGCCTGTGTCCACCAACTGTGTTTTTTGCGCTTTTTTCCCCCTCCAAATTCTATGTTCTAAGTCCAAATTCTAATTCTATGTTCTAAGTTCAGCATTCTCAGCGTCCTTAGC
Source organism: Alosa pseudoharengus (assembly GCF_046254945.1). Taxonomy (NCBI): domain Eukaryota; kingdom Metazoa; phylum Chordata; class Actinopteri; order Clupeiformes; family Clupeidae; genus Alosa; species Alosa pseudoharengus. The sequence goes on along the minus strand of NW_027468564.1, from coordinate 35,477,653 downwards.
GCCCTCAGCGGGAAACAAAGCCCTCGTTTACCTCCGCAGCGCTCAGAGCGCTGAGAGTTGAGATCTGTTCGACTTTTAGAACAGTGCTTTCCTCGTCAATGTCACTTCTCTCTCTTGACGACCAATCAAAGCTACGTAACCTAGCAACAATAAACACTTAACTGAAGCGCTCTGGAAATTAAGTTGAAGGCACTGTCAATGCATAAAAAAAATAAAAAATAAATCGATGATGATCGATGGACACAGGCCCTAATACGTGAACACTGTTCAATGTTTTTGGTGTTCTTCCATCCCTGTCGTTCATATTCATCGTTACATAACATTTATGTATAAAGCAGCAGGTGTGGAAACATGTGATGAGCCTGTAGGATAGGCTCAGATTCCCGACATGTCCAGACATGTCCAGACAAAATATCTGGACCTGTCACCTACCAGCGGATAAAAGTGACTCTGTATAACTCTGCATTAAAATGAGTCTGAATACAACAATACGCTAGTCATGTGTTATATATATATGCCATATGCAAATCGCATTATATAGAGAATTCACACACACACACACACACACACACACACACACACAGACACACACACACACACACACACACACACACACACACACACACATGCGCACGCCAGGGGCGCAACTACCCATTTTTGAGGGGTATGCAACAACAATATTGGCGCCCCCCCCCCCCAAAAAAAAAACCCACAAACTAAAGCAAAACAAAAGACCATTAATTTACACTATTACTGTGTATTAGTGTCTATTGAATATGTTTTTAAAGAAATGCTGCCAATTTGATGTTTAACTTGATGTTATACTTGATAAGTATGGATAAATGGTGCATTGCCACTTTAAGAGAGTCTAAACGGTTCTCATAACGTCCTTTTGCCAGCTAATGCTCACAATGGATAAGGCTGATAGGCACTCTAGTCTTGTTTGTTTGCACCACATTGACAACACAATATTAAGTTATTACAAGGAGCCTTCATTGTTAGGATATGGAAAAATGTAATGAGTTACTGCTAGCATGACATTTCTGTTTGCAGTTGGCCATTAAAAGTGCAATATGAGCATGGTAGCCACCTAGCTATCTGAATGGAATAGGCTATGTTTCAATCGGCATTATGCTTAACAAACGCTAATTAGTCTGTTAACATTCATATTTGCAAGCCTCTAAGTACAGACGTCATCACTTTAAATCCTACCTGTTGCCTTTCACCGTCCACTTATTTAACTGCTGTTGCATCCCTTGACATGCCATCTCCTTTTCCCTCTTCCTTTTTCTATTTTTAGTCGTCAACGTTTGCTGTATCCATCTTTTTCCATAGACGGCAACTCACTACTCGTAGGCCTATCTGCTCGCCCAGCGCTCACGGCGCCCCCACTCCCTCTTCTATGTCAAAATTCTATAATGGAATCTTATGAGATAGGGCGCCTACTCTAGCCTGTTAGTCCTCTAAAATGTTATAGAACATTGAGAAAAAGTTGAAATGATTTAGAAACGGACAGCAGTAGCTACATATAGAAAATATACATTGCTTTGGCGCCCCCATGGAACTGCACCCCTATGCGCCGCATATAGCGCATACCCACTTTTTGCGCCACTGGCGCACGCAGACATGCACATGCACACATGCACACACAAACACAAGCAGAGGATTGTCTCCAGATAAGCTTTTATGCTTGAGGGGAGACTTGCGGAGAATTTTAAAGGCTTTTTTGTTTAGTAGCATAGTTTACATGGAAGTACATGAAAGCTTCCTCTGCCCCAGATGATCATGGGCACTTTTATTCAAATGAAAGAGGCCTGTAGCCTTTAATTTAGTCGATGCACTTAACTAATGTGTGAGCTGTGCCGACTAAATTGTCATTGTCAGGGAGTGTGTAGTTGGGGCTGTGTGATAACCCACAATACACACACACACACACACACAAACACACACACACACACACACACGCACACACACACACACACACACGACACACACACATACACAAGCGCACACACACACACAAACACACACACACACACACACACACACACACACACACACACACACATATATTGACACTATTAGATGCATCTCCTGGAGCTCTGTTTCCGAGTCCAACACTCAGGCGGCTCATTTCAGTAAAACTACTGAATCACAGAACGTCTTCTCTTTCCCTCTCTCTCTCTCTCTCTCTCTCTCTCTCTCTCTCTCTCTCTGTCTCTCCTCTCCCTTCTCTCCCTCCATCCATTTTCTGTGTTTACGCCACCGTTCCTCTTTCTCTTCTCCTCCATCATCTAATCTCCACCCCTAGGGGGGGTTTCTTCTCAATATCAGCCTTCTCTCATTCTCTATCTGTCTCTCTTTCTTTCTTTCTTTCTCTCTCTTCCTCTGTCTTTCACCACGTCTAGACGCCCTCTCTCTTTCTTCTACACTTCACTGATTACTTTCATTTTGTTCTTGTTTTGCTTTTGGTTTGGTCTGGTGATTTGTGGGGAAAATAATGTTAGAAAGACCAATAAGATGGCCAGATGTTAAAATTCTAAAATGTTCTCTCTCTCTCTCTCTCTCTCTCTCTCTCTCTCTCTCTCTCTCTCTCCCTCTCTCTCTCTCTATCATTCTCTCTCTTTCCCTCTCTCCTCTCCTCAGAGCCTGGAGGCCCCTCGTTCACCATTGGCAAGGCCATCTGGCTGCTGTGGGGTCTGGTGTTCAACAACTCCGTGCCGGTGCAGAACCCCAAGGGCACCACCAGCAAGATCATGGTGTCCGTCTGGGCCTTCTTCGCCGTCATCTTCCTGGCCAGCTACACGGCCAACCTGGCCGCCTTCATGATCCAGGAGGAGTACGTGGACCAGGTGACCGGCCTCAGCGACAAGAAGGTGGGTGTGCAAGCAGTGCCGCGAGCACAATGCTGGCTGGCGAACAGGGCATCGGCAGCGAGAGGGCTCTGTTTTCTCGAAGTCACCAAGTAGACTGTCGATACGAAAAAAAAAAAACGAAAAAAAGAATCGGCGCTACCTAGCTCGGGTTGCTGCAGCCGACAGCTAGAGTAGCCAGGCAGCTACATTGCTACACTCTGGGGGCATGATTTTAAAGATCTAGGTGAAAAATTGCCGGAATTCTCATTTAGTAAAGGAAATGGGGTGGTCTGCTGGGTGTAACTGTGGTCTTAAAGGAGGGGAACGTTCTGGACAAAAAAACAGCCAACTAAGCAACTAATTAAACCATAGCTGTTCCTGTTGAGATACAGTTCAGTTTCTCTCTCTCTCTGAGCTTGGGTGGGGATATGAATACAGAATTACAGAATTGAAAAGTTTTGGGAAAAAAATGTCTTCATAAATGATGCTGAATAGCTCAGCAGCGTGAGAGAGTGGGAGCAGGCAAGGAGTCTAATGAGTTGATTTTGGGTGGCTGCCTTCTTTGTGGAGAACCGATCAGTTCTACACAGCGCCTCTTTTAACAAAATCACACTGGTTTAACTATTGCTGAGCTGTGCTCTTACTATCTTACCCATCTATCTGTCCTTCTATGACTGCTGGAACTTCTGAAACATTCTAGAACATCTTATGGGCTCAGTTCTTACATTGACGCTTTGTACCCACACACCAAGCAGATAACACTCAATAATAATAATAATAATAATAATAATAATAATATGTTGTTGTTGTTTACATATACATTTATTCCCTTAGTAAACAATTTTTTATCCAAAGTGACGTACAAAAATGAGGAATAACATTCTAGCTACAATGCAGAGGAGACCTTAGGTAGTGATTTAAAATACTACAGTACATCAATCAATACTATGGTGATGAAAGTGAAGTTTTTAGTACTAGTCAAAGTGTAGTCGAAGGAGAAAGTGGAAGGGGAAAAAATATATCATCTGAAACACTGTCACTTGTTACACAATCGCTCATTTTATTAAAGACCATATCGAGAGAAAGAAAAAGCGTTTTTTAGTGAAGGCACATTTATTCTGCCACTGTTTCACATCATTTGGAGTTGTACATCTTACAAACACCTTTCAAAATATCTCAGGTGCCGCTGTGAGTAACTCCTCACCTTCTTCAGTTAGATGACTCACAACACCCTGCTGTGAGATGGCATTATTTGTTTGTGCTGTGAGCAGCTGTGAGCGGATCAGTGCTGGTTACTTACACCCCTGACTGACCACTCTGACCAGGAAGCCGGTGGAATGCGTCCAGACGACGTTCTAGTGCAGTGCGTGTGGGCGAGCGGCGGCAGGGCGGAGACAAGTCGCCATCTGGACAAGCTATGCTGCAGCAGAGCAGAGAAGAAAAAAAACATGGGATAGTCACTTGGAATATGAACTTGGAAAAGAAAAACTCATTTGAATGCTGAGTATAAGGAGAGAGGCAGAAGCAAACAAGCTTGCCCTTTTCAGTTAGACAAAATTACCACATTTTTGCCAAAAGGAGATACATTTTCAACTTAAATGGTTGTACAGTAATTATCTCTCAAGCACTGTACAAACCCAATGAACTACTCTGGTGGTGGGGTAACTACTATTAAATCCCCACTCTAGTGGTGGGGTAACTACTCAAATACCCACTCTGGTGGTGGGGTAACTACTCAAATCCCCACTCTGGTGGTGAGGTAACTACTCAAATACCAACTTTGGTGGTGGGGTAACTACTCAAATCCCCACTCTGGTGATGGGGAAACTACTCTGAAATCCCTACTCTGGTGGTGGGGTAACTACTCTGAAATCCCTACTCTGGTGGTGGGGTAACTACATAGGAGTCTGGGAATATTTTGATGTTATGAATCTTGAAATCTAGTAATGATAGAGGACTATAGACATAGCACACAGGCTTTAAACCATAGGAGTCTAGGAATATTGATGTTATGAATCTTGAAATCTAGTAATGATAGAGGACTATAGACATAGCACATACACTTTTTGGTGTTATAGTTCCATTCAGAACTTTTGGTAACACTTTACTTGACAGTATCGACATAAGAGTGACATGACACTAACCCTAATCCTAACCTCTAACCCTAATCCTAACCCTAACCCTAACCATCTAACCCTAACCCTAATCCTAACCCTAACTTGTTATGACAAAAACTGAATGACACTTAAAGGAGAATTCCGGTGTGATATTGACCTAAAGTGTGTTGAAACATGATACCGAGTGTGAACGTATGTCTCATAGCCCATCTCGGCTTGTCCCCTGCACTCCAAAATCTGGCGCTAGTTAGCCGATGCTACCAACAGCTTTTTCAATGGTGGTGCTTCGGCATCGGGCTAGCCATGCAAATAAATCACTGTTTTACACCATTTACGAGGCTCAATGTATCTCCACACTTCATAGACTTCCGAGGGCCCTGACATTTAAAACGAGACATTGAGAACTTTGAAAAAGCACTGGTAGTTTACTTACAAGACGATTTATACAGACAATATCTTCACGAAGTTTAGCGTTTGCAGCCATCTTGAATTTAGTCACGATAAGTCGAGCGACGAGTAAGAATGAACAGGTATGATAAAGGATCAGATTCCAAAAATAATTCCGTGGAAATGCATGGATTCCAGTTGCTGCTACTGGAAGAAACTGGAATCCATGCATTTCCACTGAATTATTCCAATACCATTCTTACTCGTCGCTCGATTTATCGTGACTAAATTCAAGATGGCTGCAAACGCTAAACTTTGTGAAGATACTGTCTGTATAAATATAAATTACGTGGATACTGTCAAGTAAAGTGTAACCAAACTTTTTTTTATTTGATGTTTTGTTATTAATTTGTGATTTATTCTTTTTTCCCTTCGTTTCCCTTCCCCCTCGCTCGCTCGCTCCCTCCCTCCCCTTGTTACAGTTCCAACAACCGAACACCTTCTCTCCCCCGTTCCGCTTCGGGACGGTGCCCAACGGCAGCACGGAGAGAAACATCCGGAACAACTACGCGGAGATGCACGGCTACATGACCAGCTTCCACCAGAAGAACGTGGACGAGGCGCTGCACAGCCTGAAGTCGGGGTAAGAGGCCGCGGGGTCATGGAGGAAGATGTGGAATGGAGAGAGGGAGAGAGGGAGAGAGTCTGTGGATGGGATAGGAGAGAGGGAGAGGAGAGAGGGAGAGAGGGAGAGAGTCTGTGGATGGGATAGGAGAGAGGGAGAGAGGGAAATATAGAAGAAGAGATGGATGGGTAGAAACAAAAAATGGGGGAGGGAGAGAGATATAGTTTTTTGACTCTTATGGGATGTTTGTATCTGTGTGAGAAAGTGTGTGACTGTGTGTGTTTGAGTGTGTGTGTGTGTGTGTGTGAGAGAGAGAGAGAGAGAGAATGAGTGAAACATAGTGCAAAAAAGAAACATATTATAAAATAAAAGATTGGATAAGGTGTAAAAAGATTGGATAATGATAAGAAGTGATTTGAGATTTCATGAAGATTGAAATGATGACGCATGTCTGTTCTTTTCAAAGTTTTCCATTTGGTTTTTATTGTCCTGTCACCAATTGCTTTGGCAATATTGCAACAATCAAGCCCAACACTCATAACAAACAAAAGCCATTTAAAATGAAATGAACTGGACAGAAATTGTGATTTAGGACAGAAAAAAGAAAGCTATTATGGGTAGAGAGCAGGGCTTTGAATCGATTTTTTTCCCCAATCGGTTCGTTCCGAACAGAAACGGAATTCTATCAGAAAGACTCAGGAAGGTACAATGAAAGATAACACACGTTTTAATCCATCAAAGGATATACAAAAGGCATAAGCAACAATAAGACAGTCTTTGGCATAGGCCCCGTCCTCGGTCCAGGTCACAGTGTGCAGACCCTTGCAGATCCTGCCGGTATGAGACGGCAGGGGCGGAGCCTACCCCCTGGACATCTGGACAAGGCCAAACTGATGGTGGTTAGGGAGGGAGGGTGGGAACATCGAAAATCGGCACCTGAAAGCAACAGGCAGGTGCAAAGTAAAGTGATTATAAAGGCTGATGCAGACTGGTGATTGGTCGGAAGTAATGAATGAATGAGTGACGCATGCATTGAGTCTTCCTGACAGAATTTACGCTAACGCTTCCATTTCTATCAGAAAGACTCAGGAAGGTACAATGAAAGATAACACACGTTTTAATCCATCAAAGGATATACAAAAGGCATAAGCAACAATAAGACAGTCTTTGGCATAGGCCCCGTCCTCGGTCCAGGTCACAGTGTGCAGACCCTTGCAGATCCTGCCGGTATGAGACGGCAGGGGCGGAGCCTACCCCCAAAGAATAAGAGAAAGATACCCACCAGAATGCTTAGATGGTTATCCTCTCTGAAATAAAGCATAACAACATTAAACAGTGCATGTTGTATTATCCGGTTGAGCTCGGGAGATGAATCAGAGAAAGCAAGACAGACAGCAGAGACAGATGAAGAATATATTATTAATAAAATAAACTGATAATTTGATGTGGATGATTATGATTATGGATTCAACCACCTGTGACTCAAATTCTATGATTGATTTAAAGTTATGGAAGGGAATTGCGCTTGCAGATGTTCAACCCATTGAACGAGACTGCTTGAGTGACTAGTGCTTGCAGAAGCTTAGCTTAAGGGTTGACTAACAACGTGCAGGGCGATGAGCTTGCAATTACAAATGCTCAGGGTCAGTGCAGAGGATAGAGCCTGCAATTACAATGCTCAGGGTCAGTGCAGAGGATAGAGCCTGCAGTTGCAGATGCTCAGGGTCAGTGCAGCAGAATAGAGCTCGCAGTTGCAGATGCGCAGGGTTAGTGCAGCGGGATAGAGCATGCAGTTGCAAATGCTCGGGGGACAATGAGCTTGCAGTTGCAGAAGCTCAGGTTAGTGCAGAAGAAATAGCGCTTGCAGTTAAAGAAGATTATGACCTGCACAAATGCAACCAAGCCAGACAGGCACCAGAACGAAGAGATGAGTAATATGATTAAATTTAGATAACCACCACCAGACATTTGTAAGAGGAAGTACATTGATTACAAAATGCTCATTACTGCTGAGTGAGTCTTTAGTAATTAAGAACTCAGAAACCATACAGTCCATAGATTCTTGTGAGCCTTGTGACTAGCAAATGGAGTAGCTAGCTCTTAATTGATAAGCAAGTTGATGTAAAATATTACAGTTTGTGAACTCCATTTGTTACGGTTCAATGGTGAACAGAAGCTGCAAGGACAAGATGTACAGGAGATGAAATTAACAGACTACTGTCCATCCGGCAGAGGTAAAGCCATGTTAAAGAAGCTAAATAGCACAACGTATAGGCCTACTATTAGGATAGAAATGTAAACAAGCCAGGTTTAGATTAATGAATTAATTATGTTGACTTACCCAAAATAACAGCACGGTGTAGTGTCCATGACTGATTATATACGATTTAAGTACGACCCCTAAATGTGATGACTTTCCATGAGCAAGCCGCATCCAGAAGAAAATGACCAGCATGGTCTGCAGCGATAGCAGCGAAGTCGAGGAGCTTGCACAAGCTCAGAGCTTTCGTAAGCTCGGTTCTTGCACGGCAAGGATGTAATGCAATGTGGTGCAAATCCCTGTGGAAAGTGCTTAATGATCGTTCTCAGTCCAGGACCCGAAGCGTGGAGACCCTCGCAGATCCTGCCGGGTGAATACGGCGGGGGCGAAGCCTACCCCCAAAGAGAAAGATGGGAAAGGCCTACCCGAGGGTAGACGTGAGGCTGGGACACTTCCTGGAATAGAGCATAATCAAGGAGAACATTAATATGAGACAAATCCTTCGTTAATAGTAAAGTGATTCATGAAAGGAAATGAAACCAAGAACAGATGATAGAAAAGTGTACTCTTGCGGGTACAGAAGACATAACCAGCATGGTCTGCAGCGATTGCAGCGGGGAGCTGCACGAGCTCAGAGCTTTCGTAAGCTCGGTTCTTGCACGGCAAGATGTAATGCAATGTGGTGCAAATCCCCGTGATAAGTGCTTAATGATCGTTCGGTTCGATAACGATTGATGATTGCGATTTGATGATGCGATTCGAGTCGACTGTCGAGTCGAGTTGCGTATGTATATGATGAGTGAAGTGGGGTGATGGAAGGATAAAGGAAATTAACTGTTGTGACGTGATTACCCGAGGTTGCTTGCAGAAGCTAGACCAAGGGCGGCGGTGCGTAGTGACTAGAATGTATTAACACTTTATTCTGTGCCTAAAGTGCCGGCTGTGCGTAGTGACTGGAGAAGAGTGGCTCGGGTCCATCGTAATTAATATAATGCTTTAGCCGAGCCGAATAACCACCACCAGACCTTTGGAAAGGTAGCTTACCTTATTTGACACTTGCAAGAGCTATTTGCGCATCTAGAAGGGCTTGATCCTGAGGTCTTATGTAGGACTCGTAAGCCGACGAAGACCATCTTCCGAGCAACTTGATAGAGGATGCAGGTAATCCTAGAGCGGCTGCTGACGTTGCAGCGCCGATGCGAAAGGGATGGCCAGTATATTGGGAGGTTGAGAGCCCGCAGCTACCAACCGCTGTCGACAAGCGGATTCTGAACCATTGTTTAGACATAGATAACCCAGTGGGTAGAAGAAAGAGGTGCATTAGGAGAAGTGTGTGGGTGAAGTTTAAGATAGTTGATCATAGAATTATAGGGACAGAAGAGTTATTTACTTTAGAATCTCTGATAATGACAACAGAACCTGAGGTGTCCATTTTGGAATGTTTCAGAAATACATAGACGTGGGAGGAGAAGAGGATGGCTGAGCAAGCCAGATCCTGAGAAGGGTTAAGAACCTGGCTGTCAGAACAAAATTCCCCGGAGCGCATGAACCCATAGAAAGCCATGAGGAACACGGCTTCAAGGAGTGAATGATAGGGAGTGAAATGAGAGCCAGGGTTAACTAACCAGCAGCAGACCTAAGGACACAACAGACAAGACAAAATACAATCAACAGATACATAGCTGGAGTACACTAGCACTTATGGATGGTCGCTGTGGATGATTTAGCATAACTAAAAAAAAAAACAAAAGATGGAAGAGTAATCCTCATCATGCTGACTGGGTGAAATAAGATTAAATGTGAGCAAAGCACTGCTCCAGAGCCAAGAGTAAGTGGGTGTTTAGAATATGTGATCCAGCATCACAGACCTAGTAAATTAAATAGTTAGAGTGAATTGGTGATGTAGCCTAATAATTGCTGGTTGATTTGATTATATGACGATTGAGAATTATGTGATTGAGATTCGAGGACATATGGATATTCGATAGTGAATTGCAAAATCTAATGATTTAACAATGCAAGTTCACTATTCTGCTGCTCCTACTGTGGTGGGATAAAGATATGAAGGGTTAGCGTATAGCTTAGATGAGGAGGTAAATAAGTTGACATCACATGACCTGGATGAAGTAAGATTAAATATGAACCAAAGCACTGTCCCTCGATGAACGTTTTGGCTATAGGCCTACGTGAACCAGCCCCGCATCCCTGCATGAAGTAGATAGTTACGGTGGGGGTCAGTACTCCACTGCCGACAGATGCATACCCTTAAATTAGAGAGAGAGGCATTTACATTAAATGAAGAGGAGCTGCTCCTGAAATGGAAAGATTATTAAGATGTTAAGTAATGAAGAAATGGGAAGGAATGCCATCCCTGTGCTTGCGGCTGCCGTGACGTAATGGGAGATTACGAATGACGACAAGCAAAGTGCATTGTGCTTGGAAAAGTATATGAGTGAGTGCAGTATTGGCCTGAAGGAGAGTTTGTGCCTGCTAGAGGTGTTGCTCTTTTGGCAGAGAAGAGTTTGAGGAAAGATCTTGTTCTAGTCCCTACAGCCTGAAGACCTGCAAGGAGGAATGGAGTGGTTAGAGAGGAGACATAGCATTTTCAAAAAGGACCTAGCAGGCAGGCAAATAAACAGCCATGATACATTTACGTTGCCGTTAGTTAAATCAACGAACACAATGTATGGACCTACATATTATGTACATAACCAATGACAGTAACAGACAATGACAGACAATAATGATCAGCCAGACAGGAGAATGAAAATAAGATTAATATGGCCTTCAGGTGCATCGGAGATAGTATGGTTAATGACAGTAGCCTAGAAAGGGACAGGGACTAGGAAGAGTACTTTTGTCCCTGTTGGCCTTCCATACACGACAGCCTGACCAGCGAGACAATTTGCCTAGATGTGGACCTAGCAAAGCTGCATCATGGCAGCTTTGGCAAGGAAACCATCGCGAGTGTCGATAACTGGAGTAACGGAGTTTTTAAACGGTTCCGTACATGTATGTAAACAGCGAAGTCTGACGGATTTCGTCAGAAAAGTTTAGCAACCATATTCCCGTTGTAAGCGATACGACGTTAACCTCATTAAGCAACTAGGATCTAACACGAGACTAGGGTGAAAGAGAACCTTCGAGCCGCGGAACTTGTCTCTATCCGTTGATAAGACCGGGCGGACAACCCGAACAGTGGCAACAATTTGGCCTACCTTACTCTCCGACGTTTACGAGCTACTATCCTACATAGAAACCCCCGAGACTTTGGTGAGATGCGTCCAACTCGGTTGAAGCGAACGTGAGGTAGGCTAAGCTACTATGACTGTATCACATGTTAAAGTTGTGGCGAAGTGAATGACTAGCTACCCGTGCATGGATACGGAACATCGAAAATCGGCACCTGAAAGCAACAGGCAGGTGCAAAGTAAAGTGATTATAAAGGCTGATGCAGACTGGTGATTGGTCGGAAGTAATGAATGAATGAGTGACGCATGCATTGAGTCTTCCTGACAGAATTTACGCTAACGCTTCCATTTATAATGTTTCCGGTTATGAGTTCCACCAATAAATTGACGTTCCCGAACTGGTTAGAACAAAAAAATACTGTTCCCGGAATGGTTAATTTCGTTCCTGTCAGCTGTTTAATGCTATAGAATTATGTCACATCTTTCTCATCCAGCTTAAACCAAATGTAATAATATTACAACCATTATTACATAATAATAATTATATTATTAATAATAATAATAATTAAATAGGCCTACAATTATTTCAAATGTGTAGTTTATTGTTAAAAGAGAAAATTTCCACACAAACGTAACAACATTATTAAGACACGTGGTTACGCCACTCGGGCAACAACAAATTCCAACTGTCGGGGGAAAGGCCATCCAGTAGGCCTAATGTTCGTTAGTCCATCATTAACGTGGAGTCGACAAATATAGCTATTGATATTGGGTTTGGAATGAGCGTTTTAATTAACGATGGATCGTAATTTACCTCTTATTTAAGATGTGGAGTGGAGACTTTGTAATCCACCGCTCTCTCTCCATTCAGTCAGCGAATGTCTGATGTGATGTCACACAGGAAGTGAACCTCAGCCGTCATGGTAACGTGCGCAGGAAAATAATTACTTTTTTTTTTTTAGTTAATTAGGCAACGAAAACTTTGAGGAACGAAATAAAACCGGTATTAACCGGTTACCATTATTTTTAAATAAGTGTTCCTGTTCCAGAACATAAAAAATAATAACGTTTCCGGTTTCGTTTCTGTTCCCTGTAAAATACAAAAAGTTCCCGGTTTTCGTTTTCGTTCCTTGAACCGGTTCAAAGCCCTGGAAAGAGAGAGAGAGAGAGAGAGAGAGAGAGAGATTTAACACTTGTTTAATTGCAAACCTTTACATCACTGCCCCCGTTAAACACATAGAGAATGAGGACACCCAGCACAGTACAGACATCCTATTAGATCCACATGTGTTACATCGTCAGATGGAAAAGAGACTCAGAGAGACAGGCCATGTTCCGCTTCACATTTGAGCAGCTTCTTGCCCATCTTCTCCAACCTAACACACAACTACCTCCAGTCAGCAAGAGAGAGAGAAAGAGAGAGGGGGGGGGGAGAGAGGGAGGGATGAAGAGAAATGAAGAAGAAGGAGAGAAGAAGGGAGCCAGGGAGAGGGAGGAAAGGAAAGAGAGATTACGAGAGGGACCCAACAAAACAGGGAACGAGGAGGTGGGTGGCAGGGAGATTTAAAATAGACAGAGAGAATGTATAGAGAGAGAGGGAGAGAGAGAGAGTAAGAGAGAGAAGCTATGTAAAGAAAGAAAAGAAATGGGAGGTGGGAGGAGAAAGGGAGAGTTTGTGCAACAACAGTGCAGAGAAATACATCCAGAGAGAAATAGAATCATAAAGGTAGAGGAGAGAGAGGGAGAGAGAGAGAGAGAGAGAGGGAGAGAGAGAGAGAAAAAGAGAGAGAGAGGGAGAGGGGATGAGAGGGAGAGGGAGAGAGAGAGTTAGAGAGAGAGAGAGGGAAAGAGAGGGAGAGGGGATGAGAGGGAGTGAGAGAGAGAAGTGGTATATTGACGAAAAGATGCATCCAGTGCGGGAGAGAGGGAGAAGGAGAGAGTGAGAGAGAGAGAGAGATAGAGCAATAGCACTATAAAAGAGAAGAATTCAGAATTCAGAGAGACCGAGAAGATGAGAGGATGAGGAGGAGGAAGAGGAGAGAGAAACAATGGCAGAGGATTCAGAGGGAGAGCAACAGCACCACAGAAAAAGAATAGAATTGAGGGAGAGGACTTGAGAGAGTTGTGGAAAGAGAGAGAGGGTAGAGAGAAGGAAAGAAAGAGAGAGGGGGTAGGGAGAAGGAAAGAGAGAGAAAGAGGGGGGTAGAGAAGGAAATAGAGAGAGAAGGGGTAGGGAGAAGGAAAGAGAGAGAAAGAGGGGGTAGAGAAGGACAGAAAGAGGGGGGTAGAGAGAAGGAAGGAAAGAGGGGGGAGATAGAGAGAAGGAAAGAAGGGGGGAGATAGAGAGAAGGAAAGAAGGGGGGAGATAGAGAGAAGGAAAGAAGGGGGGATATAGAGAGAAGGAAAGTGAGCAGCAGAGCGTGGGGATGTGGACAGAGGTGTGAGTGGGTGGATACAGGGCCTATAATAGCATCAGAATCTCAGCGCTCTTTCTTTCTTTCTCTCTCTCCCTCCCTCTCTCTCTCTCTCTCCCTCTCTCTCTCTCTCTCTCTCTCCACACTGCCTGCCCTATCAGATGAGCAGATGTGGAGAAGCAGAAAAGTACGAGAGGAAGAGTGGAAAAACATCAAAGCGGAAAAGAAAGAAAGAAAGAAAGAAAAAGAAATGCCAAGTCCAGGAAGTGGACCACGGGAGAGAGAGAGAGAGAGAGAGGCATTTTGTTGTTGCCGTCCTCAGAATTTCGAATCTCTTTGTGAGATCTTTTTTTTTTTTCAATTCCTTTTGACGTGGTAATCTTTAAAAAGACCTTACCGCCCCTAAACCCTGGAACATGTTTTACATGTTCCTACACATTTGGCATAAAGCATCAAAAAGAACATGAACCGAACTAGTACATAGATGAGTTCTCAGAAAAAGTAATCTTATTCCTACTCTATACAAGTCTATATAGTAGAGTATAGTAGAGAAATAGAGAAATGTGAAGAGCTATTTTCCAAAACACTATAAATCCATTTTTGAAAACATTAATAATGTTTTTGTCATGTTATTTAATTGTGCAAATAAGAATAACACAAATACAGTTCCACTGAAATGACTTGGATAACAACATTTAAAAAAAAAAATAATAATTATGAAAATGCATTAAAATGGTGGATATGGCGTTTTGGAAAAGAGCTATTAATATATAGTACTGTATAGTATAGTACCCAGTACTATAGCAGACTCCCACCAGTTCAACACATCTGAACAACAAAGACAAACGTGAAGAATGTAAAGGTGGAGCTAGAGATATATCAACGTGCACCACAACGATCACCAACGCTAGAGATATATCAACGTGCACCACAACGATCACCAACGCTAGAGATATATCAACGTGCACCACCACGATCACCAACGCTAGAGATATATCAACGTGCACCACAGCAATCACCAACGCTAGAGATATATCAACGTGCACCACAACAATCACCAACGCTAGAGATATATCAACTTGCACCACCACGATCACCAACGCTAGAGATATATCAACGTGCACCACAACAATCACCAACGCAGGTTGTCCCCAGTGCAGTATCGGATCAGTGGCATGTTATTTGAGGGTGGCGCGTGGAGAGTGGGGGGGATGGGGTGAGTGTCACCCAATACTGTCGCTGGCTAGTCAGGCAAATTCACACCAGCAAATCTCAGTGGAGTTCAACGCTCTATAGCAGCTATAGATATAGTTGGGTCTGTGTAAGAAAACTGTTTGGGGAAAACAACAATTAACAACAGTTTTGCAGCCATTATACATCTGTGATCTGTGTTTTTCTTTCTTTTCTTTTTTTTGGGGGGGGTGGTGGTTATTGAAATGAGTGTCACCCATTTGTTATATGAAACCTGTATTCACGCCAGTGACAAATTACAGTGAGTCCTGCATTAAGCATGAAGGATTCACCAAAGTACCTATTTGATATATAAAGCAAGTGCTCTCCATCGAATGCAGGAGAACCATAAGGTGTCGGGAACATCCTACAAGTGCACTTGAACGTAATGGGTGAGATAATTGGATGTGAACACAAGGGGAACAGGCGTGTGAAGAGGTCCTATCATTGTCTGTGAAGTTTGAGAGAACATAGTCATCTTTATTTTTTAATTTTCTTTATTGTTTAATGTCTCTCCTGTTTTTCATTTACATTTAATCATGTACCAGACATTTGTATCCAAAGTTAATTAATTAAGAGCAATTACAGATATACAGTCTACCTTGAATGTGTACTTCTTGGGTATCAAAGTGTTCCCTGCTGAAAAAAAATAACCTGACCAGCTTAAGGTGGTTTACTGGTTGACCAGCTTGTTATATCTTGTTTGATCTTGTTTGCTTGACTCTATGATGGTTGACCTGCTAGACCAGCAAAACTCTTGCGAAAACATACCTTCAGTTGGTTTACCCAACTTACGACGGTAATTCCGCTGGTTTTGCTTGTCGTACCACCTCAAGCTGGTCATTTTAGCTGGTGCTGCTGGTCTACATTGCGGGGGGGGGGGGGTTCAGCAGGGTTGACCCTAGCCCTGGCTATGATACGCCAAAAGTGTACTTCACTGATCTTTTAAGTGTATTTTACACACTTATAATGGGCCATAAGCACATGTTCCTGCGACATAAAGCTCCTGTTCTTTCTCTTGTGTGCATTTGTGTTACAGCGCAAGTGAGGTTCCTGCTATTTCTCTGATGCTGTTGTGTAATGGTACAAAAACTCCAAAAAGGTTCCTGCTAGAAACAATAAGATCCTTGCTAAAGGTTCCTGATCCCTTTCTTCTGTGCTTGTGTACACTCTAAAAAAAAGAATTGGTTCTTCAGAGCGATGCCATAGAAGAACCTTTTGTAGTGCTTCAAAGAACCGATAGGCGATAGTTCTTTGAAGAACCATTTAAGAAAAGGTAGGGAAATAATCTTTCTGAAGAACCATTGTCAATGTGAAGAGCCTTTCATCACTTGATGTAAAGGTTCAACAAAAAGTCCTGGTTTTCTATGGAACTATATACAGTAGTGATGAGAAGAACAATTTAAGCACCTTTACAGCCATCTAAGCACCTTTTTTAGTGCATAAATGGCCGCTAGAGGTCATTCTCTGGGTGTGTTATGTCCCTCTAGGAAGCTGGACGCATTCATCTACGACGCGGCGGTGCTGAACTACATGGCGGGGCGGGACGAGGGCTGTAAGCTGGTGACCATCGGTTCCGGCTACATCTTCGCCACCACAGGCTACGGCATCGCCATCCAGAAGGACTCGGGCTGGAAGAGGCAGGTGGACCTGGCCATCCTCGCCCTCTTTGGAGACGGTACGACCAGGCCTGGGATATTCCCTCCTTTCTCTCCTTTATAGATCTATCTATCTATCTATCTATCTAACTATCTATCTATCTATCTATTATTTCTGGAATGTTCTTTCTCTCTCTCATTATTTTTCTCTCCCTATATCTACAATATATTTCTATCCATCTGTTATGTTTTACTGCAGTAATGTATCTGTCACTCTTCTCCTCTCTTTCTCTCTCTCTCTCTCTCTCTCTCCGTGCATCTGTCTGTCTCACTCTTTTCACATTCTTCACACTCACCCATGCATGACACACACACACACACACACACACACACACACACACACACACACACACACACACACACACACACACACACACCCTAAACTCACTCTCTCCCTACTGTTCCCCCTTCAAAAGTGAGTGCCAGCCCAGTCAGCAGATAAGTGATGTATTGCGGAGCAGCAGCTGTTTTTCTGATTAAAAAAGTTATGGGGGGAAAAAAATGACAAGACAGGGACTCTTCTTCTCCACACATGTTTTTTTCTTCCTTCTTCTTTTCTCTCTCTCTCTCTCTCTCTCTCTCTCTCTCTCTCAATTTCCTCTCGGCTTCTTCTGACTGCACCTTAAAACTCGCGAAAGTTCCGGAAGGCGCAGCTTTTGTTCTGCGTGCTTCGAGTTTCTGACTCCCCATGTGACATGTAGATGGTGGAACGGAATGCAACCTGTCGCTCGGTTGGCCACATGTGTGGGCTCTCAGGCACTGTGTTTTCGCTAGAGCGTTAACGTGAGATGATGTACTGCAGCAGAATGGAAATACCTGGAAATACGACACACACACACCCCAAACACAAACACACACACGCACGCACACACACGCGCACACACACACACAAACACATGCACGCACATATAAATACACACACACACACTATATGATATAGAGTAGCAGGTGGTGATTATGAGCATGTGTAAGGATCTAATAAGATATACTCTTCCCCCATATTTCTCTCTCTCTCTCTTTCTTTCTCATATAAGTATATATACTTTTTTGATCCCGTGAGGGAAATTTGGTCTCTGCATTTAACCCAATCGGTGAATTAGTGAAACACAAACAGCACACAGTGAACACACAGTGAGGTGAAGCACACACTAATCCCGGCGCAGTGAGCTGCCTGCAACAACAGCGGCGCTCGGGGAGCAGTGAGGGGTTAGGTGCCTTGCTCAAGGGCACTTCAGCCGCGGCCCACTGGTCGGGGCTCGAACCGGCAACCCTCCGGTTACAAGTCCAGAGTGCTAACCAGTAGGCCACGGCTGCCCCTATATAGATTTTTGCTTTGTGCATCTAAAGGCCAATTTACACTAAAGATTCACAATGCAATTGACAACAACATTGTATAAACACGCGCTCTAAATACTGGGTTTCAAACCAACGTTTTGACACAAACACCTTTGTTACACCACTCGTAGTAGCTAGATGAGCTAGCTAGCTGGCTAATTAGTTAGCCAGTGACAGTTAACAGTCAGTCAAATGTTTGTTTATTTTGACCTGTTTTGACTGATGTGGTGGAGATAATGTTGTTCTTTGAAACAGACTTGATACAGTAAGTAGTTTTTCAGCCTCTCCTTTGGCCAAAACTCTGACCTGACATCTCTGCAGGACTGGCTTAGACCTCACAGCGTTTGTGACGTGCTGTCACTAAGTGTTCTGAAAACCTTGCTACTGCAATTTGACATGTGACATCTTTTGAAACTGCTTGCAACAGCTGGCTATGCCTTGCAACGCCATTGCCAATTCACGCCATTGCAACTCATCACTGCAACGGTTTCGTCTTGTGGCAAATCTTTGCTGTGAATTGGCTTTATCACAGTGCACAGTGGCTTTCGAGTACCGGGTAT
>NW_027468564.1:35441521-35449021 GCF_046254945.1 Alosa pseudoharengus | reverse complement strand
CTGCATGGAACAAATCTGACATGGTGTGTGTGTGTGTGTGTGCTTGTGTGGTGTCATGTGATGTTTTGTTATGTCATACGTATGATGGGCCCCACAACGAAAAGAAACACAACAAACAAAAGTTGTGCGTGCATTAAGTTGATGATAACGTGTTTACAAACTCTACTTTACATAAAATATTGTAAATAGCCTATTGTCATGCAGTTAATGGGATACTGTGCAGAGTTAGAAAGGTCAACTTAGAAACTGTTTCTGTTGCCTGATGGTAAGGTACAGCTGTAGCTCACACCTGCAGGAGCGCTTGTTTGGGCGCCTGTGTTGCGCAATGCACTTTGCTCCTCTCATCTATACGAAGCAGTTCCCATTTCTCCAAACCATACATAATTACAAGGACAAATATTGCTACACGAGGGAAATCAGTGTGGTGTCCGATGTGAAAAAATAGGTATAAATCTAGCGTACACATTTCCACGAATCACGGATGTGTTGATGACATAAATTAGGAAATATTAGAGGACTTAATGAGACGTGATGTTGAACTGCATGCCAGTGCCATTTAACCCAAATGCCCCAGCAGCAGCACGGGAGAGGAGAGCTTATCTGACAGATCTGCATTGTCTATACTCTATAGTGAGGTAGATTACATTGCAAAAATATCACCATGCATTCATAACCTCGTGATTCAGTGAGAGTGATCCCAAAACATCGGAAAGTGACATTTCTGTATTACATTTTGTCAAGAGGAAAAATCAATAGCAAACTGTTCCTAACTGACTATAGCGCTGTGAACCGTTCCTGGCTGCGCCTGGCAATTCCGCCATCATAATAGCAATCCGCTATGGAACAAGCGTGCCTGTTGTTAAAGGGAATGTGAGATGACGCTCTGATTGGTTTATTGCACGTTACGCCCAAACCACACCCATGATTAATGTAGCTACTTCAGACCACCCCATTTTAGATTTGCGTCGGGCGCAACAGTCATTAACTCATTAACTAAATAGAAACAGCGCCTAACATCCGCCCACAAAGCGATTTGCGCGGAGTCAATTGCGCTAAAGTGCACAATATAGCCCGAAGACTCTTAACCCTTTTTTTTTTCAAACCCACCAACACCCCACCCTCTTCGGAGGACAACTTTATTTTTAATACAGATATACATTTTTGATATACTATTCAATTTTGATATTTTGATATACTACTTGAATTCACTGTTATCCTACCATCCACCCTATTTTAGTGAGAACATCAAGAAGCCTCTTTACTCGACTTAACAACGACGCCCTCTTGTAACAATGGGAATAAATGTCAGCTTGATTTTTCAAGAGTCATCCTTAAAGTCGTCTTTAAAATTGCAAAGGACAGGGCATTATTTACAGTTGGACTGAGGCACCATAAAATAAAATAAAAATTATATTATTCATATATAAAAATAACTTTTTAAAAGACAATTGGTTTGGTTCTCAGAAGGTATGATGATGATACAGGACATTAAAAAAACAATACCCGTTCGGGATACTCGGTTTTCAGTTATAAAACGGCCACATTAAACATTTAAACACCCAAGACTGAAGCCCAGTTCACTTCAAAGCTCAAAGAGACGAGATGAAAGATTCAAGTTTTTCAGGTTTTCAGAGTAGACTGAGGAGTGCGATTCTGTGGAATGAAGGCAGCAGGTTTGGGAGTGAGTGTGTTCCTTCCTCTGCGTTTCTATTTCATTCTCCATGTGTTTTTGGGAGTGAGCGTGTTCCTTCCTCTGCGTTTCCATTTCATTCTCCGGGCTCTATCTTCCGTCCCGGCGCAATTGACTTTGTATACTCGCACGTTTGTCTTTCCTATTTTGCAGTCAGCGCATATTGGAATTTTCCCTCCACAGGTACATGCCTGTAAATTAGGGAATTCGATTGCGCCCACGGGGGCGGTTCAGCAAAAAGACGGGGCGTGTTCCGGCGCAAACGTTCACTGTTGATATTTTGCAGTTTCAGAAAACAATTCCGCCACAGACCGGGAACTCCCTGGTCTAAAGTCTGTGGCGAAAATGCAGATGCTATTTTAAGGGCGCATGCATGACCACAGGCCTGCATGAATGAATGCGTTGCACACCAATCTACAGACACCCCCGTGCACAGACGGAAACATTCAAAGCCTTGATAATATTTGTCCATTTCCCGGTTTTGTTCGTGCATTGGTGACCTAAATATTTAGTAGCCTATAAAGTACAACATCTACATGCAATATCTTTACAACAACGCCTAATTACGACCTATTAATCTGGACAACTTTATAGGCTACAGCCCTATAAAGGCTAAAGTTACTTTTAGTTTTGTTCCAATTTACCGTTGTGTAAGGTTTTAAGCACCATAATTTTGCCTACCTTGTTGTAGCCCATCTGAAATAACTCCAAGCTTTGCTATGTTCCCTCCATCCTTTCGTTATTTTCAAAAAACGTTTTATATCCATGATGGCCTTGAAGTCTTGAGTTAGTGAATTAGCTTAAATCAGCTTTTCATGTGCTGTTAACCAGCAACAGATAGTACAAGAAAGCAGCAAGTATGGTTACAATTTCTGTACAATTTCTGTAGTTGCTGCATCCATTCATTGTTATTCTCTCTCCTGCTCAAATAAATGTTGTGCGTGAATTAAGTTGATGATAATGTGTTTACAAACTCTGCTTTACAGAAAATATTGTAAATAGTCTACTGTCACGCAGTTAATGGGATACTGTGCAGAGTTGAAAGTTAGGTCAACTTAAACGAAGCCCTTGCTTGGCCGTGCTGCGCAACGCACACTTAGCTCCTCTCATCTATACAATGTAGTTCCCATTTCTGTAAACCATACATAATTTCAAAGAAAAATATTACCACTCGAGGGAAATCAGTGTGGTGTCCATGTGAAAAAATAGGCATAAATCTAGCGTACACATTTTCACGAATCACTGATGTGTTGATGACATAAATTAGGAAATTTTTTGAGGACTTAAGGAGACGTGATGTTGAACTGCATGCCGATGCCATTTATCCCAAATGCCCCAGCGGCAGCACGGGAGAGAAGAGATTAACTGACGGAAGATATGCATTGTCTATAGAGAGGTAATGTTAGATTACATTGTACATTGCAAATATATCACCATGCATTCATAACCTCGTGATTCAGTGAGAATGATCCCAAAACATCGGAAAGTATGTCTTTGTGACAATTCTGTATTACATTTTGTCAAGATGAAAAATCAATAGCTAACTGTTCCCAACTGAACAGTGATTATAGCGCTGTGAACGCTCCTGGCTGCGCCTGGCAAATACGCCACCATAATAGCAATCAGCTATGGAACAAGCGTGCCTGTTGTTAAAGGGAATGTGAGATGACGCTCTGATTGGTTTATTGCACGTTACGCCCAAACCACACCCATGATTAATGTAGCTACTTCAGACCACCCCATTTTAGATTTGCGTCGGGCGTCCCGCCGGTAAAATAGCATCAGCGCCCAAGATCCGCCCACAAAGTCACTTGCTTTTGCGCGAAGACACTTCCGTTTCAGACCATTAAAATAGGGCCCTCCATGTGTTTTTGGGAGTGAGTGTGTTCCTTCCTCTGCGTTTCCATTTCATTGTTTTTGGGCGTCGATGAAAAGAGGGGCTAGCAAGCGGTATTGAGACAATGCTGATATGGAGCAGATACATAGGAAACAACAACAACATAGGAAACAAATAACAACAACAACATAGGAAACAAATAACAACAACAACATAGGAAACAAATAACAACAACATAGCCTGTTCTCGGACAGAAAGCGAGAGACAAACACATAACAGATATGTACAAATGTGCGTGTGAGAGTGTGAGTGATTAACAAAACTCGCTTACAAAAAATACTTCTTTATCTCATCTAAGGTCTGCTACTCTAGTCTTAAGCACTAGGAACACAATTTAGTTTACATTTAGTTAGCCCATATTAGCCCATTAGCCCTGGTGTGGCTACAGCATCCATACCATATTGGGTCCAGGTGTGGCTACAGTATCCAAACCATATTGGGTCCAGGTGTGGCTACAGCATCCATACCATATTGGGTCCAGGTGTGACTACTGCATCCATACCATATTGGGTCCAGGTGTGGCTACAGCATCCATACCATATTGGGTCCAGGTGTGGCTACAGCATCCATACCATATTGGGTCCAGGTGTGGCTACAGCATCCATACCATATTGGGTCCAGGTGTGGCTACAGTATCCAAACCATATTGGGTCCAGGTGTGGCTACAGCATCCATACCATATTGGGTCCAGGTGTGGCTACAGCATCCATACCATATTGGGTCCAGGTGTGGCTACAGCATCCATACCATATTGAGTCCAGGTGTGGCTACAGCATCCATACCATATTGGGTCAACCCGGGTCATTTCCTGGACCTAACCCATCTCTCTCTCTATCCCACTCACTTCCTGTCACTCTTCACTGTCCTGCCTCAATAAAGCAACCCCCCCCCCCAAAAAAAAAAGAAATAAAATAAAATAAATAAATAAATGTTGTATAAAACATAAAAATAAAACAGTGCCTTTACATTCTGTAGAATCTAGCTAACAGTAGCCCTGTGGCTAAATTCCTCTGCATCACACCCATAGATAACATCACAAATTTAGCATTAATTTGCATTATGTTGTCAGACATATTACTGCAGGAGTGAAAGGAGGGTGGGTTTGTGGGTTGTTGGTGGGGAGGGGGGAGGGGGGGGTCCATCCATTCCAGTCACAGATTGTACATTTTGTCATGCCGCAGGTGATTAATAATACACTAATGGAGTTTCTGATTCGCTTTTAAATGGTTGCCTAAAAAAGGCTGTCGTGTCAGCAGAGATGAGAGATTTTAGGTCCGCTCTTGTTGCTCATAATTAGATTTTGTTTTTAAGAGGGTGTGCTTGTGTATTGGGGCTACTCTTCGTTGTCTATGAGGTGTGTGTGTGTGTGTGTGTGTGGTGTGTGCGTGTGCGTGTGCGTGTGCGTGTGCGTGTGCCTTTATGTGTATATGAGAGAGGGAGAGATTGAGAAATCGGCTTAGCTTTTCCCTGACACACTCATACACACACACGCACACACACACACACACACTTAGGCTTAGGTTTATTTGAACGCATCATACACCAGGTCCTTTCACAAAAGCGAGGCAGAGAGTACCCTTCAGAGAGATGGAAAGAAGAAAGGGATAGAGTGAGGGAAAGCAAGAGAGGGTGAAAGAGAGAGAGAGAGAAGGATGAGGGAGAGAGAGACGGAGGGTGTTCTGCTCTTTGAGAGAATTCACCAGGATGAGTCAGAGGGACCCAGCAAAACAAATGACAGATGTTCTCCAGGTTACAGACACACACACACACACACACAGACATACACACACACATACACGCACGCACACACAGACACACAAACACACACACAGACACACACACAGACACATACACACGCACACACACGCACACACACACACACGCATACACACACAGACATACAGACATACACGCGCACAGACACACACAAAGACACACACATACACACACAGACAAACAGACACACACACACACACAGACACACAGAAAAAAACTCGTACACACACACATACACACACACTCACTCATACACACAGAGTCAGGTACACTTCCCCATCAGGCAGTAGAAACCAGGTTATCAGCTTAAAATGCAGTGGCAGAGACGTGGAGTTGAGAGAAGGAAAGAGAGGGAGAGAGAGAGAGGAGACAGAGAATGTGTGTGTATGTGTGTGTGTGTGTGTGTGTGTGTGTGTATGTCTGTGTGTGTGTGAGAGAGAGTGAGAGAGCGAGATGAGGAACCTGTAAATGAATGTGTCTATGTGAGAAAGAGACTTGACTTTTAAAACCCTTTATTTAAAACAGCATTTAAAAAAAAGCACTGAAATACCAATTACTGAAAATAATCAGTCTGTTTCACACATTCAAAACAAACCTCCCAAAGTCATTAAGGGGGAATTATTCCCTCATTTGCACCGCTAGTTCTCCAGAACTGAGCCACTTACTCAGATTGGGGGTGAAATTAAGCTATAAGTCCCATGAGGCTGTAAGCTTAAGTGACGTTAGAACATAAACATAAATCAAACATATTAAATAAACAAAACATATATAAACATAAAGTTCTTCGGCAATAAAGGTTGCACGGCAACTCAGACGCAGCAATTGATTTTCGTATGCTGCATTGATACTAATGGAATGTGGCTTCGGACGTGGTTCAGTCAGCCATAATCAAAGGCCCAAACTGTTCATTTTAGGACATTTGCGAGCTATTCTCATTTCCACCAGAGATTGCAACGTGCATATCGTGTCAGCATCCTGACCTTACTAACCTTATTTGTTTGGTTTATGGGGGTTTCGTGGCACAGACAGACAGAAAGGTTAGACAAAGTTCATGGAGACTGGAGACCGGGACAATGGCCAAATAATAACAACTAAATACACGTGTCAGGTCTTGACTGAAGACGTTGCTGGCAACTCTGATGATGGGGGGGGGGGATGGATGGAGAGATGAAGGAGAATGGTAGATGAAGGAATAAAAAAGTAGATGATGTAGAGAAAGGTAGATGAAGGCATATATGATGGAGAGAAAGGTAGATGAATGACAGGAAGGTAGATGAAAGAGCAAAAAGGTAGATAATGGAGAGAAAGTTAGATGAAGGAATAAAAAAGTAGATGATGTAGAGAAAGGTAGATGAAGGAGAGTGAGAGAATGAGTGCAGAAAGCAGGTGACATGCAAAAGGATAACTTTACACAGTGAAAGAGAGGGAAAAGATGGAAAGAAAAGGTAGAACAGGAGAATAAGTGATTGTGCATGAACCAGGCGAGCTGCATCTGAACATAACTGGAGACAGTCAACAACAAAAGAAAGGAAAGGCCTGAAAGGAAGTCAAGGCCAGTTAAATGATTTTGTATACATTTCATTTCATTATTTTATACAATGTGCTTTACATAAATAAAAGCAGCAAAAGGAAATAAAGACATAGTGAAAATATTACAAATAGAATTTATAGAAAGTAAAGAACTAGTTCAAAAGAAAGAGAGAGAGAGTGTGTGTGTAAGAGAGAGAGAGACAGAGAGCGAGTGTGTGTGTGTGTGTGTGAGAGAGAGAGAGAGAGACAGAGAGCGAGTGTGTGTGTGTGTGTGTGTGTGTGTGTGTGTGTGTGTGTGTGTGAGCGAGTGTGTGTGTGTGTTTGTGTGTGTGAGAGAGAGAGAGAGAGTGACTAAGCGATGGATGAAGAGTGGCTGTGACGGGATGTCTCCGAGGAGGCCCTGAACTCCCGGCGGGGAGCTTGACCTTGGACCTTTCCCGTCTAAAAACGTTTTTGCTAAACACACACACACACACACACACACACACACACACACACATATATATGCACTTTCACATATTTCCACACACACATATGCACTTATATTTTCATATACACTCACAAAATCATACACAGACATAGACACAGATGCACAGTCACATACTAG
>NW_027468564.1:35431521-35439021 GCF_046254945.1 Alosa pseudoharengus | reverse complement strand
ACGACAGTCCATGACACAGCGCGGAGGAGGAGGTGGAGGAGGAGGAGGTGGGGTGGGAGGAGGAGGAGGTGGAGGGGGGAGTAAGTTTGACCTGATCGCCGGGCATCAGACCCATCAGAGCTCGGGGTTCAAAGGAGCCGCTCCCGACCTGTACGGTCGCTTTTCCTTCAAGGGCGGCGCCGGGAGCTCGAACTTCCTGGCCGGACATGAGCGTTACTGCAGCGGTGGCGGCGGAGGAGGAGGGGGAGGGGGGGCAGGGTCAGGCGGGGACGACGGCAACGTCCGCTCCGACACGTCGGACATCTCCACGCACACGGTCACCTACGGCAACCTGGAGGGCAACGCCAAGCGGCGCAAGCAGCAGTACCACGACAGCCTCCGGCGCCGGCCGGCCTCGGCCAAGCTGCGCCGCGAGCAGGACGCCGACACGGACTTCGGCTTCCGCCGGCGGCAGCACCACCACCACCACACCATCCACCACCACCACCACGGCGGCGGCGGTCACCACGGGGGTCACCGCCACCACGGACGGCGGTCCGTCTCGCCGCCCCTGGAGCGCAGCGCAAGCGCCAAGGGCAACCACTCGTCCACGTCCTACCTGTACCGCAGCCAGGACAAGGAGAGCGGAGGCGGCGGTGGAGGCGGACGGGACTTCCGCGACTTCTACGTGGACCAGTTCCGTGCCAAGGAGTCCGTGTCGCCGTGGGAGCACATGGATCTGAACGACGGAGGCGTGGGAGAGAGAGGTGGAGTAGGAGGAGGAGGAGGAGGAGGGGCGAACGCCAGTCTTGTGCCCGTGGAGGATTTCCTGAAAGGTAAAAGCAAGAAGACGGAGGGGACGAAGGTTGGTGGTGGAGGAGGAGGAGGAGGAGGAGGAGGAGGTGGCGGATCTTCGCCGGTCCCTCCGGGGCCTCATGCATGCTGGGAAAAGAGCTTGGGGGTGGGCGGCTTGGCGGGAGGTGACTGGGAGTGTCGCAACTGCCACAGCCATAGCGGAGGAGGAGGAGGAGGTGGAGGAGGTGGTGGAGGAGGTGGTGGGGGGAAGGCGATGGTTCTGCATGGGGTCATGGGAGTGGGCGCAGGGTACCCAGGGATGGGGGGAGTGATCGGGGGAGGAGGAGGAGGAGGAGGAGAGCGAGAGAGAGAAAGAGGCGGCGGCAGCGGTGGTGGTGGGGGGGGTAGCCGACCGACCTCGGCCTCCTGCAAGCGCTGCGAGTCCTGCAAGAAGCAGCCGGGCAACCTGTACAACATCAGCGAGGACTTCAACCAGTCGCGCCGCACCACCAACCAGACGGGCGCTGCCGCCGGCAGTGGCGGTGGCGGTGGTGTCCAGCGCCGCAAGTTCGGGCCGGGCGGCAGGGTGCTGCGCCGCCAGCACTCCTACGACACCTTTGTGGAGTTGCAGAAGGAAGGGGCAGGCCGAGGGGGCAGCGGTGGTGGTGGTGGTGGTGGATTCGGGGGCGGATGGGGAGGAGGTGGGGACGGTGGAGGAGGAGGTGGGGTGGGGTCGGCCGCGCTCCCGCCCCCCAGGAGCGTGAGCCTGAAAGACAAAGAGCGCTTCCTGGAGGGCCCCAGCCCGTACACGCAGATGTTCGAGCGCTACGCCGCCGAACGGGGCGACCGGGAGAGCGGATCCTCCTTCCTGGGCAGGGATCGGGGGAAGGCCGGCGGCTCGTCGTTCAGCCTGTACGGCCGCGAGCGCGGCGAACGGGGCGAGGGAGCGTTCCACCGCCGCTCGGTCGGGGAGCGCGACCTCCGCGAGCGGGAGCGGGAGAGGGAACGAGGGCTGGGTGGTGGATTTGGTGGTGGTGGTGGTGGTGGTGGTGGTGCTCGAGGGTCGGGGACTTACTCCTTGTCTAAATCTCTCTACCCAGATAAGGTGAGCCAGAACCCCTTCATCCCGACGTTCGGCGACGACCAGTGCCTCTTGCACGGCCACGGCCACGGCCACTCGTACTACGTGAAAAATCCGCAGCAGCAGCCGCCGCAGCAGCAGCAGCAGCAGCAGTCGTCGCCGTCGCCGCAGCAACAGCCGCAGCCCCAGCAGGCGTTGCCCCAGCAACCGCCTCAGCCGCTCCTCAACAACAGCCGCACCGACTTCCGGAGCCCCATGGGCGTCACGTCGTACCTCCCGGCGTCCGCCGCCGCCGGGGTCCTGTCCAACATGGGCCCTGGCGGCCGCTACCCCAAGGACATGTGCTTGGGGGGCCCCATGGGGAACCACCAGGTCGGGGTGGTGTCGGCGGGCAACAGCAAACTGCTGTCGGCGAGGGACGCGGGGCTGGGCGTGGGCCCGGGGGGGCAGCGGGGGCCGTTTAACGGCTCCACCAACGGTCACGTGTACGAGAAGCTGTCCAGCATCGAGTCGGACGTCTGACGGACTTTTGACCGGGCCACGCGGCGAGAACTGAGAAACGGGTGAACGGACGAACGGACGGACAAAAAAGACAGGATTTTTATTTCTTTTTATTCGTTCCTTTTTTATTTTGAAAATAATAAGGCCAGAGATAGAGGGAACACAAGAGAAAGAGGGAGAAAGAGAGAGAGAGACAAATAAAAGACAGAGCGGAGGAGAGAGAGAGAGAGAGACAGACTGAGCAAGACCAGGTGGCGACAAAGAGACACTGTGACAACTTCAGGAGTTAGGAAATGGGATTAATCAATTAATCAATTAATCAAGACACTCTGGACTGACGAGACTTGGAGGAGACAATGTCCCCTTTGTTTCTTGCGTTGCTTTCTTGTTTTTGTTTCATTATTCTTTTCGTTTTTTAGCGAGATAGGGGGCCAGCGCGTCCTACACGTCCGGCGTCGCGTCGCTGCGTTGTTCTGACGGACCTCACGTATTGTGTTGGAGGAGAAGAACAGGACCACCCTTCTCACTGGAGAGACTGAGAAAGAGAAAGAGGGGATACCTCTCGTTTTTTTTCTTTTTTCTTTTCTTTCGTCTCTCTTTCACCTGTTCTTTACACCAAATCAAAGGTTTGATCTCCTGCCTAGCTTGCTATGGGAACATGGTACAATCACGATTGATCGAGAAAAACGACTTTACTGTATTGAAGTAACAGGGTAACACTCACAATAACTGTATTGATAATATTGTTTAAAAAGAAATGATATTAAATATGATTACTATGTTTTATGATGTTCAGTTTGGGCTTGAGTTATAAATATTTTGCGCTGTTACATATCTGTACTGTAGGTGCTTTTATGTTAGCACAAACATGTCACAGGCTTGCTGTTTTCATTTATTCTGCTAAGCTTGAGGACAACGTTGACTTCGTTTTTCCCTTTTGGAGTTCTTTATTATTATAGTTATTATGATTATTATTAGCATTATTATGATTATGATTATTGATAATCCATGTTTCTTTTTTTATGTTTTTTGGGGTGATGTGTAATGTACGTGAAAGGCATGATTTGCAAAAAAAAAGTACTAAAACGTAAGATTTTTGAAATGTAATAATAATAATTATTATTAATACCAATTATTATTATTACTGTTAGTTTTTTTTAATCTGTTTTCCCACGGAGTGTTTGTTAGTAGACAATTGGTTTTTAGAGGAATTACTGCACATGATGTGCCTTACCAGAGTCTTACAACACTAGTTTGGACAGATGATGTTGCCATGGTAACCACATGGGCCCGAGCCCCATGCCATGAGGTATTGGTATTACTCTGATTCCCAGTTCACTCTCCCCCACCCAAATACATACAGTATAGGTATATATATTATAATTAATATATACCGGTACATAAATAAATTTCAAGAGTGCCACTACAGTAGGCCTAATGGCTGCTGGTTAACACTAATGCTGGTATATTGAAAATTGAGTCATTCCCAAACTGTTATTGCCTCCATTTTAAATACCATTGTACAAAAAAAAAAAAAAAAAAACATCTACTACATCCAACATAAGAACAGAATATCGGTCTACGTAGACATACCGGAGAGGACAGAGTTGGTACTTAATCACAGGGCCCCCTTTTGTTTCCAGACTTTCTGCACCTTTGATCCCAGAAATAAATAACCCATCTTTTTGTTGCCTTTTATACCCGGTTCTTTATCAAGACATTTGGAAATGCTCCAGGCTAAAAAGTTAAACGATATAGTTTAACAGGGTGTGACAAATCTATGTGTGTCAACTTCCACTGTTTTTGTTAAAGGTGCAGTCCTTGATTCTAGTGAAATGTTGTTATTTGAGCTCAATAGCCAATCAAATCGCACCACTCTCCTTCCGTGTACCGGAAACAATGTGCTGATTGGCTGGGATGGTATACAGCTTGGTCCACAACCACTTTGTTTCCATCAGGGCAGTTTAGCACCACCGGAGTGTCTTGAGCACACAAATTGGATGGACAGTTAAGTTTAATGTGAAAATTTCAATGGCTTTGACAAAAATACATAATAGATTAGGTTGTAATAGAGGACTGCACCTTTAAATGTAAATATATTATTTCCCCTCTTCTCTCTTCTCTTCAGCTTTACACAGCTCTAAGACAGTCTGGATGTAACACCAAGCCTAAATTTACCACAGGGGGAAAAGTCACAGAATCCGCGATATGCCTGTCAGTATTTGTTTCCATGGCAATGGGTGGATGTCTGTCATGACTGACTTCTGTCACATAGGATCCATCAACTGCATATTTTAATGGAATAATCTGATATGTATTAGCCTACGTCTCTGGTCACACTTGACTGGTTGAACAATTTGATGTGTCACTCTGCTTATGATATTAACTCACCATGATAACATATTTGTAGGCTCACTGATTGTGATTTTATGAAAGAAAACTGTTTATACCCAAAGATAAATATGGATTGCAAGTGCAGGATGCACTTGAAGTAGCATAGCACTGGAGCCCAGACTATATTCTGTCCTCAAAGCCATTTGACACAAACGACAAGACGTTATCCTTTTGAAAGTAAAACTTCTGGTTGGGTAAACCGGTAGGTCCTAAAATGAGATTTGTGGAGAATTCCGAGCATGCAACACTGTTCAGATGTGTCTCTCTTCTCCCTGAAATTATAAACATACATTTTCCAAATTTATATATGATATGATTGAGATGGTTGAATTTTGATATGACAATTTCCTCTTCATTCACGTCCAATACAAATTTTCGCACTAAGGAAAGGTTGACTCTTCAGTGGAATACGTGAGGGAAAAGACAAGCACCAAACAACTAGATAGAAATGCTGAGAAATGATAGTCCTAATTCACATTAATACCCCACCCCTTTCAAATGAATTGATGGTCAACCTCAATGCCACTTACGAACACATAAAGATATCCAGGTAGATTATCGTTTGGCGTCACAGCTACTTACCTTTCTAATGACGTTTTCTTGTCTGTTCCTTTGACGTGTAGGCTGAGCAAAACTTCACTTGAAGTTTGTTGTATAAACTACACACCTGTATTTGTTCGAAATTTTCTGTAAATGTATACTATTAAATGAATCAAACCAGGTTTTTATTTCCAATTTACAAGCACAATGTTTATAATTTTGGTTGGGTATATTTGTGTAGATTATCTTCACTATGAATATATGTGAACTTTTAGAAAACATTCGGTGCATTAAGCATTATGACTGAGCAGCCGATGGATGATTTATGTCTTACTGTGAGTAGTGTTATGAAGGGCATGCGTATTCGTCCATTTTTATTTCCCATTCTTGTCTTAATTGAGTGCAGTTTTTTCTTTTTACAATGTCATGAACTTTCAGAATTGGACATTTTTTCTTTGATTGCAACTGATGTAATTTACAAAATGTGTATGAGTGCTAATATGGTTTACACATTTCCAAGAAATTTTTGCTTGCTTTTTTTATAATTTATTTTATTTTTCACATGGCGTAAAGTAGGCCCACCACTGCCTTCCTTGACCTTGGCTAACTTGCATTTAGTCCGACATAACAAGTGGCGCCAAATATTGAGGTGGTTCACTTTTGTTTACTACCACTGGAAAGGTTTTAGCGTTTAAAAAACAGAACAAGGACATTGTATCCCACCACCCACTGACCAAACACGTCACAGCGGTCCGAAATTCCATGTGCGCAAAGCGCGCGTAAAGGAAATGTGTTTCCTAGCCTCTGCCACATTAGCTCCGGTTTTAACAAGTGCCATGGTTGGGATTTGTATTCTAGTGGTCGACATAAGAAGTTACTCCTCAATTGCTAGGAACCCGATACTCACATCCGCGCATAGCAGAGAGCGAGGCCAAGACCGAGAGAGGGAAAAGAAGGCTTCTGTGCATATCTGATACTAATATCGGCGATAACATGTAGGTGGAGTGTGAGACGCCCCAATGTGTAGCCTAGTAGCGGTGACTTGGACAGGGAAATAGATTTGTTTCCTTTTTGAAACTATTCTCACTTATTTCTTCCTGTTTAAAATGGACGTTTTGTGGGATGATGAAGACACGGTAGTAGCCGGCACTCACAGCACTTGCTTCGCCACAATGAGCTTACTCTGTTTTTTCAGTACTGTATGCCCCTTCTTAAATAGTATGTGCCTGAATTCACATGCTTGATTACCTCTGTGTATGCCCGCGCGCATGTGAGAGAGTGCGAGTGAGGCGTGTACGGTTGTCTCTTGTGGCGTCTGAATTTTGTAAATACAAAAAAATCATCTTCCCTTTTACAATACATTTTAATAAAATATTTAGAATGTCACAATTTGAAGTAACCTCTGTTGTTAATAACGTCTGCCGTTTTCCTAAACCATATATCCTAAGGAATTTGACCGTTATGGCAGGGACTGATTTAGGGTGTTTGTCCCATTTTAATCTGATCAAAGAACCGAGATCTTTAGCCTACGTTTTTCCTCTTGTGTCTAGTGCATATTTCTAACAAGGTCTTTCTTTTTTAGACAATTGTCATTTTATTTGAGGTATAACCACACAGTTAATACTTGTACAGATTGTGTAAATATGTGACGAAAACCCGTTTCGCTTACTATGTTTTGTATAGAGAGAAAACAATGTTCTAAAATGACAACAATAATTTCATTAACGAGATAGGCCTATTTCACAATACTTAAAGATAACGATATACTGACGCGGTATATGTGAAAATAACTGCTAAGCTATATTCTTCTGTCTCTTTGTATAAAACAGTGTTGACTATAAATAAAAGGGAGAAATCTCCAAAAAAAAAACACGCTCACACGCTCATTATTTCTGGCCATGTCTGTAGACCTGTTATCTCAAAAAAAGTCTCAAAATAGGCCGCGCACACGCGCGAGCGCGCGCTCTCTCTCTCTATGTGTGTGTGTGTGTGTGTGTGAGGTAGGGGGAGGTAGTTAACAGAAAGCATGTCTACCTGTCCGTGCTGATGTTCCCTTTAATGAACATATTGTGTCATCTCTCCCCAAGCTCTGCACTTTTTAGGTGACTGAATTCATTGCTGCTGCAGTGTAGCCTCTCTCGCTGTGGTAGTCTAGGCTATACTCTCTCCATTCTCAACCCACCCCCGTCTCTCCAACCATCTCTTTTCCT
>NW_027468564.1:35421521-35424021 GCF_046254945.1 Alosa pseudoharengus | reverse complement strand
GCGGCTGCCATTGTGAGGTAACAAAGGGGTCCTGGGGTGGGATGAAAAAATGAGAAAAGAGGAATATCAAAGTGCCGTCATTTCATCTGTTTTCTAAGACCTTTTCCTTGAAAGGTAGATTTACACGTCAGCTCTGCCAAGAAAGCTGTCCAAGTGCTGGCAAAAGTCAGAGCATCAAAGAGAGAGAGAGAGATGATAGAGAGAGGGAGAGATGATAGAGAGAGAGTGAGAGATGATAGAGAGAGGGAGAGAGATAGAGAGAGGGAGAGAGAAAGAGGGAGACTTGGGGAGAAGGAAAGATAAGAGAAAAGGAGATATGGAAAGATAAAAAGAGAGAGAGAGACATTTGGAGAGAGGGGAAGATGAGAGAGAAAAACAGATACCATGAAGGTGGAAACATAAGCAGGTGAAGAGAGCAGAGATTGAAAGTGAGATCTGCCAAACTGTATGGGATGAGAAAGCCACAGCAAGCGTAAGAGAGAGAGTGGGAGAGACAGAGGGAGATGGAGGGAGATGGAGAAGGACAGATGACAGAAGAAAAACAGAAGAAAAAGAAAGGCAAAGAGAGGCTAGGAAATGACGACTGTGGAAGATTGAGACCAGAAGGGGGATATAGGGGTCCACGAGTTTGAGGTGATGACAGAAGGGAGAGAGAGAAAGAGAAGAGAGGGAGAGAACGAGAAGAGAGTGAGAG
Organism: Alosa pseudoharengus; assembly: GCF_046254945.1. Lineage (NCBI taxonomy): Eukaryota > Metazoa > Chordata > Actinopteri > Clupeiformes > Clupeidae > Alosa > Alosa pseudoharengus. The sequence goes on along the minus strand of NW_027468564.1, from coordinate 35,423,327 downwards.
AGAAAGAGGAGAGGGAGAAAAAAATGAGAGAGAAGAGTGGGAGAAAAGAGAGAGGGATGATGAGAGAAAAAGCAGGTCTTTTTTTCCATCTGATACAGCCAAAACCTCTTCAGGGCCAAACTGAGAGAAGGAGAAAAAGAACAGCAGAGAGAAAGAGAGAGATATCAAAATAGAACCGCACAGAGAGAAAGAGAACAGTCGAGATAGAGAGCGAGAAATAGAGTTCTTTTGAAGAACATGTGGCATGTTTTTGTGTCTCAGATGATCTCATTGCAAATTAACTCGTCAACTCTTGTTCTCCTTCTTCCTGTTTCTTGCACTCCATTTTTCTTTCACTGTGTCCCCCCTCTTTCTCTCTCTCTCTGGCTCTCTGGCTGGTTTGTTTAGAATGTTAGGACATTTGTAACTACTAATCACTATTAACAGGTTTAACACACAAATCCCACAACTCAACTCAGTGTGTATGTGTGTGTGTGTGCATCTGTGTGTGTGTGTGTGTGTGTGTCTGTGTGTGTGTGTGTGCCTCTGTGTGTATGTGTGCCTCTGTGTGTATGTGTGCCTCTGTGTGTGTGTGTGTGTGTGTGTGTGTGTGTGTGTGTGTGTGTGTGTGTGTGTGTGTGTGTGTGTGTGTGTGTGTGTGTGTGTGTGTGTGTTAATCCAGTCAGTTGGGATTCCAGATGTGAGAGCTCATATGCGGAGTATAAAGGTGTCTCAGTGTCCTGGTGTTAAGAGGACAGCTCTGTCCTAAAGCAAATTATCCACCAGCGAAGGAATTCATTTCATTCACATTATGGCCTGGTGCTTAAAAGGAGCAGATTCGCGGATCTCTGGTTCTGATACATATTAGAACCAGGCCGGTTCATGGAGTGGACTCGCTTGATCTCTGGTTCTGATACGCATTAGAACCAGGCCGGGCCTGTTCATGGGGTCAGCTGATCTCCAAGGCTATTCGTCCAAGAGAAAAAATGAGAATAAAACAACGAGGAATGAGATGGAATGAGATGGTAGGTCTTGTGACTAGAGAGAGAGAGAGAGACGCAGGCAAATTTGATTAGTCTATTTGAAGGCCGGCAAGAAAAAAGCTTTTGGGAGGGAGCTTGGAGTCAAACAGGGGAAAAGGGGAGAGAGAAAGAGACAGAAAAGAAGGAGAGAGAGAGAGAGAGGGAAGAAGAGAGAGAGAGAGAGAGAGAGAGAGAGAGAGAGAGGGAAGAAGAGAGAAAATGGATATAGGTTGGGGCCATTTTAGAGATAGCAAGCTAAATGACATAACAGGTCTATCTAGAAGAGATGGAGTGGAAAGCATTGCTTTCTTTGATTGTGAGCCTGAGAAAGAGAGAGGGAGAGAGAGAGAATGAAAGAAAGAAAGATCAAGAGAGAGATAAAGAAATAAAAAGAGAGAGAGATAAAGCGCTATGGCGGTATGCCGGGGGCTAAAATAGTTTAGGGCCTAAAGAGAGGGGGGGAGTCACTAACAGATAGATGTTGAATGGAAGACTGAGAGAGAAAGAGGGAAGGAGAGAAAGAAAGAGGGAGAGAGAGAGAGAGGGAAAGAAAGACGTCTTTTGAGAGGCGGTCGGGAGGCTAGCGCGATCAATGTAATTGGATTGGAGATGTTGGAGCACAGCAGGCATTCTTAAACGTTTTTACAAACCGGCCCGAGATCACACTCACACACACACAGACACACACACACACACACACACTCACACACACACATGGACTCGCATGCACGTGCACACACACATACACACGCGCACACACATGCACACACACACACACACACACACACATGCACACACACATGCC
>NW_027468564.1:35326521-35414021 GCF_046254945.1 Alosa pseudoharengus | reverse complement strand
ACTCACACACACACACACCCACACACATAACATAAACATAACACAAACAATCAAGAATTTCTCAGAATTATGAACAGGCAAGATGGAGGTGGGGTTGTATAAAATGAATTTTACATGTGAAATCTATGAACTAATCATGTTTTGGGACTTGTTGTCTAGCAGATACCAGTGAGAATTGAGTGTGGATAATGCAATTTAGTGAGACAGTTAGAATCATATAGGCCTTTCAGCGTGATTTCTTTTTGTGGAAAAAATGTGCTGGACTGGGCGGCGGTCATATTTTGTACCGCTCTGCGGTACATCTAGTTAAACATACTGCGGTGAGGACAGTAAGTTGGCCAATTGGCCAGTCGTTCCCTCAGACATGACACTCATGATATATTCTGTATCAACATAAGTGTGTGTGTGTGTGTGTGTGTGTGTGTGTGTGTGTGTGTGTGTGTGTCTGTCTGTCTGTCTGTCTGTCCTAAGTGTGGTCATGTGAGACAAGTGAATCAGCCCTCAGCGGGGAGCTTATTTTAAGGCAACTCCTGTGTGAGTCATTGGAATCATCATCGAAAATAACTAAATGGCCAAAGAAGGATTGGCTATGTAAAAAAAAAGCAATGATTTTGTATTGAGCTTTCTTGCAACAAAAGCAAAAATAGTCTGAAGTTACACAATTCAGGAAAAGAGAGAGAGAGAGAGAGAGAGAGAGAGAGAGAGAGTGAGAGTGTGTGTGAGACAAGACTTGTGACACACACTTCCAGCTGTGTATTTGTGTCTCAGTAAGTGTAGAAGTTCAGGGGAAGAAAACAGGGGAAGTATTTGTGTGTGTGTGTGTGTGTGTGTACGTGTCAGTGTACGTGTGTGTGTGAGAGAGGTTGTGTAAATTTTGGAGGAAGTGTCATTTCTGTCCAGCACTATTTCATTATACCCACGGTGCAGACCGTTACTGCTTCTTCTTTCACTAAGTGAACAAGACGTGAGATTAAGACAAGATTAAGAGTGTCTGCTATACTGGCCCCCCAACAAACTAAAAACAACTAATCCCAGCAGCACCTTGAAATGTTCACTTGGAGTAGCCTACTCTACTGGATGCTCGTATGCCTGCTTGGTCACATTGAAGGTAGGCTGGAAGTGCTCAAGAGTTGTTCCATATGTTCTAGTGTGAATGAGAACATGACCTTTGTGTGGTTCTATGTGAAGAACTTTAATTACGCACAAACCCCAGGGTTAGTTCCTGCAGGAGGATGGGTTGTGTGTGATTGGTTTTGGACAGATTTTGCGAGCCTTGTGAGTTTTTGCGTTGCCCATTTATTGTTCTTGTTCTACTGTATGTACATGCAAGATTAATGCCTGAGTTGGATCACACTGAAGGTAGGCCAACCAACGTTTAGGATCTGTTCTTGTGCCCTAATGTGTTTTTGTGTTCTAATGTTCTAGTAAGGATCTGGTCTTGTGCCCTAATGTGTTTTTGTGTTCTAATGTTCTAGTAAGGATCTGTTCTTGTGCCCTAATGTGTTTTTGTATTCTAATGTTCTAGTAAGGATCTGTTCTTGTGCCCAAATGTGTTTTTGTGTTCTAATGTTCTAGTAAGGATCTGTTCTTGTGCCATAATGTGTTTTTGTGTTCTAATGTTCTAGTAAGGCTCTCCCAGCTCTTTGATTTAAAGTCCCATTATGTGATAACAGGGGTTCCACCGTGTAGGAAAATTTTGTCTCAGGAACATTTGTCATATTTTCTGTTCATAAATGGCAATGTTGGGGGAATTCACAACCGCACTCTTACAAGGATGTTAAAAATTGAATGCTGATAATGGATCAGGTAGATGGTAACAAAGGCAGAAGCAGAGGGCTCATGAGTGCCTGCCTGACTGCATCATGTAATATCATGCATTGTCGTCCGATCTCATCTCCAAAAAAGCGCCTGACATACCTTCCACCTGCAAAGTTCCATGTAAACCCAGGAACGGTTACAGCGTATTCTGTTACTGTTCCAAACAGCAGCCATGTGAAGAAAGGGAATGTGCGCAATATCAGCTGTCACATTCCAGCAACAGCAGAGCAGTGTGACTACGTAAGGCATACGGCCCACGACATACTTTGGTCATACTACGGCCCACGACATACTTTGGTATATGGCCCAAGACATGCTTTGGTATATGGCCCACGACATACTTTGGTCAACTTTATGTGTCAATCAATTGCCTATCACGTTTTTTTGTGGGGGACATTATTGGTCATGGTTTGCAGGATGAGTGGGTTTGCAATCATAGACTGTCTCTTTATTATTATGACCGCCGCGCAGCGAAGTGGCGGTCATATAGGTTTAGTCAGATTTTTTTTTTTTTTTTTCGCATGTCCAAATTTCCGTCAAGGATTCCCGAGACACTGTAAGACCGGGGTACACGAAACTTGGTGGGCATGTAACCCCACATGGATAGCATGGAACCTCCTGTTTTCGTTTTGATCTGTAGCCCCCCCGCTGGACTGGACCCCCCGAAAGGAGGGTAGGGCAGACACAGTTTTCTGTGAATATCTCGAGAACCGTAGGGTTTAGGAGGACCATTTTTTTTTGTATGTTGATCTCAAGGGGCCATGTCAACCCATTCCATAACCACTCATTTCATGTATAGCGCCACCTAGTTAAACACAAAAAAGTAAAAATGAGGTGTTGTAATCGCAGGTATCTGTGACCTAACATAGTCAAAACTTCACGAAATTGGAAGTGTAGGATCATTATGACACCCTCTGAATGCACGCCAAGTTTCGTGGAATTCCGTTCATGGGGGGCCACACAATAAATTAATTTATGTTACTATACACCAACTGGCCTGTAGGTGGCCGGAGATAGTTTTCTGTGAATATCTCGAGAACCGTAGGGCCTAGGAGGTCCACCTTTTTTATGTATGTTGGTCTTAAGGGGGCATGTCAACCCATCCCATTACCACTTATTTCATGTATAGCGCCACCTAGTTAAAAATTAAAAAGCAAAACATTAGGTGTTTTTATCACAATATCTCTGGCTGACATGGTCAAAACTGCACGAAATTGAAAGTGTAGGATCATTATGACACCCTCCGAATGCATGCCAAGTTTCGTGGACTTTTGTTGAAGGGGGGCCTTACAATAAAATAATTTATGTGTACATTTAGTGACCGTACACCAACAAGGATTCCCGGGACACTGAAAGACCGGGGTACACGAAACTTGGTGGGCATGTAACCCCACATGGATAGCATGGAACTATCGCTTTTCGCTTTGATCTGTAGCCCCCCCGCTGGACTGGACCCCCCAAAAGGAGGGTAGGGCAGACACAGAATATCTTGAGAACCGTAGGGCCTAGGATGACCAATTTTTTGCGTATGTTTGCCTCCAGGGGTCATGTAAACCCATTCCATATGCACACATGTGCATAAACAGATACACACGCACACACATACATTCACAGTAATCCTACGTATGACACATACTCACACAGTAGACATATATACGCATGCATGCACATGCACACACACAGGCACATAAACAGGCAAACACACACATGCACGCACACATACCCACCCACACACACATAAACATAAACATGTACACGCACACATGCACACAATTCAAGAATTTCTCAGAATTATGAACAGGCAAGATGGGGGTGGGGTTGTATAAAATGTATATTACATGTGAAATCTATGAACTAATCATGTTTTGGTACTTGTTGTCTAGCAGATACCAGTGAGAATTGTGCATAATGCAATTCAGTGAGACAGTTAGAATCATATATGCCTTTCAGCGTGACTTATTTTTGTGGAAAACATGTGCTGGACTGGGCGGCGGTCATATTTTGTACCGCTCTGCGGTACATCTAGTTATTATTATATTACTATTATCATTATTATTAATATTAATATTATTATTTGAGAAATTATATAGAGAATTATTTTGTTTTTCATGAGCTGTAAACCGTAATCACCAAGATTAAAACAAAAAATCGCTTGAAATATTTCACTTTATATCTACTGAATCTAGAATATATGAAAGATTCACTTTTGTCACATTTTCACTTTTTAAAAACAATTAGGGGGGTGGGGGGTTAACTTTTTCACAAGATTCCCACCTGTACACACTAGACCCACCTGTGCATACAGTTTGGGTGTCCAATAAATACATTTGGACACACATCCAATCTTTGCAGGGTTTTTTTGCAGTGCCTATCTACTTCAATAGAATTCTGTTAGCTTAGCATTCTGTTAGCTTAGCATTCTGTTAGCTTAGCATTCGTGTAGTCTTACGGTCTCTCCCTCACAATCCTCCTCATTCCCATTCTCAGCAGGCCCTGCAAAGCTCACCCTCAACGGCCCGCGGACGCGTATAGTCCTCACCGGACACCAACTCCTCCTCAATTTCACTGTGACCGTTCCGCAAAACACCACCCACGACGCCCTACGGTGTTACCGTGGGAATAAATGTGTGACACCTGAGTACAACTTGGAGTCTGATTTGAAGGAACGGAATGAAAGAGTGGATGTGGTGCTCATGTTCAACCACAGCTCTGATTCCGGGGAGTATCGCTGCTCCTACAAGTCTGCCAGTGTGTACCTGGCCATACTGGCACGTGGTGAGTATGTGTGTGTGTGTGTGTGTGTGTGTGCGCGTACGTGTCTGTGTGTGTGTGTGTGTGTGTGTGTGTGTGTGTGTGTGTGTGTGTGCGTGTGCTTGCGTGTGTGTGTGTGTGTGTGTGCGCGTGTGTGTGTAATTCCTCACCTGTCCAATATGTGTGAAGTAAAAGGTTTTAAAAGTCAAAGACGGTCTTTCATGTGTCTCTCAGAGGACTCAGAGTCTCTCTTTCTCTGTCGTCACCTCACTCCTGGTTCCCAAATTAGTTTTTCTTTTTTTTTAAATGTCTCTCTGTCTCTCGGATGAGGAGTACCATAGTCACAGAGCAGTACCATAGTATGACGGACGACGTGTGTGTGTGTGTGTGTGTGTCTGTCTCTCAGATGAGGGCTTCACAGAGCGGTACCGTGGTCTGACAGATGACGTGTGTGTGTGTGTGTCTGTCTCTCAGATGAGGGCTTTAGAGTGGTACCGTGGTCTGACGGACGATGTGTGTGTATGTTGGGGCAGCCGTGGTCCACTGGTTAGCACTCCGGACCTGTAACCGGAGGGTTGCCGGTTCGCGCCCCGACCAGTGGGAACGGCTGAAATGCCCTTGAGCAAGGCACCTAACCCCTCACTGCTCCCCGAGCACCGCTGTTGATGCAGGCAGCTCACTGCGCCGGGATTAGTGTGTGCTTCACCTCACTGTGTGTTCACTGTGTGCTGAGTGTGTTTCACTAATTCACGGATTGGGATAAATGCAGAGACCAAATTTCCCAAATAGTATATATACTTGTGTGTGTGTGTGTGTGTGTGTGTGTGTGTGTGTGTGTGTGTCTCAGATGAGGGCTTCACAGAGCGGTACCATGGTCTAACGGACGACGTGTGTGTGTGTGTGTGTGTGTCTCAGATGAGGGCTTCACAGAGCGGTACCATGGTCTAACGGACAACGTGTGTGTGTGTGTGTGTGTGTGTGTCAGATGAGGATCTTCACAGAGCGGTACCATGGTCTAACGGACGACGTGTGTGTGTGTGTGTGTGTGTGTCTTAGATGAGGGCTTCACAGAGCGGTACCATGGTCTAACGGACAACGTCATTGCCCCCGTGGCCACCCTGACCGTGCTTCTGCTCATCTTCAGCACGCTGGGGTCAGTTTACATTTACAAGGTAAGCTTTGAATTGACCGATGTTTACATCTCTAGGGTAAGCTTTAAGTTGACCGATGTTTACATCTCTAAGGTAAGCTTTGAGTTGACCGATGTTTACATCTCTAAGGTAAGCTTTGAATTGACCGATGTTTACATCTCTAAGGTAAGCTTTGAGTTGACCGATGTTTACATCTCTAAGGTAAGCTTTGAGTTGACCGATGTTTACATCTCTCAAGTAGGCTTTGAGTTCACTTGTAATCAAGTGCATCCTCCTTCTAACCCAACCCACCCGACATTCATTTAATGGTCATGTTAAAAAAAAAACATTTAAGCATTTATTAGATCCTTAAGACAATGCACTATGTAGTATTATGTTACACTACTCTTTGTACAGACAGACAAATAAAATTGTGTGAGGCAAACATAAAGTATTTTAAGGAAGATTTATTAATAAGTAGTGTACAGTTGAACAGAATCCATAAAAGCATTACCATGTACCCATGATTATGAGGTGTAACACTGAATGTTCGGTGACTTGCTGAGTTGTGGAAGAAAGCAGGTTACAGGAGTAACTGTATATTATTGTTATTTACCGAAGACAGAAGGGCAAGACAGCACACTTCCATTTCAGATCTCTCCTCCAACAAGTGTCCCCTTAATTATCTTCCCACCGGGTACATCCCCCAGTACCAATCTCTCATTACTAAACTAACTAAAATCTTACACACAAATCACTTGTTGACACATGGCAACAAAAACATAAAATAAATAATAAACTCCAGTTTAAAAAAAAACTCTGTTTTTTCTTAATTACCACAATGTCATGAAATATAAGGCTACAATATTATGACAAAAAACCTTAGCTGTTAATGAACGCAAAAGAACAAAAAGCAAGACAGTCGAATGATTTATGCCATTTGGAAATGTGAAATCTAGTTGGGAATAAGCATGGAGATATTACAGACCCAGACAGAGAGTGATAAATTACCTCTCTCATTCATTACAATGGCTGACGCAATACTATGCCAACCTTAGCCCAGTTAATGACCTTCTACGCCTTCCGTTTCATGGTGCTCAGTTTTGGCACAAGAGCTATGATGAGCTAGTTGCCTCAGCTACGAATGCCACAGACCACAATAGCCAAAGGGTCGTCCACACCAAGAACGATAACTATTACAATAATGGCAAAAAAGTACTGAAAGTAGGAATGACAACGTCCACACATGTAGCCTACCATAACGTCATGAAGAATGATATCGCTGAGGATCACTTTCAGAGCCATTTTGAGAACGATAAAAAGCTGATAGCCAATCAGAGATATTTCAGATATTTTTGGAATGTCCTTAGAGCGGAGAAGGTTCCAAAGATATGGAAGGAGTCTACTATAGTCCCAGTGCCAAAAAGCAGCACTATAAAGAGTTTAAATGACTTCAGACCAGTGGCACTGACCTCACTGGTCATGAAGTTGAATTTGAAAAGATTGTGAAATGGTTGTTGTTGTTGAGGGTGGGTGAGGCCTTGGATCTGATGCAGTTTGCATACAGGGCTAACAGGGAGGGTAGAGGATGCCCAAATCAGGCTTGTGCAAAATTCCAGAATTGAATTCAAACTGGCTCTGAAATTCCAATTCAATTCTTGAATTTCACTTGCATTTCAATTGAGGTAGCAAACAGGAAGCCGAATTGCAATTCGAATTGTGCACAACCCTGGTCCAAATTACACTACTAAACCTCCTGTACAGTCATCTAGGTACACACGCCAGGCTCTTGTTTCTAGATTTTTCTTCTGCTTTTAATACTATCCAGCCACATGTTTTAATTAGAAAACTGTTATCAGAATTTAATCTTGAGAATAAACTTGTGGGCTGGATTATGGATTTTTTAACCAACAGATCATAAAGGTCAAAGGTCAATGGTTGTCTTTCAGAAAGGCGCGTCTCTTCCACTGGCTCTCCTCAGGGTTGTGTACTTTCCCCTCTGCTCTACATCCTCTACACCAATGACTATATAAATATAAATAGGCACATCCTGAAGTTTGCTGATGACACAGTTATTGTTAGTTTACTGCATAAACATGAATCCCAGCATGAGCCAGTGGTTGATGAGTTTGTCAGTCTTTTGAAGTCTTTTCTTCAGTTAAACATCTCAAAGACAAAAGATATGGTCATTGATTTTAGAAGAAACCAATCTTGTTCTCCACCACTGACTCATATAAATGGAAGTTGCATAGAGATGGTTGACCAGTTGCATAGATCTGGGCACAACGTTAGACAACAGGCTCAAATTTGATGTGAATACGGAGGCAATTTGCAAGAAGGTACGACAACGGTTGTACTTCCTTAGGAAGCTTAATTTGTTTAATGTGGATAAGGTTATGCTGTCTTTATTTTACAAATCTTTTATAAAATCTGTTCTCACCTTTTCTTTTATTGCCTGGTACAGAGGCATCAGTCTTAGGAACAAAAACAATCTCAGCCATATTGTGAAGGTGGCTGGGAAGTTGATTGGCTATCCACAGTTATCCTTGCGGACCATTTATGAGAAGCATGTCATCCAGAAGGCAAGGTCTATATTGGACTGTAAAAATCATCCCCTTCATTGTTCATTTGAAGCTCTTCACTCAGGCTGGAGACTAAGAGTCCCTTTTTATAAGTCCAATAGGACAAAAAAATATTTTATTCCTGGTGCAATACGCCTGCTCAATTTGCACAATTTTGCTTTATTGCGCATAAATTATTCTGATGACCATCTGTCAGAAACATAGATAGATAAGACACTTTCTTAACTTATATTAACCTGTGTCTTTTTCCCCATCTTGTGTCTTTGTGTATCTTTGTGCTATTTATGTGTACCTGGTACCTATGGTATACTATAGGCGTGTAGTTTTACATGTGGGGTCTATGTGCTTCGCCACAAAGGTTCTGCTGCTATCCGTAGCCATATCTGCAGATCACAGTGCAAAGCCCTTAAATAAAGTATCAACAATCCTCAAAATAGCCTGCACACACGCAAACATGAACCAGAGAGGGTTTTCTTCCCTTTTTTCTTTTTTTCTGAAGTGGCTCCTCTTCGCTGACGTCTCTCTTGAGTCGGTCGAGACAAAATAACACACGACAGCGTACAGCCATTGTCTCCCTCCTGAGTATAGGCTTGTGTAAGAGGCACCTTGTCCAACAGCCGGAGGAAGCATAGCGGGTATACACACAATTTGCCCGAAATTGGTTCACCCGCTCCAGGGCTGCAAAGAGGGCCTGATCGGCCATCACTGTAGTAGAGCGTTAATACTGCATGCACTGTCTAAACCATGCATTCACAACACAGACTGAAGAGCTAGTGCACTCATAAGAGTAGACAGGCTTTTATCACTCGTCGAGAGTGAGTAGGTCAATTTTTTTTAACATTTGTTATGTTCGTTTTATTCTGTAGCATCCCCATGTTCTGATCAAGGTGAGTAAATGTCCTGAATACTGTATTTTGTTTTTGTTTGGTTTTGGATATGTTAGTTCGGTTTCACTTTGTTGTGCCTTTATACATTAAAACATTAAGCAGGACATTTCATCCAAGGTGAAACTTTAAAGGATACACATTTGTATCACTCAAGCTGAGTAGGCGAACTCACAACTTTGTTGTCATTAACAACGTTGCTTGGGCTTGCTTGAAATGTCTTTGTTTCATTTGTTTTGTTTGTGTTTATGTTTGGCTTGACCTAATTAGTTTTGTTTTGTTGTGTTTTTAGAGCCAGGCTCCTCTCGGTGGCCATGGTGACAATGGTACGAACGTCACCAGAATCAGAACCAGTCAGGGGGGCGATGCCGGGGGGGCAGGGGTACAGGACGCAACAGACGAGGAGGCAGCCCCGGACAACTCTGTCTACACGGTGGGCTACATCTATCAGTCAGTTAGCCTGTCGGTCTGTCTGTCTGTCTATATAACTCCTGTTATGTCTATCTCTGTCTTCCTTTCCATACATCTGTCTACATACACAGTCTTCTACTAAGTGAATGTGTCTATTTATTTGTCTGTCTTGAAAATGCATCTTATGTTTGTCATTGAATAAATGTTGCTTAATCTGTCTGTCTACATGCTTATTTGTTTGTCTCATACACATATACATTTCATGTCTATGTTAGTCCATGCATGGGTCTGCTTAACCATCATTTTGTGTGCGTGTGTGTGTGTGTGTGTGTGTGTGTGTGTGTGTGTGTGTGTGTGTGTGTGTGCTTTCAATGCTGCCCTGCAGGAACAATCTGTGATAGAATAGCATTGCCCTTGTGTTATTTATACTGACTTACCAGTAGTTCCTCTCTCTGTGTCTCTCTCTCTGTCTCTCTCTCTCTCTGTCTCTCTATCCTAGACCCTGGAGTCCCGTCCTGCATCGATTTATGATGTGTTGGATCGATCCATCTGCATCAAACAGCAGGACGCAATCAAAGAAGAGCAGCAGGAAGAGGTCACAGAAAAAGGTCAGCCATAGACAAAAACATTCCAAATTAGAATGGGCTCTGCTCTGTTCAAGGGAATAGCTAGAACCAGAGCCATATAAAGGTACCTGGCTCTGGCTAGAACTATTCAGGACCTCCTGAAAATTCTCAGCATCTCTAGTCTCAATGTTAACGTATGCCATACTGCCTTTCATTTTCGGTGTCTGGCCCTTGTGGACAACCTATAGAATCTATATAGAAACGCCCCCTATACATTCCTCTCTCCTTCACTTGCTTGCTTCTGTTGAACTATTTCTAGCTCTTGCAAGAGGAGAGGAATAGTCCAGTACAGCTCTCACAAAACTATCATTTGGCCTGATTAAAGATGTTAATGGCCAACTTTATTATTGTGTAGGCCTTCATTTTTTTAATGATGTTTTCTTTGTTTCCTCTTAGGATGAAGTTGCCCCTGCAGAGGATGGGATATTTGAATCTGTCTATGAGAATCTGTGATGAATTTTTGTAACGCCATCAGTCGTATTGTCTTGTGAAAACATTTACCTGACCTGCCCTCTGTGCCGTGGTCTTTTATGTAGCTTGTGTTGCCTGTTTTTAAACTGTGAAGACAAATGTGTCATTTCATTCTAGTGGGTTGAGAGTTGGCAATAAACTATGCACTCGTTTGTCTATCTTTGAATGATTACATCATCTTTATATTGACAATTGGGGAAATCATTTATGAGGTGAGTTCAAGACAGACAGCATGGTGCAGAGCGCAGGCCTATAGGCCTATGATTCAATGCAAACAGTGAAGCGTTGAAGACTGTTGTTTGTTCAAGCGCTCTAAGAAGGCTATTGTTTACTTTCTATATCAATGTAAATATAGGTTTCATTTTTTTTTTACTTTTCATTTTTATCTTTCACCTTTAAATTACTTTAGGTGAATAGGCGATGTGAAGAAGAGGCTAAGTGGTTCGCACTCTGAAAAAAGTGACTAGACAAAGAACCTTATAGCAAAAAAATTATTAGTTAGCAAGTTAGTCTGGGAAGGAGCCGATTGGCATCTGTTTCCAAATCAGCAAAAACCCAAGAATGTGTATTGACTTTGGAACTGAGTAGCACAGCTGCATTTAAAACCTTTGTTTACAAGAAAGATGTTTGCTGCACTTCTGAAACGATTTGGTAAGAGTTTAACGCACCAATTTAAGTTTCATTTCACTGCTGGTTACATTCCTGGATATTGTAAAATGGGAAGTTCGGACACGTCAGTGGCTACCCACAGGCGCCTTTTCAGACGGAAATTTAAATTGGCTATCAGACCTGATACCTGATACCAAGCTATTCGGTTACCATCGAAAACATAGGGTGGAAAAAGCAACACTTACCCTAATATTGCTCAAATGAACTTTCTTTCTACTGCAGAGGAGTTGCTTATATCTCATGACAGTGCGTCTTCAGCTGTGCTCCATACGTGTCTCTCGCCTTTCCCCTAATCATTTTTAACCGTCATTACCAATTTGCAAATGATGGTGAATAACTACTCATCATGAGATGTACAGTATTTTGTTATATATTTATTCTAATTATGTTTCCCATTGTAATCGTCCAATTTGTAATGTTTTGCATGGACGTGCGCTGGTGTGCGTTCATGAATGATAAAAGGATGGTGCGTGCACCTGCCAATACATATGTTGACAATGCGCTCTTAAAATAAGCACAAAACGTCAGTCTATAGCCTAATTCAGGGGGTAACGTGAGTCAGACAGAAGAGGGGCCTATAGTAGCCTATTCCTGAATCCTGTCCCTTTCAAACTACGTTAAAATTATGTGAGTAGCCACCAGCATAATACAATCTAAACTAGAAAAGCATTTCCTGAAGGAAATACAGTGCATGAAAATGCAAAAAATATGATGTAAAATATCATACAGAGTAAAAACAAACTATATTGGTTGCTAGGTAGATGAGGTTTAATATAGTTGAAGTGACTGAACAGTTAAATAGGTGGATAGTTTATATGGTTAAATGATTTGCTTGGTAGATAAGGTTTAATATAGTTGGAATGATTGAACGGTTAAATAGGTGGATAATACTTAACTTAGTTAACTTAGCTAATGTTTTCATTTTTAGTAGTTATGCTAACTATCATGTTAGCAATGCTAACATGCTAACTATGTTAACCATGTTACTTAGCTAATCATTTTTACTTAACTTAGTTAACTTACTTAACTTAGCTAATCATTTTTAATAGTTTTGCTAAAAATGCTAATTAACATGCTAACGTGTTAGCATGCTAACTATGGTAACCATGTGACTTAGCTAACTTAGCTAATCATTTTTAGCAGTTTTCCTAAAAATGCTAACTAGCATGCTAACATGTTAGCATGCTAACTATGCTAACCATGTGACTTAGCTAACTTAGCTAATCATTTTTAGTAGTTTTGCTAAAAATGTTAATTAGCATGCTAACTAGCATGCTAACATGCTAGCATGCTAACTATGCTAACCATGTGACTTAGCTAACTTAGCTAATCATTTTTAGCAGTTTTGCTAAAAATGCTAACTAGCATGTTAACATGCTAGCATGCTAACTATGCTAACCAAGTTACTTAGCTAACTTAGCTAACTAGCTACAGTGGGTAGGAGTCATAGTTGATGACAAGTAACAGTTACAATGGCTGAACAGTTAAAAAGTTCAGTAGTTTAAAGGGTTAAATCGTTTAACAGTGAAATATTGTAGTGAGGACTTTTATTTTGAAACAGTTTTTGGCAGAGGAAGCAGTTGAACAGGATGTGTAGTCTTAATAGGGCCAGTTTGTATGCTTAAAGCCTGAGACTGGCAGTTGATGCTGGTGGCCTGGCCACCTGGCCTAGGATTCTAATTGCTTAACGGCAGTCTTAATAGAGCCATATTTATTGTATGCTTAAAGCCTCAGACAGAGTATATAGTTTAAAAGTTAAATGTAGATAGTGTAATGGATGTTGATAGACAGAAAGTTGAATGGATGTTGATAGGCAGATTGTTTAATGGATGTTGATGAATAGTTTAATGGGTGGATGAGTGAATGGTTTGAAGAGGATGAATGGATAGAAAGTTGGATGAAATGTGTCTTATATCCTTGTAGAATGGAGAGACAGAGAGAGTTGGTCTAGTTCAGTAGAAAGCAGTTGATACAGGTGCAATCAGTTGAACTGATTCTTTGATGGGGCCTAGATGAGCAGCTGGAAGATGATACCAGGTGCAAATCAAGTTAATTAGTCCATTGTGATGTCATCAGCCCATTTTAAGTCTATGGGGAAATTTTGAGTAGTTTTTAATTAATAGTTTAAAAAGTATAAAAGTTACAAAGATGAAAAATACAAAGCCCACATGTCATAAGTAAGACCTACGCAACGCAGTTTGAATGAAGTTTCTACGTTAAACGGTTGAAGCTGCATTAACTGCGTTAGAAGAAGAAGAATAAGAAGAAGAAGAAGAAGAAGAAGCCTAGGAAGAACAGTAGAGTGCATTTTCATGCACTCTAATTAAAAGACAAAATCTTATTAGGTTATAGGTCCAAATCTATGACTCTAAGCCTTAGTTAAAAAAAAACCTTCAGGTGTACAGTAAGTAACAAGTCAAAGAACCACATGTGTAATATAGAGCTTAACAAAGATACTCTAGTTTGTAATTTATTTTAAAGTATACATTTTGAAGACAAATGGAGTCATACCACAGGTCCAGGGATGGATTACTGAATGGGCCTACCTACAGGGCCCAAGAGCTCAGGGGGCCCTGCCCAAGCCTCTGTGTGAAGTAAAAAAATCTTCTATGGGAGAATGCCTCAGGACCCCTCTATCTGGAGGAGAGGTGGGGGGGGGGGGGGGGGGGGGGGGGGGCATCTCTGCCCAGGGGTTCATAATCCATCCATGCCATGCTATGTCCGTCAAATGTTTGGAATACCCTAATTGACTGACTTAACTAACGACTTGTTTGTGATTTTTAATAATATTTTTTGCATGGTAGGAAATGTATTGAAATTCTGTTTGGGGGTCCCTCAGACCCCACCACAGATTTGGTCCCCCCCAATTTTGACATCATGACAATGGCCTTGCCACACCCCTGGGAGCATTGTTTAAAAAATAAACCGAATACTGAATTAAACTTTGCGCGGGTGGAAAACGAGTTTTACGCCATGCGCCAGTATGCAAAATACAGCCCTACATCAGTTTCCTAGGCCTAGAGTACAAAGAAAGAGACTATCCAATAGAATGGCGAGGTTTATATGACATATCAGCACGTGATTTTCTGTTGTCATTAATCATGGCAGCCGAAGGAGACTTCCTGACGCGCTATCGAGCAGTGTCAAATAAACTGAAAAAGTAAGCCATTTTCTTCCTTCCGAGTAACAGTTAACGCTTGTTTTCGTTAAACCTGAGTTAAAATTCTATACATATGTGCTTCACCCTAAACACATTGTAGAATAACTAGTTCGTTGGTTAGGCTAGTTGGATAGCTAACCTAAAGCAACATTAGCACCTAACGTTAGCAACAATATAACGTATTGCTTGATATATCTATAGATACAGCATGCTTGAATATTTTTATCAACAAGTATTCTGCAAAAGCTTTTATGTTGCCATTAAAAGTCGTTGTATTCACTGACGCTAACCGGCTATCATGCAGCGGTTGTGTTTGTTTTGAACCTGTCATGCAATCTAGCCTAGCTAGCTAAGCTAGTTTTAATGAGAAGTTACGATAATGTATCATTACGTGTGCTTCAGCGCAACATTATGTATTTTGTCTTGGCCATTGAGTTACATTTAACCGTGTGGTCTTCCATTAAAGGCGATTCCTTCGGAAACCCAACGTAGCTGAAGCCAGCGAGCAATTCGGTAAGTGACATTTTCTAAAAAGACAAAGCGCATCTTTCACCATCTGCAGGTAGGATAACGTTATTCATAAACTTTATGGAAATGTTTCATCAACGCTCATATTCAGGATTTCTTACATTGCGCCTAACCTTACCATACTGTAGGTTTCTCCAAGTCTATCATTTTCAGAGATTAATAGGAGTTTGTCATTTCCACTTTGGTGTCGTTTGCAGGTCAGTTAGCCAAAGAGTTGAAACAACAGGACTGTCTTCAGTATGCAGCGTTCTGTAACTTGGCCATGGCTCGGTAAGTTAACCTTTGACCTCTTGAACTCTCTTTACACCTGACTGCAGCAACTGGGTACGCTCACACACTCTGCTATCCTGCTAATCGGATGCCTTTTATCGTCCATGGGTTCCAACTCTGGTCTTGGGAATTGCAGCCTTCTCGATGCTTTATAGCACAGAATGGGAGTATATGTGGATTTTTATCCCACATAGAAAGCATAAATGTTTTCCTGTGGATGTTGACGTTCGCACGGAAACCATTTTGCATGCATATTTCATGTCCCAGTCTATGCAATGCATGCTTATTATTTCCTATAAAATACACACAGACATGCAAATGAACATTCATGTATACATCCATGTATACAAGCTCACATACATGTCGCATGTATACATCTATACATGCACACACACTCACACTCTCTCTCTTTCTCACTCACTCACTCACTCATTCAAACAGACACAGACACACACTCACACACACACACTCACACACCAGGGGATCTTGCATGCGCATCCCTCTCTCTCTCTCTGTGCTGCTTGCGTATCCAATCACTGCCATTAACCGCAACTCCTGATTTCTGAAGACCCATACTTGCCAGAGGTGAGGTGCCTTGCATTCAACCACCGCCTTTGTGTAGGTGCGAGCAGACCCTGTTCAACGCCCCGGGAGAGGCCCTGGCGCTGACTGACGCCGCCCGCCTCTTCCTGCTCTCCGAGCGGGAGAACCGGGCACTCCAGGCCCCAGGCTTCGATGAGCACCTGCAGGCCGCACTCAACTGCTACAGCTTCGCCATCAAGGTAACAGCACAGGGTCCGTTCAACTGCACAGGGTCTGTTCAAATGCACACTGCACAGGGTCCGTTCAACTGCTACAGCTTTGCCATCAAGGTAACAGCACAGGGTCTGTTCTTTCAGGACGACCCTATTTAGGCAGGGATCACATTGACCAGCGGCAAGCGGCAGCTTTCCTATTGTTTGCTATGCTTTGGCAGCAGAAAAGTTCCAACTCCAACTTTTCCGCTGCCTCTTTTTCGTTATGTGTGATGCAAAAAAAAAGTCTTCACTCATATCAGGGACTGAAGAAATGTTTTTTGAATCTCAAAGAGATCTTGTGTCCAGAGGTGGTGGCTTGAGTTTTGCGACCTTGAAGGAGGGATTTTTTTTGGATGACATCTGACATGATTGCTCCTTTATCTCTTGTCTTGTAGGTGTACATTGAGATGAACCAGCCCGTGATGGCTGCTAGTTTGTGTCTGGAACTGGGTAATGCTCTCAAGGTAACGATTCAACTATTCACTTTGTCAAAATCTCTCCAGCATCTTGCTAGCGTTTGGTGTGATCAGTGCAAGTAAAGAGCAAGAGGCTTTTGTAAGGAGCTAGTAAAGGCGCTCAAAGCCCTTCAGTGATAGTTCCAACATTTCATATATAAATTGATTATAATACCCATTATAATATCTTTTTTTTTTTTTATGAATTCACTCCTCTGGTCATTGTCCACCATCCCAAAACGTATCCACTCTGCCATCCAACAACACACTTTGAAAATGTTCTGAAATCCATCCCCAACGTCTTTCGTTGCCTTACATCACTGTGCATCAACCCTACCATCAACACCCCAACCAACCCCACCACCCTTCCTCATCCTCTTCCTCTTCCTCTCCTCAGGAGATGAACCGGCCCGGTGAAGCCATCGTGCACTTCCAGCGGGCGTCGGAGCTGCAGACCCAGATGCCCATGGAGTCCCTGCTGTCCCAGTGGGAGATGGCCTCCTGCAAGATACTCACGCGTGAGTACAGTCCAGTCGCTTTATAATCCCAAAAAGGAAACTTTGTCTGGCAGTCAGGTACACAAAAGATGGAAAGACACAATAAACAGATACAGTACAAACAAATAAAATGAATAAATCAATACATTTATTCACTTGGACAGATGATAACCATTTAAATGTAGTAGGACCTATGAAAACAATGTAAAAATGTATATTTATGAGAACAGATTAACGATATGCACAAATGAAATACATTGATTCACCTGGACAGTTATCTTTCAAAGTCAGGGGAACATTAATATGACATGGTTCATCATCCTATTTTCAATCCTCTGGAGGCAGTTGTTCTAAAGTTATCTGATCAGATATTGGCTATTGGATGGATTAAATTCTAAAATTGTGTGTGATTGTGATTGACAGGTGATTATGACGGTGCGCTGGCCGTGCTGTCGGAGATGCAGCTCACGTGTCAGGAGAGAGGCCTGCTCCTGCCCGGCACCAACACCCCCGTCGGTATGGCTCAAATGCTCTCACCCATGACCACCCTAGCACCTGCCTTTGCAGTGGCTTCCACCAAAACTAACTACAAAGTGCCTGTTCGTCAATTTCCTGGTCCACAATGAGTGTGCTATTGGTGCTGTACAAATCAGCGAAATCAAATGAAGAATTCATGTAACACTTTGAATTGTCACAAACTGACTACCGTAAAACTCCAAATAATAGCCCGGGCTTTTATTTTCCCAAATCGCCAAACTGCACAGGCTAGTATTAGAGACAGGCGTCTATATGAGACAGGCCTTTAATTCCCTTTACACAAAACTTTCCCTCTGCAAAGATGGAAAATATTATCGAATTAATTATTTCATCTTATGTCTACCTATATGACTAGGCTATCTGATGACAATTACGGATCATCATTCATTTAGTGTTGAGATTTTGTTCATTGTGAGATACAGTAAGATCCAAATAGCGGGATAGCCAGAACAGATGAAACACGTTTTAATTAAACGTAATCTACAAAGAGATCGTATCACACTGAAAGCTCATATTTTGTAACTAGCAAATAGCCTATATCGGTCCTTTGGCAAATACAGTTGCATTATCAGCCCTGACCAAAACTGTTCAGGAATTATTTATGCAAAAGTGGAACGTGCTTAATGTTTCATTCTCCCTCCTTTTCGGCACCAATGAAACAGCATGAGAGAGCATGAACCATATTGTTTCTCTAGTTTTGTATTTGCCAAATTTGACAACAGTCTACATTCAAATCATAGCCTACTTCCAGGCTCGCAGGAACATATTTTCGACCAGGGGTGCTGAATAACAAAATAATCATGGATGTCCGACGATTTCTTCCCCAGCATATGATTCGAATTTAGACAGCTAAATACGCCATTTCACCGCCGTGTATGAGTAGGTCTAAGAGTGAGAAGTTTTATAATGCCCTGGGCAGCCACATTCCACTGCAACTATGCGCAGCACTTGCCACTCCGACTCATCAATAAAAACTGCGCGCACACAGCAGTCCAATAGAAGCGCACTTGACTTTACATCATTAACCTATTCAGTAGGTTATATAGCCAGAGAATGTCCGTAGACGGGCTCTGATATAGCCTAGTCTAAGGTAAATTCCTTTTCTGACTTCTTTCTCTTTATCGCCATGGCATTTAGAATAAAGAATAACGTTCGCGAACCGTTCTGGTTTTGTTGCCAGCATAAAAACAAGCTTACCATCGGCCTATCCGCAAATTTTAAACACAAGGGATGAATTGAACGATGACGAAGTCGGACATATAGGCATAGTTCATATTGGAAAAAAAGTTATACAATTTGGAACTCTAGCTTTTCCCCACCGCAGTCTTTTAATGCCATCTAATCATAACGTGCGCAGTCTGCGCCATACTTACGCCCAAATCACACCCAAGATTCGCAACGAGATGAGCAGCAACTTCATGCAACATTCTAAAACCTTGCAACTGTGACCAGACATGTGAATGCTTTGCGACGGCTTGTAACGACGTGCAACATCTAATTCGCACTGCTGTAACCTCCTTTCTGTAACGGTTTCGTGTCATTGCGAATCTTTAAACAGACGATCTGACGGGAAGAATTTTTAGAAGATTAAATACAACCCGAAACTAAAAAACAGACCAGGCCTCTACTGGAGACCGGCCTTTAACCCAAACCTGTCGCCACGCCAGGCGTTTAAAAGAGACAGGCGTCTCTTAGGGACTCGGCGATTATTTGAAGTTTTACGGTAACTTTGTTAGTCATGTCTCTGAACGGCCCCTCCAGATCTATGAGTGAGCTGGCCTATGTTGTCCTCAGTGCTACATACATATCTCAGCATTTAGGACCTGTCTACCAGTGACCTTGACCAGAACCATTTCAACTGTTGTACAGTACATCAGTGGTCTCTTGTGAACACAAGTCTACCGGTAGTTCCTATTAGTGACTGGGATCGTTGCTGTTGGCTATTATATGTTTTATTTGTAGGCAGTGGTAGTGCAGTGGCTTAGGAGCTAGCCAACTTATCTTAGCTGGGCTAACATGCAAGAGTTGTGGGTTGAATTGAGCAAGGCACTCAAGCACTTAACCCCACGTTGCTCTGGGGACAAAGGCCCTGTAATATAACTGACATTATGTAAGTCTCTTTGGATAAAAGCGTCTGCTAAATTAATATACGTGTACATTTGCCGGCTTGCTCTTGTTCTTGTTCAGCTGCAGACATACTGCTATCTGCTGTGGCGATATGTTGTAGTCACTGTCTAGTCGCTAACACTAACTCTAGATGACGTGCTGACATCTGCGGTGTTGAAAGTGGATGTGTAGTTGAGATTCCCATCTTGTCGTTTGCGGTAGTGTTGCTCACTGCCACACAGGCAGCAGAGTCATGGTGACCACGTTTCTGTGGAAGGCTGCACACGCACCCTCATTTTGACACACTTCCTTTGATACATAGAAATTTACATGTTACACACTTGGGAGAACTTCTCTTAATCCTACAAAAAGACTTCACAAAAATAGTGTGAATATGTCTTCAGACACCCCTTTGACTCAAATGAATAACTATTTGTTTTTGAGTATTAACGATGATTTAATTTGGATAGAAGTTAGTCAGAAGATAGTTGGATTAATGAGGTCAACAGTTTTTGAGTATGTTAATGTTTTGATCATGTTCTGTGTGTGTGTGTGTGTGTGTGTGTGTGTGTGTGTGTGTGTTCCAGGGGCGTTCATGGACCTGATGGCCAAGTGTGAGATCTCCAGGGTGCTCCTGCTCATGTTGCTAGAGGTGGATCTCACTCACCATGAACAAAACAAACAAACTAAACAAAATAAACATCAAGGTCCTTTCTCACAATATATAGTGTTACAAGAACAGAAATTATGATGATTTTAAGAAGATCTTAAAATAATACCTTCAAACTCATTTTGATGCTTAACTGACTTAAAATTCGGAGAATGGAGTCTTTGACATTGCTGATGCGTGCCCAAAACAGCAGGTATTTTACTCTGTAGTACTGTTGGCGCGGATAGGAGTATGGCCCTTTCGTCAGTTTTAGATTAATTTGGTTCCCCTTTAGCGCTGAATGGGTACCTAGTACGTCGGAAAGTATAATTGCTATTGCATACAGCAATTTCCTGTGTATAAACCGCTGGACTTCATTTCAAATAAAACAAAACAAAACCATGTATTAACCTCACCTGTGTATTAAGTGCAGTGCCCAATAGCCCAGTGAATCAGAATAAGATCGTTCTTTAATCAGAAAGAATGAAGAAAATAAATGTATTCCCATGTATAGCCCCATGTATTAATCTCATAGCTGAAGACATTTTGCAAAATCAATGTACCGTATTTTCCGGACTATAAGTCACACTTTTTTTCATAGTTGGCTGGTCCTGCGACTCAGGTGCAACATATATATATATATATGTTTTTTTCCCTCTTCATGACACATTTTTTGACTGGTGCGACTTATAGTCCGGAAAATACGGTATAAACCTCGGTCAGTGGTCAGGAAATTACAGCACTGTCACTGTCCATCATAAAGAAGTAATACTTATCTCTGTTGTCTGATTGGTTGTCCTCAGCCCCCGCCTCAGAAGCTGCTTCCTGAGCATGCCCAGACGCTGGAGAGGTACGCCTGGGAGTCCTTTGACTCGCACAGTCAAGGTGAGCGCACACACACACACGCGCACACACAGACACACACACACCTCTCTCTCCCCCACTCTCTTCCTGTCAGTCTCTCAACTGTTCTATCGAAATAAAGGCAAAAAAAACCCCAATCAACCATCATTAACTAATCATCATTAATCATCAACTTGGTCTGTCTTTCTCCTCTAGTGACCTTCCTTCCAGAAAATATTTTCCTGCTCCTCCAGTCTGTTGTGGTAAGTGCCCAAGTTAATGTCCTCATGCCCTGGACATGTAAATGGAAGTATAGGGATGTAAAGGGCATATTTGTTTATCCAAAGTGCAAAGTCCAGTGAACCACATTACAAGGTCAAGACAAGAAGTTTGAATTCCATTTAGATGTTCTGAATTCCATTTGGATGTTCTGAAGTCTTTTTTTGTAGGATGTCCGACCATTAAGCCATTGCTCTCTAACCAAATAAAGTACCAAGAAAGGTTGTGCCACTTAATTCAGCCTCATCTGTAGGTTGCTTTAGAGCAGAACAAATGTACATTTAAGGTTCCTCCAAAATGAATAAATGGACATTGTAAAGTTAAAAGCCTGTGCCAATTGAATAAATGTAGTAATAAAAGCATTTGCAAATGAAATGTAAATGTGCAAGGCTTTTTCCAAATTAACAAATGTAGGATTTACTAATTGTGTGTGTGTGTGTGTGTGTTTAAGATGGCCTGTCAAGAGAAAGACACAGAGTCCCTGAAGTCTCTGCAGACAGAGCTGTGGTACGTCTCATGTTATTCATATTCATATTATTTATTTATTTTTGTCCACTGGAGTCGTAATTTGCTCCAGTGACATCAGTACGTCTAGTTTAGTTCTCATCATTACCTGTGATTTTATTTTCATTTATTTTGTTTGGGGGTGCGGGGGTGGCCACTGAGCCACTCCTCCCCAATCTCTGCTTGTCTTCTATTTCTTCCTCAAATTTGAACCATTCCTTTATTATGTTTTGTCTGGTTATTTCTCATCTTCTACATCTCTCCTTTGTTGTGTCTGGTCTCCTCTCTGTCTCTATCTTATGTGAATATTCTTTTATTTTTCTAAATGTTTCACTTGCTCACTTCACAGGCCTCTTTTCTCAGCCGAGGAGAATCACCTTCTCCATTTGGTGGTGCAGGAGAGAATCACCCCCTCTGGCCAGGGCGTTTAGTTTAACCCATCCCACAACCCCACCCCCAGAATCATGGTCAAAGGAACATTCCAGCCTCTCTGCCTGGTGCAGATAGAACACTTTTTTTTTAGTTTTTGTTTCTACAATGTCAGTTTACTAAAATCACTAAGTTTGATTCGGAATGTGACCTCCTTACATGTCTTGGTTAAAGCTGAGGTGCGTCATCTGTGGTCCAATCATGAGTTTTGCACAAGATGGCCGCCCCCACCCTCCCCCGGTCGAGGCTGTCTGCTTGTAGCGGAGCGCCTCCATCTGGCGAGCGCCTGCACTGCGCTCAGTAACGTCTTGTTTTGCTCAGCCTGCTGTAACTGAGCTGTGAAGCTATGGAGATTATATATATTTATTCAAGGTTTTATGTCTGAAGGATATGCTTATATAAATGTAAGGTGTAAATAAACAAACAAACAAACAAAAACACACTACTGCAAAGTCTGGTGTCATTCCTTGGTTTATTGATGCGAGTCTGGTTTCCATGATGAGTACACACATGATGTGTGACAGAGGTAATGAGAATAAATTTCACTGAATATACCGTAACAGACCGTACCACCAGTCCCCAACTGTAGGACGGAAACTCAGTAGAGTAAATAGCACATACATCCCTTAACTGCAGGTGGTGAATCTAGATTTGTGCTACCCACAATGTGGTTTTGCGGGAAAAAAAACCCTCCTTGTCCAAGAGGTTTTTCTTTATACACAACCTTCATCAGTGTGTGTCAGGAGTCGGGTGGGTTTTGATAACCTGATAGTAACCAAAAAGTTTAAATCCCAGCACTGGCTAACGCTTATGCTAAACTAGCGAACTGGAGATGGGCAAACTCTTCTGGTACATCTACTCTATTTAACTTGGCACTTAGCAGGAAAACTCAAAAGCCAACTATAGTATCCTTCCATTAGACAAAGCCACCCGTCTAATAGCACAACTTCCACTAAAAGCATCACTTTTGATTTGTAACCTTTCAGAACAGCAAGACCTTCCCGTCGTGATTTCCACTAAAGTGTTTCAAATCACTTCGGAGATACTCACGCAGACACCATCCTGATGATGCCCTAAACCGGTCTGCTTATGCACCAGCAGTGGTACAATGGATACATAAAAAAAGAGTAACAAAAGTTTTAAAACAAAAAAAAAACATTTATCATATAAAATAGCAAAATGAAGATAATCAACAGTGACTAGATGAATGATTCTGGTCCTCATAACACTGGTCTACCCCAGCAGCTATACTGCACTAGTGAATGTGAACGTGAACACACACACACACACACACAGTTAACTTGAATTGGACAAGTCGACTTTACCTGAACAAAGCTCTCAGCATGTACAGAACAAGGGTCAGCTTGAAAATTTACAGAATGACAAAGTTTGAGCATATATATCTCTCTGTCTTTATACATTACTCTGTCTTTATATACCATACTTACATAGAACTATACATATTTCTTCTTTTGTTTACATCGCCTCAGCTTGTTTCCTCTCTCTACCTCACAGTGCCAATGCTATTTCCTCCAAGCCTCTCATGGCTGTGCAGAAACACACTAACATCTAGTACTAGTGCCCAAAAGTGCTAACCTGACTCCGCTTAGCTCCGCCTAGCTCCACTCACATCCATCTGGGACCTCTTCCGTTGAGAGTGATTTCTGCACCAGATTTTATGGTAGAGCCAATCAGGACGCAGGGCGGGAGTTTTATAGATGTGACATAGGGCTGTATTTTCGGTCACCAGCGCATGGCGTAAAGTTCGTTATTCACCGGCGCGAAGTTGAATTCGTTATTTTGCACCTTTATTTTTTAAGCATTGCGCCCAGGGGTGTGGCAATTAACAACCTAGGGAGGGACCTGGCGCATTGTCTAAAAATCGCTATCATACACCACCTAAACCTGGTCAGAAGTCAATGGAGAGTTGTTCATATGCTATTTTAAGAGCGCATGTCAACAGTCATATTGGCAGGTGCACGCACCATCCTTCTATCATTCATGAACGCACACCAGCGCACGTCCATGCAAAGCATTACAAATTGCACGATTACAATGGTAAACATAATTAGAATAAAGATATTACGAAATACTGTACATCTCATGATGAGTAGTTATTCACCATCATTTGCAAATTGGTAATGACGGTTAAAAGTGATTAGGGGAGAGGCGAGAGACAATGGAGCACAGCTGAAGACGCACTGTCACGATATAAGCAACTCCTCTGCAGGATAAATGTTGTTTTATTCAGTCATTTGAGCAACATTAGGGTAAGTGTTGCTTTTTCCAGCCTATGTTTTCTATGGTAACCCATTGTCAGTCAATAGTGAAAGTAACTGCATATAACTGTCTTGTCGTTGACTGACTCCTTGGTGAAGTTAGTTTCACTTTGCCAATGAGTTCAAATAATAGACGAGTGCAAATGCGTGAAGGCTATGCTAGGTTTTAGTAAAGCATGGTTTAAGAATGACTATTCCATACGGTCTCGCAAGCAGCCTCCTTCAAATGCGCCGTTGAATGCCAAAATACCGATGCATTTATTTGACATATCGCGCGTTGCGCCGTTAAAGGGAATGACAGATGTCATTCTCATTGGTTTAAAATGATGTTACGCCCCAAACACACCCATATGACTGATTAAAAGACCTAGGAACACCTTGTTACGCCATGCGCTCCACTTTTGAGAACGAAACCCCTCCCAATGTGAACTGGACATCCTACTAAATTTGAATAGACTTTTGACGAGTGACGATGCACTTTAGAATGTCATGATAGGGCCCATAGCGTAGAAGCGACTGTGAGACTGTTATCAGCGTCACGGGTTGGCTTCGATGTGAGTGGTTGAAGTAGCCCGGCAATAGATGACGGACAAGTGGCTTATCCAATCATATGCAAGCATTTTTTGATTAGGCCCAGCCTTCTGAAGCAACACTTCAATGGATTGATCCCAGATGGATGAGTGGAGCTAGGCGGAACGAAATTCATCTGGCGAGAGTCAGGTTACAAAAGTGCCCCATTGCCAACAACACTAATTGAAATCAGTACTGTATGCTCTCAACCGAGGTGTGAAAGTTCAGGTTCAGAAAAGATCAAATAAAAAAAAAAAGGTCCTGTCAGATTTTGGGCCCTTACGAGTCAATTGTTTATGTACATTCCCATCCAAATAGTGCAGGCAGGCAGGCGCAAAGTAACTGCTGGATTTTTTTTTTTTTTTACTGTGCTCAATAATGCTAATAAATCCAACTGGTGCAAAGTTTGAGTTGGCAGATCTAGCCTCACACACATGGTAAAGTCTCCGTAACCTGTAACTAAGACCAACCCCTTAATAATGTCAGTATGTTTGGGGGGGGGGGGGGGCAAGAAAACAAAGAACATAGTGTTCAAGAACAAGAAGAGCAAATTTGAGACATTTGAGCTACAAGACAGCACATCTGAGGTGGTGCATCTGGAGAGCTGACATAGAGAGAGAGAGAGAGAGAGAGAGAAGGAGGGAGATGGAAAGAGTGGAGGGAGATATACTGATGGAAACCCCAGCTGTTCGATCATCTAAGCAGGACAGAGAAGGTGAGAGTCCGTACAGACTCCCACATTATTTTGGCTCAGCAGGGGAAGTCCAGACGGACAGTGCGGATAGATAGATAGATAGATAGATAGAAAGATAGATAGATAGAAAGATAGATAGATAGACAGATAGATAGAAAGATAGATAGAAAGATAGATAGATAGAAAGATAGATAGATAGACAGATAGATAGAAAGATAGATAGATAGATAGACAGATGGATAGATAGAAAGATAGATAGATAGACAGATAGATAGACAGATAGATAGATAGATAGATAGATAGATACTAAAGCAAACGTCTGTTATCCGCACTGTGCATTCTGGAACATATCCCCACAAGTGTACTTTTGGCCTTGAGAGCCTGACTGAGAAGCACTGCCAAGGTGTCCCAGCACCCCACCCCTCCTTCCTCCATTACCCAGAAGGCAGCTGACGCTGGAACACTCATGATTTGGCCTGACCCGGATCTGGCATCGATTTGGCCCAGATGTGGTGTGGATGTTGTTCTACACTGATGTTCCAGATCTGATCCTGCTGCTCTGTGCCAGTGTCAGCTGCCTCTGGATGACTGTTTGTGTGTGTGTGTGTGTGTGTGTGTGTCTGTGTGTGCGTGTGTGTGTGTGTTTGTGTTTCTTCTTCCTACTCGATGTTCTTCCTCACTACGATGTACAGTGCGCCGGTGAGCAGAGCGAGTAGCCAGGCCAGCCAGGCCAGGACGTACGAGTAGCCATACCAGCCGTCCTTCTCCCCCTGGTGGAAGTGGTCCGTGTACACCGACAGGCACACCATCAGACAGAAACCTGACCAATGGGAGAGAGGGGGAGGGATAAGCGTTATTTATTTATTTTTTATAAAGGTCTATTCTACTATTCTACATAGTGTCCTCAGGTCTTAAAGGTGCTCTAAGCGATGCTGGGTAACGTCACTTCTGTTGACTTTCAAACAAAACAGAGAGCTAGCTCGCTACTTCCTCCCCCTCCCCCTCCCCTTCCGTGCTGCTCCCGTGCAATTGAAACTCTCCTAAACGTGCATCTCGTCTGTGATTTGCTGGAACAGTTTGTTATGTTTTTATGGGCTAGGTTTGCCCAGCTTGTTGCTGTTTTTGGAGCCTGGGCTGTCCACAGAGATCAAATTTTTTTACAGTGTATTCAGGACACACACAGCTAGCGGATGGTTAGGTGATGTTTGCAGTAAGTGACAAAATGTTTTAGCCTAAAAACGTGTGGCATCGCTTTAGAGCACCTTTAATAAAGCATCTGTGTCACACTTTGGTCGAAATACCAAAAGGATGAAGCACCACAACACCTTTTTTCTTACCCTGTCTGAAGAGCCATGCTCAGAGTGGCCCCGTTTGTGTGCCTGTCCTGTACAAACACGAGCATCTTGCAAATGGCTTTTCATTTGCATTATTCTAACTCTAACAGTCATTGCCTTGTAGCCCTTTTCTCTTTTTTCTTTTTTGCCTTAGGACATTTCTTTGTTTATTGCGCTTACAAACTTTATTGTGAAGCACTTTGGTGCGGCTCAGCCGTCTGTAAATGTGCTATAAAAATAAAAATTGACTTCACTTGACTTTGCTCCGACAAGTTGCCAACTAACTAGACCCGAACTTGCAGGAAAAAAAGCAAACTTCCCCAGTCATGAGCGGAGACTTGGTCCAGATAGGTAAAATTGAAGTGGTCATATTCAACAAGCTAGCAGACTTGACGCCACTTTAACCAGCTAATCTGAATGTCTTGCAGAATCACATTTAGGGGCAGCCGTGGCCTACTGGATAGCGCTTCGGACTTGTAACTGGAGGGTTGTCGGTTCGAACCCCGACCAGTAGGCACGGCTGAAGTGCCCTTGAGCAAGGCACCTAACCCCTCACCCCCTCACTGTTGTTGCAGGCAGCTCATTGCGCCGGGATAAGTGTGTGCTTCACCTCACTGTGTGTGCTGAGTGTGTTTCACTAATTCACGGATTGGGATAAATGCAAATTCCAAATTTCCCTCACGGGATCAAAAGAGTATATATACTTACTTACTTATACTTATGTTTTCAGACCTAAGCAGCCAAAAACAAACAACTAACTTGTGCTCTTTTGATGTTTCTGCTCAATTACACTACAAAAAGAACTAGCACTAAAAAAGCACTAAAACTAGCACTGAAAAAAGAGATATTTTCATAATAGGTCCCATTTAAGTCTCTTTTGTATTGTACATTTCATTAGAGGGAGAGAAAGAGATACTTACTTTATTTTTCGCTAAATATTTCATATCAGTCATAGCGTAACTTGAATTTTGTAACTCTCTATTAAAAATGCTAAAATTATTTATCATAATGCTGTAATTAGTTATAGACCCTTTCAAGAGAGTTCCATTATCAGCATCATAGTTGGCCCCACAAGACTTCCGTTTTAACATTCCATATGTTATCTTACAGTTTTTCTCAGTCGATTTGGTGCTTTTCTCAGATCAGAATTAAAATTCTCATAACTATTAGTTCAACCTCCACAACATTTAGTCATTTGTGCACATCATAGTAGCAATTTCTCCTTCCTCTGAACAAATTGCAAATGCTTTTGGACATGTATCAGTTGCTTTCATACAATTCTCTGCTGTTTTTTAACATTATCATTTGCTTATGTCATGTCAGTCAAAATGAACTATACTTATGGATACTGAATAGTCGTTCCCAATAAAACGAATAGTCTTCATTTCATTGCTTGAGTCATTACATACAAAATTGGTGAACTAGTTATCAAATTCTGTCACAATGCTGTAGAATTGCAAAGAGCATACAGTAAAAATTTACGTATTCAGTGTCTTGTACTCACTTACTCCCCTAACTACAGCAATGTGTAACTTTACTGTAGTTTTCAAATGGCTGTACATGTACTGTATAGTGCTGTCTTGAGCATGTTCAGGTAGTGTCACCGAGTTCTGACCTTTTTTTTGCATTGGAAAACACTGAGAGAACTGTCATTATGAAAACATGACAAAGCCATTTGACTATCTTGTTCATAAACGATGGTGTCAAGACTTCTCATTTTGATGACACTGACAGTTTCATTGACATGAATACCTGCTTTTGAGGAATGGACTATCCATTTTGAGCAAGTGACGTGCTTTTGCAGGTCATCCACTAGGTTTTGCAGTTTGCAGTAATTGTTTTGAGAAATGCACTAACTGCTGTGCAAATGTTAATAGTGATGTGAGAATAGCACCAAAGCGACTGAGAAAAACTGTAATGCAGAGGAAGTAGATTGGGGCCCAAATAGAACGTTCAAGCATTGTTTTTGTTTTTATTGTTGAAAGGGTCCATACTGTATCCACTCTGAGAGCCCCTGGTGTGCAAACTTACAGGCGAAGAGCTGAAGCACCCCTGTGAGTGTGAACCTCTCGCCTTTGCCCAGCATGAAGATCTGGTAGATGAAGGCAAACAGGGAGAAGACCAAGAACATGCAGGCCAGCACTGCGAATGCCTGGACCGCACCCAGGTAGTCTAGGAAACCACACACAAGAGGGAAGAACAGAGCTATCACAGTCTGTGGTGGGACACAAAGGACGACATTGATATTGTCTTGCAGAAGGACACAAGGAGAACAAAAAGAAAACGAAACACAGTCCATAGACATAGTCAATGGGAGGACATAAGAAGAAAGGCAATGGCCAATAAGTGATGAGGTACAATGTTATGTTGTTTTAAAGGTACACTATGCAGGTTTAGGTATTTTTGGCGACTGTAGAGGTCCCTCTAGAGTCGTGATGTATTTATATTTTACTCTGCTGCGTTAAATAGCAAACTTTGTGACTTATTCCCCTGTACACAATGAAAATGCTTTTGTTGTGGAGGTGAAGGATTAACAACAGGCAAAAAGTATCTCCAAAGAGCTATACCTACTGACAAGGTAATGTTTCACGATTCTTGCGAGATTTGGCAGGCTAGCGGCGGCCCCTTCCTGCTTGGCTATCAGGATGATTCGCTCGACTAAGTATAAGTATATATACTCTTTTGATCCTGTGAGGGAAATTTGGTCTCTGCATTTATCCCAATCCGTGAATTAGTGAAACACACACAGCACACAGTGTACACACAGTGAGGTGAAGCACACACTAATCCCGGCGCAGTGAGCTGCCTGCATCAACAGCGGCGCTCGGGGAGCAGTGAGGGGTTAGGTGCCTTGCTCAAGGGCACTTCAGCTGTGCCTACTGGTCGGGGTTCAAACCGGCAACCCTCCGGTTACAGGTCCGAAGTGCTAACCAGTAGGCCACGTCTGCCTAAGAGTTTGTTTACCATCGTAATGACTTTGAAGCTGTTATTTTAAGGTAAATTTGTTTGCATAGTGTACCTTTAAGTAAACAGATAAAATAGGATTAAATTGCGTGACAGAAATCCCTGTATTTTACAAAAGAGGATTAAAAAAGAGATAACAGAGGCTTCAGGCCAACCTCACAAACAAACAAACAAAAAAAACTCATCCGCTGCACCTTATTTCTGCTACACCTGCAACGTGATTCAAGAACACACAAGACGTGCTCTGTGCTCTCCGAGACGTTTCTCACCTCTCCGGTAGGAGCTGGGCAGGTCTGTGTAGACCCACACCTCATCATTGTGCTCCATCACCCAGCGCCCCCATATGTCCGTGTACAGGCTGTCCGTGAACCACCATGCCTGCAAATCACAACATACGACGTCACAAAGACAACACTAAACACTGTCGTACAAAACAGTACAGTTATGTTGCTGTGGAATTATGTTGTTATATTCTGTTATTCCAAACTGCGTAATCTGACGTATCTGCTCTACTGCTGCCTCATTTCAATACATAGCATCACAATACAATATAGCACAATGCATCACAATACAATACATAGCAATACAATACAACAAAATGCATCACAATACTACACATAAACTTCTTTCTTGTGCATTTGTTTAATATAAGTTATCGCCTATTGTGCATAATATAAGTTATCGCCTATTCTTGCCATATTCTTATGTGTGGTCTGTGAGAGCTGTCTCCAGTTCAGTGACTGATTTGAGATTATCTTTTTTTTGAGGTTCTGATTTGGTCATCCAGTGTTTCCCATACATTGACTTATTTGTGGCGGCCCACCACAATATCAACATTGACCACCACACAATGATTTTCCAGGTTGTACTAAATTGTGCTTAAAATCTGGTTAGCATCATAACCACGCTGTGCTAATTTGTTGCATTCAAGTTAATTGCAAACCAACCTCCACAAATGGAATTCAATTCTCTGGGAAACACTGGGTCATCATTCCAAATTGTGCAACTGCACTGCCGGTGTAGAAGACTGAACAGATGAGTAAATGAATGGTTAGGTCCGTGAGGTGGTGTTAGAGTCGATAACTTATGTCTTGCTTGGGGGCCCATTTCTCGCTGTACAATTCAAACGAATCAGAACAAGCCCACAGGGGGAAATTGAGATGTCATCTCTCTGCAGTCTTCACAGATATACACTCACATCGTCAATGACGGCGATGAAGAGGAACACAATTGCGGTGACGTGGAGGAGGCATATTCCAGCAAGGGCCTTTAACATACTCACTGCAAGAGAGAGAGAGAGAGAGAGAGAGAGAGAGAGAGAGGAGAGAGGGGGGAGGCAGAGAGGGACAGAGGGGGAGTTGGAGAAATCGCTTAATATTGCACAGGACATGTGATATACTGTTTTTCACATGCAGACTGATGAGGAGCCAATATGGAGGACCTTAAATCTTCAGTTGCCCGTAGTCATTATTTATTTAGAATGGGTGGCAGAGAAAAATAACGTGATGGTTTCTTCCACAGTGAAGCATTGAGATGGACATTTCTCCTCATTTTAACAGCAACGAGAAAACGAACAGAACTTCACGGTGAAGTTGTATTATTTAGATCTCATGTTGTTTATTGACATTGACATGGCAGCAGTAGAAGACTATATTTATGGATCACACAGTAATTTTCAACGAAGCACTGCTATCGTGTAGGCTAGCCTATAATGTTCCATTTTTAGTTTTGATGTACACAATAAACGATCTGCAGTCCCTGCGGCATATAAGGCTACCTGTTCATTAGGCTATATGAAGGAGGCCCGTGATGATGTAGGTTGAACAGTTACACGGACAGACTTTGTCTGCATAGCAAATCCACGAATAAGATCGACCATCCGAAACATATTTCGGCCTGTCGCCAACGTGCTTGAGATATGCATTAGCCTACTTTAACACTAGGCTATTGTTTAGTAGCCAATGCAACATTTGGAGGACGCAGGCTTAGGTAGGCTATTAAACGCAATATCTTTCCGAAAGTAACTCCCTATGGTTATCATACTGCAATGACAAAATATAAAGTGCCTGAGAAATCATTACCTGCTCAAAGGTCTGCAAATTTACGCACGAGTCTCGATTTTCAAAATAAAAAAAAATCCACCCGACAAAGTCAGCTCAGAGGCAGCATCCCTTGCATCAGTACCGCTACCCTCCTTCCCCCCACGCGTCTCTCGCCTTTACTGCAGTGAAACCCCACCCATCCCAAGGACTTACTTTTCCTAAGTCCTTGCGCAATCCATGGCCAGACCGTCAAGTTCATTTGTCGTCAGACCGTTAGCCTATTTTTCTATTCGCCTGTAAAAAAAAATTCCAAATCAACGGCGCCAAAGCTTTTCGGCAATATATGGTTTAGTGGGTTAGGCTGCTTAATCAGTGTGTGGATTTAAAGAATTAGGCATTTGGATTGGGTCCTACAACTGGGCTTCTCAAATTGACGATTACGAAATGGTTTTCTTATCTGGCTTTGATCGATCAGAATGTGCAATTCCCCTCATTTCCATAAGCTACTCCTTCTTCGTCCACTGATATCTGACGCACTGAAGTCACACAAAAAATAACGTTCCAACTTAGTCCATTATTGTAATCGCATCCCAACCTTCCCCCATCCATAAAGCTCTATAGCCTAGTCTATTATTTCATCCCGCTATTAGTTGCATTAAGGAAAGCTAAAATATTTATGTTGCAGGTAATAATTCGCCCCAGTGCCTTGTCAGCAGCCTAGAAGGTCGACCGGGTCCGGGCTAATGTGCGTCCACGGGACGGCCACCTGAAATCATAGCCTGCATGTCCCTCCCACTATCAGAAAAGTGCTGTGAGCATCGTTGCTTACTGCACACATTCGAACACCGCTATTGGTAGGTCTGGATGCCAATAAAGGAAAATCGGACCAATCACGAGTCTTTGCTTGAAAGTGAGAAGTTTGTTTGCATGGATAGGTAGATAAATGTAGGATTTTTATTTAAAAGAAACTCAGTGGTGCAAAGATGTATTATTGAAACATAGGCTATGTTTATTTAGGCTACAAGTAAAATATTCAATATTATGAAATAGCCAATTAAACATAATTTCATTTAGGCTATGAGAAAAGTTAATGATAGTTGAAAATAGACGAATGTGGCCTACCGCTCGTGATTGGTCACAGTAGCCTATTATTAACAAACACCTGCTATTTAGGGATTTGAAATGTTATTTAATCGGCTAGAGGAATGCTGTTAGTTACTCCTGGTGTGGACTGGTCACCAGAGCATTTTTCAGTGGTTTACTCTGCTTGTTTTATGTTCATGTTAATAATAGGCAGATTTACGAAGAACACGTGAGTGTGTAAGCTGATACTCAAAATGATTAGGGTAGGTCTACCCAAGGCTTGTGCAGTTGTGTGCATTGTCATTGCTTTGGTCGGCGTTTTGCCCACGTGCCTTGGATCTGTCGAAGAGTCGAAGACTTCGTCTAACTCTACCGTAGGCCTACTGTTGCCAAATGAAGCGACTGGAGGAGAGAATGATTTCGAGGATGAGGTTAGCAGCTACAGATACCCACGGAGTGCAAGCCCTGTAGAATATGCGAAACGCGAGGCCGCTTTCAAGAACTATATGTTGAGGACGCAGTCAAGCAAGGCCGTTCCAGAGGACCCTGAAGTTCTGTGCGGAAAGAACTCAATCCATGTAAAAATTCGGTCCGACGATGCCGAAAACCTCCACGTCTATGCACGTGAGTATGGAGTCGATAATTAGACTTGACAAAGTTGAGTGAGTCACGACTAAAACAAGTAGGCCTATCTCATAACCTAATTATTATTATTTGTTCTATGTAAAATTGTTTGTAGCGAATGGCTCACCACTCACCCTAAAGGAACTGCCTGTCTACTGTAACATCATTTCTAAGACATTGAACAGGGAAGTTGTCATGGTATCTCACATTGATGGGTGTTTTGTCAAACCGCAGGTACGTGCTTGCATGATCTTTTCATTACATTTTACCTGACGACACACCGACTCTGGTTGAAGCTGATTTGCTTGATGTATTAACTACACAAACCTATGCGCTAAAAACTCCGAATTTAAAGGTGCAGTCTTCATTTCCCCACCTTACTGAAATTGCGCGTAGGCCTGTGTGCGCTCAGAAACGTCAGGTGTTGCAGTTGCAGTAGCTTACACTAGTCATCATGACTGAGCTAAAAATCGTCCACCTTTCATCACAATTGTGGACATTTTCTGAGTAATTATTTCCTGCTTAAGTGTCCTCACTATGTCTGTTGATTACAGGGTTCTGCATATGTTCTTAACCTGATGTGGTTTGGAAGACCTATACAGGTGACCTGTCCTAGAGAAGAACCGCCACTTATTATCTGTAAAACACACTCAATGCAAGTTTTGTTTTTTGGTGAAGAACTTGATAAAACGCTTTCAATAAATGGTGAGTTTCTTTTTATTCAGTTTAAACACTCTTAAAACGAATGTGTTTAAAACAACACAGTTTGTGTTTCCTTTTTTTATTTGTTATACAATACGTGTTCAAAATAATTCAACTTGCGTTAAAAACACAACAAATCAGAGGGACAACACATTCGTTTTAAGAGTGTAAATTGCTTGATGGTGTAAATTTAGATACAGCGAATATGGAAACATTAACCCATTTAGCTCACTGAATTGCCGATAGCTACCTAGTTTACACTCGGGCATGTCACTAGTTTACACTCGGGCATGGTTTCCTTAGCAATGACGAACATTGCTAAGGAAACAAGGCAGCTCACTGCTCCGGGTTAAGTGTGTGCTTCACCTCACTGTGTGTTCACTAATTCACGGATGGGATAAATGCAGAGACCAAATTCCTTGTATATGCATACATATGTATATACATGATTTACATTCTATGCGTATTCAGACTTGCATCATGACATGTCTGTGCCTTTCAGTGAAAGGCAGATGGATTCCCCTGCAGTATGCGCTAGCCCTGTGCCAGTTCGAACTTGACACCACTCCAGAGATGCTATCTTTTTCAACGCCATACATTGGTTGTGGCATGACCTATGAGGTGCATAATGACCACTCACCCTTTGTATTCGTTTTTCATTTTTGTTCTTTTTCTGTTTTTAAAGGTGCTCTAAGCAATGCTGGGTAACGTCACTTCTGTTGACTTTCAAACAAAACGGAGAGCTAGCTCGCTACTTCTCCCCCTCCCTCCCGTGCAATTGAAACTCTCCTAAACGTGATCTAGTCTGTGATTTGCTGGAACAGTTTATGTTTTTATGGGCTAGGTTTGCCCAGGTTGTTTTTGTTGCTGTTTTTGGAGCCTGGGCTGTCCAGAGATCGCGGTTTTTTTACAGTGTATTCAGGACAGACAGCTAGCGGTAGGTTAGGTTATGTTTGCAGTAAGTGACATAAAATGTTTTAGCCTAAAAAACGCTTGGTGTCAATTAGAGCACCTTTAAAGACAAATCCTCTCTATGGATGTTTGTGTTGAACATGAAGCAATTTATCCAAAGTGACTTAAGTTAAGCTTTTAAATTTTAAATAGAAATTTGCCAATTACTACACAACATTATGACTGCAAATTACTCGGTTTAAGAAGGTTACATGTCATGAAGGATGTACAGATAACTCTCTAAATGCCTGCCTTTTATTGGTTTACAGAATGGCTTCCACAACCTGAGCATCAGGTCAGAGGAGATGAACATGAGTCTGTCCTGCACAGACAATGGGTTTGCAGATCCCCTCTCAAAAATACCCACGATTCCTGAGCAACCAACTTCCCAGTTACCAAAACAGCCTCAAGTTCAGAGGGGCCCCCAATCTGTTGAGCAGTTCGATCAGCAAGTTCCTCAGCAGGTGCCCCAGCAGCCCCAGGTTCAGCAGTTGCCCCAGCAGCCCCAGGTTCAGCAGTTGCCCCAGCAGCCCCAGGTTCAGCAGTTGCCCCAGCAGCCCCAGGTTCAGCAGGTGCCCCAGCAGCCCCAGGTTCAGCAGGTGCCCCAGCAGCCCCAGGTTCAGCAGGTGCCCCAGCAGCCCCAGGTTCAGCAGTTGCCCCAGCAGCCCCAGGTTCAGCAGGTGCCCCAGCAGCCCCAGGTTCAGCAGGTGCCCCAGCAGCCCCAGGTTCAGCAGGTGCCCCAGCAGCCCCAGGTTCAGCAGGTGCCCCAGCAGCCCCAGGTTCAGCAGGTGCCCCAGCAGCCCCAGGTTCAGCAAGAGATCTTCCAGCAGCAGTCTGAAGTCCAACAAATTCCACAGCAAGTCCCCCAGCAGCCCCAGGTTCAGCAGGGCCATCAGGAGATCTTGCAACAGCAGTCTGAAGTGCAGGAAGTTCCAAAGCAGTTGCCCCAGCAGCCCCAGGTTCAGCAGTTGTCCCAGCAGACCCAGGTTCTTCAAGAGATCTTCCAGCAGCAGTCTGAAGTCCAACAAATTCCACAGCAAGTCCCCCAGCAGCCCCAGGTTCAGCAGGGCCATCAGGAGATCTTGCAACAGCAGTCTGAAGTGCAGGAAGTTCCAAAGCAGTTGCCCCAGCAGCCCCAGGTTCAGCAGTTGCCCCAGCAGACCCAGGTTCTTCAAGAGATCTTCCAGCAGCAGTCTGAAGTCCAACAAATTCCACAGCAAGTCCCCCAGCAGCCCCAGGTTCAGCAGGGCCATCAGGAGATCTTGCAACAGCAGTCTGAAGTGCAGGAAGTTCCAAAGCAGTTGACCCAGCAGCCCCAGGTTCAGCAGTTGCCCCAGCAGACCCAGGTTCTTCAAGAGATCTTCCAGCAGCAGTCTGAAGTCCAACAAATTCCACAGCAAGTCCCCCAGCAGCCCCAGGTTCAGCAGGGCCATCAGGAGATCTTGCAACAGCAGTCTAAAGTGCAGGAAGTTCCAAAGCAGTTGCCCCAGCAGCCGCAGGTTCAGCAGTTGCCCCAGCAGCCGCAGGTTCAGCAGTTGCCCCAGCAGCCGCAGGTTCAGCAGTTGCCCCAGCAGCCGCAGGTTCAGCAGTTGCCCCAGCAGCCGCAGGTTCAGCAGTTGCCCCAGCAGCCGCAGGTTCAGCAGTTGCCCCAGCCATCCCTGGTTCAGCAGGTGCCCGAGCAGACCCAGGCTCAGCAGGTGCCCGAGCAGATCTTGCAGCAGCAGTCTGAAGTCCAGCAAGTTCCACAGCAGGTCCCTCAGCAGAGCCAGGTTCAGCAGGCCCTTCAGGAGATGGGTGTGAAGAAGCACCAAATCATGCAAGCTTCACAATTACACAGACCAGCACTACAGCACTTTTTTCAGCAAGTGTCCCCAATGCTGCCACTGTCTCCTCAGCAGCAAGTCTCCCAATCTCAGTCTAAAGTCCCTCAGATTCCCAAAGAACTGGAAACTCCTCCACCAACTGAAACTCCAACCGCCAAACCGGAGCCATCAAATGAAGGCAAACAAGACCAAATCAAGTCTAGTCAGCCCACTAAGGGCAAATACCCTCTACCTGCCCCAAGACCTTCCTTGAGTCCTAATCTTTCCCGTTTTGTACCACTTTTTCCTCCTCCTGGTACCCCTTTTGCCCTGAACTGGTATCCTCCATTTAAAGGGATGGGACCCTTGAGATCCACCACTCCGCCTGTTGATCTAATGGGAGCTCAGCAGCAGAAGTTTCCAGAACGCAGTCTTCCTCAGGCTCACCCCTCCTCTCCCAAGCCTTCAGAGGCTCATATTGAATACAAGTACCCAAAGCCTTTACTGCCTCCAGTTACACCTGCCACCACAATCCCTGAACTTAAAGCGACTACTCCTAATACTCCAAAAGTGCAGACTTACTATTGGCCAGACCCAAACAAGTACCCATCTGTGTCCTCCCTTGATCCCAATCAGCATCCCAGTCCCCAAGCTTGGCACCCTTTTTTGACTAGTAAGTATTCATCTTTTAACAAGGGACTGGCTTCAAATAAGCCCAACTTTCTGCATCCCAAACCACCTTACCAGTATCCTGGACAGAGTCAAAATCACATGCCTGTTTTTTCTGCACAGTCTGAACATGCACCACAGGATCCCCATAGTCAGCAGATGCCCCAGCATCAACCTAAAGTTCAACAGGTCCCCCAAGCTGAAGCCCAGATCCCACAACACATCCCACATTCTGTGAACCAGGAAGTCTCTCAAACCTCCAATCAAATGTTCGAACCTCATTATTATTCAACGTCTAAACCAGGCAACTCACTCGCACTTCTTTCTGGTGAAGAGCCTTGGTCAAGATTCGGGTATTAGATGCCCGTCCGGCAACCTCAGGTCCAGTCACCATCACCGCCTCAGATGCATTCAGCCACTAGCCATAGCTGCATCCCCGGAGGCAGCCTATAAACCTGGAGCTGGACAGACCCTGTTGGGCACCAGTCAGGATGATCCCACTCAGCAGCCATCAAATCACCGAGCTTCACTGTACCCTTCATAGTACAAAATACGATGTTCTGATTTCTGGCCACTGGGCCTTTGTACCCAGTGATGCTCGATACATCAGGACCTCTACAACTGGGGGTTAAAATCACCCTGAGGGATGAAATGGATGACAAACCAGCAAAAATGCAGTAGTTTCGGCCTGAATGCTTTTACAATAAAATTGTTTAACTTTATTTTGTGACCGAAGATTCATTGGATAGCGTGGTCAGCATATTTAATGTACCTCTCAATGTGCTTTTTGGGTGTATAGATGCTGCACAGTACTTCTGATTTTTTTTTTTAAAGGGGGTAAAAATGTGTTTATTGGAAGTGATCTGTCCATGCCAGTATGCATAGTCCTTTCTGATTAGGGTTGCAGAATTCTGTGAATTTTCAAAGTTGGAAACTTTCCATGGAAATTAACGGGAATAAACGGGAATTAATGGGAATAAACTGGGATTTTTTTAATATGGCAAGTTAGTCTATACTTAAATGTAGTGGAAAGTTTCTGGAAATTTACCACCCCTTTGCAACCCTATTTCTGATGCATTTTAAAATCCTCTGCTGCACCAGAAGTGGTAATGCACTATGCACCCATTTGCCACTTTGAGGTATGATTTATTAACCTGACTCCGCCAGATGGATTTGCTCCGCATATCCATCTGGGAACTTTTCATTGAAGAACTTTTGGGAAGGGGCGGACATACTGGTTAGCTGATTGGATAAACCATCTGTCTATCACCACCTTTGTTGGTTATCGACGGGCCAAATCAACCAATTAGATGAACAAAGTATTCTTCTAATGCCGTTTAACATACAATTAAGTTAGGTAACGTGACAAACGTTAAGATGTTTTAACTTACCATTTATGAACCTAATCAACGACAATTCCCATCAAGTTTTCACGGTAGGCCCTACACTTCTGAAGATAGTATATTCCTCCATTATGAACTGGAATCAGCCGTGGAGGATGTCTGTGTCGTTCATTCCTCCCAGCTGCATGGCTGAGACTCATAGCTTCACAGTTTACCCAGGAAGTCTTTCTAATTTGAATAAAACTTGCGCGATAGCTATGCTCATCTCTGTGGATGCCGTCATGTTGTTCATTGCGTCACACCTCAACCCGCCTCAAAGCCAACGCTGATTGGACGTTCGTTTGGTGAACTGCTCCAAATTTTCTTTAACGGAAAGTATCCAGACTGATCTGCGAGTGGAACCCTGAAGCTCGCGAGATCAGGATGGTCTCACGAGGCTAATGATTTATCAGGCAACTCTTCAAATTCATTTTGATGGTATTTGGTTATGTGAAGGACCAATATGTGTCATTCCCACCAGTCACCCAGGATATCCACTATGCAGTTTTCCATAGATATCAGTAAACTATCTATGTTTTTTAGCATTCTGGAAGAAATGAAAGGAAACCTTTTACTGCACAACACTTCTGACTGTGTTGCCAAAAGATGCGAGTTGGTATGTAATCAGTTGTAGCAGTGCAAATAAGGCTCTGCATGCCTTTCAGGTATCTAGCTATCTAGTCTTCTCAACGGGAGAAACGCGACGCAACGGACCCACAATTCAGTTCAGAGCCCATGTAAAGTGAATGGGTTGTGCCTCTAGCACTGCTACGGACACAACTGTGTGTAGGAGCCATTAGACCAAAATCACATATAAACTTCAAGGCGCTGCTCAGCCCTAACGGCTCCTACACACAGTTGCGTGCGTTGCAGTGCTGGAGACGCATCCCATTCACTTTACATGGGCTCATGTCATCCTCTGCCGAACTGAATTGTGGGTCTGTTGCGTCGAGTTTCTCCCGTCGCTCGCGTTGAGAAGTTCAGCTGTTGCTGCACTGACAGACGGCACCAACCAATCAAATTACGGTTATACTTCAAGTAATTTGCATAGCTACCGTCGACAACACCCACTGGCATGCGTTGATGGAACGCAACTGTGTGTAGAAGTCGTTAGAACTTACTGACTTGTATGAATAGTAGGGCTGTAACGATTTACGATTCGAAACCGAAATCGCGACATTCATATCCACGATACTGTGTCGGTGTGAAAAGGCAGAATCGCGACACACACTTTCTAGTGTTTCACGCAGTGTTTTGCAGCTTATGCGGCCGCAAAAGCAACCCACAGCTCCCGCTTTACTTATCGGTAGCCTACGTTGTCCAAAAACAAATAAATAAATAAATAATAATTTCATACCTCTCCTTGCTTTCATTGTAGACTATGTGTGCAACTTTACCAAACAGTATAGAAGTAAACCCCCTCTCCTTGCCCCGCTCTCTCTCGCGCTCCCTCCCTCTCACTCTCCCTCCCTCTCCTGCTCAATGAACACGCGCGACTTAAATAAAACATTCACAATCGTGAAAGCAAGGACGCATAGACGACTAGCTAAATTACTATTAAATCCGCTTAGCATCATTAGCATGCTGCACATATTTGTTTAAAACTCTTGCATTGAAGTTGACTGATCATCTCAATACCAACGTTTCCCAAAAGGGCCTGTCCCAAGGAGAACAAGTATTACCTTGAAACTTAAACACACATGGGGAAACTGAACAGTCCAATCAGTAGACTATGATAGGCTAAGCTATATGCTACTTTGTTTACAATGTTTCCAGGATTCAACCAGACAGCTGAATTAAAGAGGTAGAGTTGTAATAAAAAATAGTAGGCCTAGGCTATAGGCTAATCTGCATAAAGTGTGCTGTCATAAATATCAGTCATTCAGAAAAATATTTTTATATCAGGATAGATATAGATATATTATATTGTAATCCTCTGGTGTTCTAAGGGAGGCTGTTAAAATGTTATTTAATAAAATGTCTAGCCCCCCCCCCCAAAAAAAAAAAAAAAGAAAAAAGAAAAATCGAGATTCATTTCGAACCGTGGGTCAAAAATCGTGATACAAACCGAATCGGGAGGTTGGTGTATCGTTACAGCCCTAATGAATAGACCAGAGGGATATACTATGAAATGAAGTGAGTGGTATGTTGAGCCTAAAGCCAGAGATGTCTTCAAATTTGGCAAGAAGAGGCAATTGTATGTTAGCCTAGAAATCTAGACGCACCCTAGCGGCAGCAAATTAATTTGCTCAGCCTGTACGTCTAGTATCGAACCATAGGAATTTC
The DNA here is from genome assembly GCF_046254945.1 of Alosa pseudoharengus. Lineage (NCBI taxonomy): Eukaryota > Metazoa > Chordata > Actinopteri > Clupeiformes > Clupeidae > Alosa > Alosa pseudoharengus. The sequence continues at coordinate 35,372,243 of NW_027468564.1, read as the reverse complement.
AATTGGCTGACGCCGTGGACCTCATCCAATCACAGCGCTCTATTTTGTTAGAGAGTCTTAAGGCGGGCTTAACAGGATAACGACAGTCCTGCGACGGTGAACAACAAGGAAGGTGGCTATTGCGAACGAAGAGCGGTTGTTTGAATCGGCGTTGGCGTCAACTTTGGAGAAGTTGGACTTGTGCTTTTCTTTGAAAGTTGAGCAACACAATGCACTTAAAGGAGAATTCCAGTGTGATATTGACCTAAAGTGTATTGAAACATGATACCGAGTGTGAACGTTTGTCTCATAGCCCATCTCGGCTTGTCCCCTGCACTCCAAAATCTGCAGCTAATTAGCCGATGCTACCAACAGCTTTTTCAATTGTGGTGCTTCGGCATCGGGCTAGCCATGCAAATAAATCACTGTTTTACACCATTTATGAGGCTCAATGTATCTCCACACTTCATTGGTAGACTTCCGAGGGCCCTGACATTTAAAACGAAATAAGGGATCAGATTCCAAAAATAATTCAGTGGAAATGCATGGATTCCAGTTGCTGCTACTGGAAGAAACTGGAATCCATGCATTTCCACTGAATTATTTTTGGAATCTGATCCCTTATCATACCTGTTCATTCTTACTCGTCGCTCGACTTATCGTGACTAAATTCAAGATGGCTGCAAACGCTAAACTTCGTGAAGATACTGTCTGTATAAATCGTCTTGTAAGTAAACTACAAGTGCTTTTTCAAAGTTTTCAATGTCTCGTTTTAAATGTCAGGGCCCTCGGAAGTCTACCAATGAAGTGTGGAGATACATTGAGCCTCGTAAATGGTGTAAAACAGTGATTTATTTGCATGGCTAGCCCGATGCCGAAGCACCACAATTGAAAAAGCTGTTGGTAGCATCGGCTAACTAGCGCCAGATTTTGGAGTGCAGGGGACAAGCCGAGATGGGCTATGAGACATACGTTCACACTCGGTATCATGTTTCAATACACTTTAGGTCAATATCACACCGGAATTCTCCTTCAAGTCATTCCTTTCGAAGAAGGATGTATTTGCCGTTTTGCCTACCGGATACGGATATGGTCGTAGCGCTGGCCTATTGCATGCCTAGGCAGTTTGAAAGACAATTCTCTGCCCGCCCCTTGGATTAAGCGAGGTGAATGGTTCGATGCCAGACTATACATGTCAATGATATAGGATGGCCCGCCAGGCTAATTGTATGTGGCAATTCCCTTCTTGGTTGCCACTGCATTCAAATTATAAAGCCAACAATTCACCATTTTTATACCAAAGCGTCCAAATGGAAAAGTTGAAAGGAAATGTTGCTTCTGTCAAATCTGAACACATTTCAGACATAAATGACCACAGCAATGAAGAGAACTGACAGGAATTTGCTATTACTTGTTGGTGCCTGCATCAATGGCTTAGTACTTGTTTTGTTATGTTGCTGATTGGATCATAAACGGCCACACCAATAAAGGGGAATGACTGAAGATTTTGTTGGTATTTCTTGGTAGAGAACCCATCATGAGTGTGGAGGGAGGTGGGTCTGGGACACCAGATACCACTGTTGAGCCTTCTGGACGTGTTGTGGGCCTATTTCTTGGTAGAGAACCCATCATGAGTGTGGAGGGAGGTGGGTCTGGGACACCAGATACCACTGTTGAGCCTTCTGGACGTGTTGTGGGCCTAATTCTTGGTAGAGAACCCATCATGAGTGTGGGACACCAGATACCACTGTTGAGCCTTCTGGATGTGTTGTGGGCATAATTCAATGAAAGGCAGATAAAGGAATGTGCCTGCTTGATAACTCCAGTGAAATGCTCTCGGAGACTTCTGTTGGTGATGTTTTTTGCCCACAAAGGTTTGCTTTGTTGGTGATTTTATTTGTTTGTTTGGTGGTAAATAGATTTGGTTGTTGACAGACCGCTGTGGGAAATCCCCTACCTATTAGTACAGTAGCTCTACGAATTAAAGGTCTCTCCTGTGTATGTCTGAAATAAGATAAACATACCAATAATCTTGTTTCCCAAATACTCTTCTGAATAAGGAGGTTTCAAACTGTAGAGCCGTTTGTAGCTTTTATTAGGCTTATCCCATGTCATGGCCTGTTCAGTTTTGGACTAATCTTTTTTCTCTGTGTTCAGATATAAATCTACAGAAAGTGAAATAAATTTAACATGCCAAAAGGATACACACCAGTTTGGAGATATTTTCAGGTTATGTGCAGGTTTGTTAGACCAGGTTATCCTATAATAATATTACTATAACTAAACTTTAATTTTGTATAATAATAATAATAATAATAACAATTAGTATTCGTATTATTGTTGCTGTTGACTAGTGGTGTATCCTACTAATGTTAACACTGATTATGCTCTTTTAATTTCAAGCATCGAAAGCTGTGACTGTTTTTCATTGATTTGCGCATTTTAATTTAATTAATAAATTTAATTAATTTTAACAACGTTTTCTTGTATCGAAGTTCGTTTGTAGGCTAATTTAAACTTTTCTCTGAGTTTAATTATGAGCAATGGAAACTGAATGACGTTGACATTGGTGACGACCTGATTGTAATGGCGTACGCCTAAGTAGGCTACCTACCCAGGTGGAGGTAATTGCACCTTTCTGCTGTATTGTGCTGCATTGATTTGACTATCCGTGTGTCGGTGTGCAATCGTGCATGTGAGCAAAACATCAACTGGAGATGTCTTGCCTGCGGGTGACAAAAATATTTGTATTAGTATTTTTTTTTGCGCTCCCTCTACCACCTTTCGCACTTCGAACGTGGAGTTCGTTACAATTTGGCAATTTCAGCGCAGCTAATGTTTTAGACATATATCGTCAAAAAACGACCGATATCAGCGGTGAGGGCCGAGGGACTGATACTGTGAAAGGCAAGATGGGACGACTGTTACTCTCAAATCAACTGAAGTCCATTGAAAACCCCAAACATAAGCCAAAGGAGCAAAGGCCTTGGGAAGAACTGAATATCATTCACCTGCAAAATGGATCATGGAACCTACAACCACATTCAGTCACACGCAAGAAAGGGTTACTCATTAGTAACGGCTATCAGTCTGACTTCTCAGGTGAGAAATATACAAAAAACACATTGTGAAACGAACATTCTAGCTCATAACTAATCAACTTAATAGGCTAACTAAATTTGTGCATTTTCGTCAATATCCCATCTTGTTGTGGTTAAGGTCACGTTCACCAAAAGAAAGCGTTTGTTCTTCCACCTGGCCCTGATATGCATACGGGCGAGAGATGGCAGTCGATGAGGCCGGTGGTGGAATGTGCGGGTAACGCGATGACCCTCACAGCGCAGGGAAGAGGATACACGAATCTGTTGGTAGACCGAGGTAAGAGTTTGTAACAGGTAGCCATGTTCGTCAGCCACGTTGGAAATTAACATTTGAAACTGTAGCTCTATTTTGTTGGACGACATTGAGGGTTGATTTGAGGTCTATGGCTAATAAGTCTGGCCTTGCCTAGGCTACACATTAGTAGTATTAGGTAATTACAGTGCATTTCTGTACTGTTCTTCCTAGGCTTTTACAGTGCATGAAAATGCACTGTACTGTTATTCCAAGGCTTTTTACAGTGCATGAAAATGCATTGTACTGTTCTTCCTAGGCATTTTATTCTTCTTCTTCTAACGCAGGGGTGGGCAACTAATTTCCCTAAGGGGCCACATGACAAACTGGGACTGTTGAGGAGGGCCAGACCCAAAATACCGAACTCAAATCTGAACTCAATTCTGTCCAATTCTATTCTGTTCTTGTATAACATTAAGTAAATCATATGGTTTTGTTTATTACTCGTAAGAACAGATGAAAATGTGAGTGAGACAAAGGAAAAACAGCAATAGGCTATTGCTTCTCGAAAAGACTGATATAAAAAAGTACTACAATATCTATATAATTAGGCTAGGCCATGAAAATGTGAGTCAGTACAACCATAGGCCTGTGCCACCATTTCATCAACACTCAGCAATATTTCATCATTAAATCATTACCATCATTAAATTAACTCTATGCAGAATTAGACTATGAAAATGTGGGGTAGACAATAGTAGGCTGTCAATAGTTAATCAACATGCACAAAGAAAACTATTTTAAAAATGTAGGCTATGTTTTTGCTTTAACTTTATGCACAAAACTGTGATTGGTCAACTCGCCCTGTGTGTTGAGCCGGCTGCTTCAAACAATCTGTGGGTAGTAGCATCATACTAGTTCGCTAACATAAGCTTTGCAAATAAACTCAGACATATTTTGGTTACAATGACGGGGTTATCCGAATGTAAACTATCTATCTGCCAGTAACGTTTTGAAATTAACACTTCGTATCGCCATCAAACAGAAGGAGTTCGTTCTGACAACCTTTGCGGTGGTGAGCGACGCAGACATAAGAGACAAAACTTTGAAAGGTTTACGCCGACTTAAAGGCAACTGCATTGTGTCGATGCAGAAGCATAAATTCTATTCACCAGCACATCAGTGAGGGTGTTTACATCGTATGCATCCACGCACAAATGTATGGGCGTACAAATAGCAGTCGCTTTCAAAATAAAAGCAACAATATTGATTTGCGTGCATTATCTCTATGCTAGGCTCTTGACTATTGTTCTTTCACGGACCTTACGCGGGCCGGTCAGGGAAAGCTCACGGGCGGATGTGGCCCGCGGGCGGTATGTTGCCCATGTATGTTCTAACGCATTTAATGCAGCTTCAAACGTTTAAGTAGAAACTTCATTCAAACTGCGTTGCGTAGGTCTTACTTAGGACATGGGGGGTATGTATTTTTCAGCTTTGTAACTTTTATACTTTTTAAACTATTAATTAAAAGCTGTTCAAAAATGTCAATCAATATTTCACTGTTAAACAATTTAACCCTTTAAACTACTGAACTTTTTAACTGTTCAGCCATTGTAACTGTTACTTGTCATCAACTATAACTCCTACCCACTGTAGTTAGTTAGCATGGTTAGCATGTTAGCATTGCTAACATTTTTAGCAAAACTGCTAAAAATGATTAGCTAATTTAGCTAAGTCACATGGTTAGCATTCTTAATATTTTAGCATAACTGCTATAAATTATTAGCTAAGTTAGCTAAGTCACATAGTTACCATTGTTAGCATAGTTAACAGCATTAACATTATTAACATTTAAAAAAAAAAAACTGCTAGAAAACATTAGCTAAATTAACTAAGTTAAGTAACTTGGTTAACATTATTATCTTTGTTAACATAGTTAGCATAACTGCTAGCAAACATTCCAACTGTCAGTTATCGTCAACTATCTACCGAAATAATTTAACCATTTAAACTATCCACCTATTTAACTGTTCAGTCATTCCAACTATATTAAACCTCATCTACCTATCAAATAATTTAACCATATAAACTATCCACCTATTTAACTGTTCAGTCATTCCAACTATATTAAACCTCATCTACCTAGCAACCAATATAGTTTGTTTTTACTCTGTAGAGATGCACCGATAGATCGGCTGGTGACCGGAATCGGCCGATTTTCACGTGATCGGCCATGACCGGCGACCGGCCGGTCAGTCTGAGACATGCCGATTTTATGCCGGTCAAATGCACTCGTGCGCCACAATTGTAACAACACCCAGCTGAGTTTGCAAAGTTTGAAGAAGCTAGCAACCAACACTCAGGGCTGGATGTAGGGCTACAAAGAAAGCGCTAATAGGCTACTGAGTTTTTCTATGCAGCAAACGCTGTGCTTTGCCATTGGCCTACTGCGTGGAATTTACTAAGCTGTCACTTTAGGCTACGTAAACATCGCTCATCACCGCCCATCACTGCCGCTGCATGCCCACAGCTGAACCACAAGCGCTGCTGAACGGAGATAACCGATTGCGAAATAAAAAATAGTTTAGCGATCATAGGCTACATAATAAGATGTCAACAAGCAGCGACATACAGTAGCCCTAGTAGTTCTACTCCCATTAAAAAAAAATACTCTAACTATTTACTGCACGTAGACTAGGGCTATGCCTTAAAATACCCTAGTCTAGCAGATTGAGAAGTGGATGTCGTGAAAGTGAACAAACGATAGCCTATTAGAAAGGCAAGCAAACGTTAAAGTTGCTTTTGACATAGTTGCCTACAATGAAGAAAATTGATGCTCTGAATACTGAATCAGCCATCTCTGAAAGTTTATATAGCCTAATTGATGCATTTAACCGGAATTTGGATTTAATTTTTCACCGCAAAACAGACGTGCACTGTTTTCATATATGGTGGAGCACCTAATCGCTATTAGCACTTCTCCCCTGTGTTTGCGTGATAGCTTAGGCTACTACCACTTTTCCCTCGCCCTCCCATAAATTCATCAATGCATATGAAAATATGTTACATGGTAGCATGTTCAAATGTAGGCCTATCATGAAAATTGTTCTTATATCTTTAGTTGAATATTGGATGTGAGAAGAATAAAACGGGTGTTCCATAACTTAACTTAATCCATAATTTGATACTGCAGCTGAAGTTAGACTTGAAGAAGAATCTCTCTGCTCACCGGTTCCATTTTTTTTAACAGCCATTTCATTATTGATAAGTTGATTACATTTCTATATTAACATGTTCTAAGAAAAGATAGAAAATAACTATTTGTGTGTGTGCTGTAAAATGGTTTGAAGAAATGAAATCGGAATCGGCCAAAAAAATCAAACTCTATGAAAAATCGGTATCGGCCCAGAAAATTGCAATCGGTGCATCTCTATTACTCTGTATGATATTTTACATCATATTTTAGCATTTTCATGCACTGTATTTCCTTTTGGAAATGCTTTTCTAGTTAGAGTGCATGAAAAATGCACTCTATTGTTATCTGATTTTTTTCTTATTACAGTGCATGAAAATGCACTGTACACTCTAAAAAACATTGGGTTAAAAACAACCCAATTTCAACCCATCCACTGGGTAAATAGTGGTCGAGCCCAGCACTGAGTTATATTAGCCCCGAAAATTGGGTTGTTCGGTCAACCCAATGAGTTGGGTTGATAGTCTAACCCAAACATTGGGTTATCGTAACAAAACTGTTAGGTAGGCTATCTTATACAACCCAGGATTTATATTATTTTTACTGTCATCTCTGGGTTATGCTGACCTAATTTATGGGTTATTCTAAGTATCTTATTTTTCTCCTTAATCCAATCACTATTAATTGATAATAATTCAAATAAATGTTTTCAAATCATTAATGTTACAATATAATGTTTTAAAATCCATCCAATGGGCAACAATAGCCATGCAATGAAATAAAACAGTTCAACATTTATTTATTTGGCAGTTTATTTTTTGAACAGATAGCTAGAAAAAGCTTGTGATACTTCCATGAAGGCAGGCAGATTCCACCGTCCGTTTTGGGGATCACCCCTGTGAATCAAAGAAAAAACAGAGTGCATTAATCACTGTTATTTACAGAACTTTATCTCAAGATTTTCATGAACCATTATCATTAAATGATGTTGACAAAAATTAAAAATCCACCAGGAGACAAAATATTAGCGCAACACACTCGGAAACCATGACCACCTATGCAGTTATAATAACTTGTAGCTTCTAGTTCTAGATGCTAACGTTACCGGGTAACGTTATCTAAATGACTGTCTGATAGTGCTACTACAACCAGAGCCCGTCTTCTCTGCTACAACCAAAAACACCCAGTAACGTTACATGGCTATAATATGAAGCTACCCTGAATGAATTAATAAGATGTTGTTTGCCATTATTATTACCGTATGTGTGGCTTGTGAAGAGACTAACATTACTTCAACTGTGTTGGCTAATATTAGCTGACAAACGTTAGCTGCAACCATAGTCTAGGCTACAACCACCACAAAGCATATTTAATTAGCATTGATGCTAGCTATATGGTCTGCTAATGTCAACCAGCTTGGTATGCTCATTTTAGTTCGTTGTAAAAGTTCGTTTTGTTTCTGTCAGCAGTTCATACCCAGTGAACAAAGAACTATGTTTTCATGAGTCTGTCTTTGTGTATATTTAACATGAACAGTAATTGTAAGTTAATGTTAGCTAACGTTAGTTAGCATTAATGACACAATTGTTAACCTGTTTTGAGGCTGAACGAAATTGGCAGGCAGAATATCCATTCATATCATGAAGGGTAGCTTCTACATCTCTGGGTGGACTTTTAAAATCAGTCTGGATAAAACATTTAAAAAAAAGTTAAAGATACATACCTTACGAAATCGCCTGATTTCCATTGCATGCTGACAGCTGGTGGACTGGACGGTTGAAAGAATAACGATGTTTTTTCGAACTCTCAAATAACTATGCAGCTGTGTTAAAGTCACCCAGGTGCTGGGTATTGTACTCCACGTCAGGTGGGAGAGAGGAGGGGCGCTGTCCTAAACTATCAACCCAACAAGCTGGGTTACAGAAAATAACCCAACATGAGTAAAAACAACCCCACAAAATGCCCTGACAGCCTCAACCCAACGTTTGGGTTGAGAAAATAACCCAGTATTTTTTAGAGTGTACTGTTCTTCCTAGGCTTCTTCTTCTAACGTAGTTAATGCAGCTTCAACCGTTTAACGTAGAAACTTCATTCAAACTATGTTACGTAGGACTTACTTAGGACATCTGTGCTTTGTATTTTTCATCTTTGTAGCTTTTATACTTTTTAAACTATTAATAAAAAAACTATTCAAAATTTCCCCATAGACTTAACATTGGGCTGATGACATCACAATGGGCTAATTAACTTGATTTGCACTTGTATCAACTTCCAGCTGCTCAACTAAGCCCCATCAAAGAGCCAGTTAAACTGATTGATTGATTGATTGATTAAACTATTAATTAAAAACTATTAGGCCTTTATGACATCACAGCAATTAGAATCTTCTGCCAGGTGGCCAGGCCACCTGCATCAACTGTCGGTTTCTCAGGCTTTAAGCATACACACTCATTCACATACACATCCTGTTCAACTGTTTCAATTGTTCAGTCATTCCACCTATATTAAACCTCATCTACCTAGCAAATAATTTAAGCATTTAAACTATCCACCTATTTAACTGTTCAGTCATTCCAACTATATTAAACCTCATCTACCTAGCAACCAATATAGTTTGTTTTTACTCTGTATGATATTTTACATCATATTTTTTACATTTTCATGCACTGTATTTCCTTCAGGAAATGCTTTTCTAGTTGGGTTACATTAATTGTGTACGAGATAATACCCTAGGCCAGTATGTGACTGATCAAATGGGTTTCTGTAGTTCAGCTATTAAAGATGCCCAAAAGCAGTGTTTCCCAAACTTTTTTTCTGGGGACCCACTTTTTAAAAATGACAGACCATCGCGACCCATTTCACTTCAGATCTAACATGCAACATGCATGCAACTGTAAGAAGAACGCCTTCAGAAATGATATATATACTGTAAGAAGAACGCCTTCAGAAATGATATATATATAAATATATATATAGCCTCGGAAACATAGAGACGTCGAGCTATATCATCACTTAAAGGAGCTTGTTGGACAAGTAGGGTGAAGAGTTAAATGGCAATGATATTATTACATACTCGTTAATCTGACTCCATTTGATTAATAATTTGTATCACCAATCAATTACCAAGTAACTATCTTATCAGCTATGGAGGAGAATGGCATGGCACACTACGGGAATTGAAGATATACTATTGGTAGGCAAATGAACAATTTAATAGGCATTAAGTCTTAAAGGTAAATGTAACCAATATCACTTCAGTTGAATGTACAAGAAAACTCACATGGTCTACTGTAACAAAGTAGCAAATGGTAATAAAGGAAACTTAACCAATTCACAGAGGTAAACTTGACAAGTTAGAGATAACTGATACACCAGATAAAACAATACAAACCCAGAGATAGAGAGAGGGGGAGAGAGAAAGAGAGAGAGAGAAAGACAAAGGGAGACAGAGAGAGAGGGGAAGAGGGGGAGAGAGAGGGAGATGAAGAGGGAGAGAGAGGAAGAGCCCCAAGATGGGAAAGAAGACAGAAGAGCAGAGCAGAGCAGAGAGGAAGAGAAGAGAGAGAAGAAGAGCCCACTGGAGGACCAGAGCCTCCACTTTTATCATTCACTTGGGCCACCCCCGACTCATCAGAGCCTTTGTTGTCTGAGGTGGATGGGTGTGGCCCAGGTGGATATCACAACTTTATGCTACAGCTTAATTCTTAATCTACAATTATGAACAGATACATTCAATTGTACCAAAACCATAATCAGACTGTTGCCCACATTACAAGTATTAATTCAAGACCAAACATGAATGTATTATTCACAACACATATTTACAGAGCAATACTGTATGATAATGAGGTTGGCCTATCTCACCACAAGACATCAAGTAGGCCCAGGACTGAGTTATCTCTCAGTAGAGGGGCCAGAACAAGGACCAAATGGTCACTTTAGGCATGAGCGGGTGTTGGGGATCTTTGGCCATGGCCAGCTAAGACAATACAGATCAAACGCAGGCATCCACACATGTAAATTGACTGCAAAAGGCATTCTTTAGAAATGCATAAGGTTTGGGCAAAAGACGGGCCTTACACAACCACCAATATTTAATTTATTAGACAACATAAATTGTGCTGGCGACCCAAATAAAATCTCCTGCGACCCACCTGTGGGTCGCGACCCAGTCTTTGGGAAACACTGCCCAAAAGTATTAAACAAACGCCATATGGACTTGATACTTAGGGAGCCAACATGGCGACAACGTTGTATTGGATTAAAAATAAATCTTCAAAACCATAACATCTGTGAAATACAATAAACCAAGTGTATTAAGATACAATTGCTTTGTGTGACCTAAAGCATCAGAAATTGTCATTCTCAGAGGGGTCGTCTCCAGTGTCGCTTTTCCACTTGCCACCCCACTGTGGTTACAACATGAAGTACACGTGGAAGGACCTGGTCCTGCGCGTGCCGTATGACGGCTGCTATATCATCCGAGAGGTAGGCCTCTGTACGGTAATAACACAATGTGGCGGGTGGTAACACCAATACTTAATGCACATGAGTTTTGAAAACTCAAAGTAATAGTATTCTTCAACTCATTACTTGTGTGTTTTTTGAGCTAGTAATCTACTTTTTGTTCAATATATAATTTGGGAGGTACTGCGTCTGTGGCACACCAACTTTTTCATTCATCAGTGATGAATTCATGACAGCCTTTTAAAGAGCTAATAGGCTCAGTCAGTTTTAACCAGAATCATATTTAAACAGAAATAGCTAAAGGTTTCACTTGGTATTCAATCAGCATAATAGTCAGCCATATTTTTACAGTTCAGAGTGGGCTCTGCAAAGCGCCTTGAGACATTCATATTGTAATGATCTGAGCCTAGCTGTTCATGACTGTGTGCTCCCATGATGCTGTTCGGTTTATGTGTTATGTTGAATGTTAATGTTAACCATGCAAGTTACCAATGTTGTGCGTCCTGACTGTCGTGTTGATGTTTATAGTTGATTACAGTGTTCATAACCGGATCTAACTAGTGTGTGTTGTAGATACAGCCTCACATAGATGTTTAGTGCTGGAGCATAAGGGCCAGGTCTGGCCCGGAATTATGGTATGTGTGTTTTGGTGCGTAACCAATAAAGACCATTTTGAGACAACCTTGCAGTTTGTTACGTAAGGGAGAATGTATAGAACGCCGGTAATTATCGGAACATAAGTCCCGACAGGGCGAACAGGACCCCGACGCGCAGTGGAGGGGTCTTGGTTCGTCCTGAAGGGACTTATGTTCCGATAATTACCGGCGTTCTATACATTATCCCGCTTATTACACGGCTACTTGCCAAAACGAAATAATAAACTCCCCACGATATGACTTTAGCCTACATAACCTAGCCTATTTGTTACCGTTCATCGTGGCATTTGCTGAGAAACAAATAGTTCGCAACACCACACGCTGCTGAACTTGAATCAAACATTCTTTAGAACACAGCTGATCAACCGTCTGCTTTCACGTTTGAATGAAGTTCCAGTCCTTGCGTAGTGATATGAAAGACATTAATCAGAAGCACAAAACCCGTTGCCATTGACAGCGGTGATTAAATGCTTTGCCGGTGATTTATATAGATTTAGCATAGGCCCGAACGTTAGGAAGGCCCATTCATGTGAATGGAACTTTCTGCAGCACTCTGAAGAGCCGTGTAATAAAATATGTTAAGGCGCTATGAATGAATATGAATATGAATAATATTCTTATATGAATAAGAATAATAAAAACACAGGGTGACAGGAATGTTGGAAATTGAACATTCTAAAAGAATATCGGGGTTCATTGAATTGAACATAGAATTTTAGAATCTTACATTGTTGCGGAACAGGATCTTCAGTTAGAATGTTCAAAACTCCCCTGCTGAAGGGTTAATCCTTATGTTTTGATGACTGCCTTTTCCCTCTGTCCAGAATGGCAGCTATGTCCTCCCTTTGCTGTGGTGGGGAAGGCCGGTAAAGATCACTTGCCCGGTGATTTCCATCCCCGAGCTGCTGTGTTCGCCCTACGGGATGGTGCTGAAGATCGCTGGGGTCGAGGATGGGGGACAGACACTTAAGGCCAAAGGTGCTCGCTCAGCTCACACAGGAGCAGACTTAGCACTTTAAGCTATTTCTCTCTCCTCTCTCTCTCTCTCTCTCTCTCTCTCTCTGTCTGTCTGTCTGTGCACATGTTGTGGACTGAGTGTGTGTCTGTCTTGTCTATTCCATGGATAGGATGGGCATTCATTATTTTTTTCATTATGTGCATATAGTCTCATAGTTCACCTTAGTCCTTAGATTACAGTGCTTTATGCAAGGCAGACAGTCAGAAAGTTGTTTTGTATCCATACTCTTGAACACAAACTCAAAACACCTGCCTAAGGCAGATCTTTCCACAGCCCCAACACATTTGTTAGCCATTCAAAGAGCGCATGCAATGCTTGACCTTTGACCTATTGCATTTTTGTGTCTTGAAGTTACCGAGGCCCCTGGCCATTCAATCAGACAGATGCCAGAGCAGCTTTTTGATTCCTCTTCCTCTATTTGAAGATCTGTGTTGTGTGCATGTGGTGTTTTTTTTTTCCATTCTGTGCTGTGCACAAAGTGCATTTTACAGGCCCACATTTCTTTTCTTTAAAGTGTAATTCTGGAGTAATTTGAACCCAGGGTCGTTTTCACCATGGCAACAAGTCGACAGCCCAAAAGGCTAACAGTGCAAGTACTAAGAGCAGTGCGTTAAACGTATCCAAAACTCCACTTTTCTAACCACTAATAATGTTCAAAATGGCACTGTATGAATAGTATAATTCAAGCCTATAATGATTAATGATACGACCCAAATAATGCATCTGTGAGGGATTGGATTCACAACGATTGTCTTATACATTATGTATTTAGTGCTGAATAGTGTTCCCCAGTGTGTGTGTGTGTATATGTATATATATGTGTATGTATATATATATATATATATATATATATATACACACATACACAATTCACACACTTTAGGACCGGCACAGGTAAGCAAATATATTCTTTATAAAAATGAGAAAATGCAAACAAATACATGAAACCACAATGCCAACATCAACAACATGCACCCCAACAGTCAACTTCCAGATGTGCCATTACTACATTCTAGAAGCTTTTCTTTTTTCCACAAAACAAATAACACTGACTTCACCTATTCAATCCTCTCCTTCCCCTCTGGGTCTCAGTGGAGGATAAACAGGTGCCCCTGGTGTCCTCGGAGTGTGCCCATCCCGTGAACTCGCCACCTGAACATCTGCTTGTCTTCGCCCCTTACACAGCTGCCTGTGTGACGCTGAAGGTAGGTTAAGCTGGTTTCTTGCTGTGACTGAGGGCCATGGCGCCCCCTGCTGTTTGATAGATGGAATGCAGCCTTCTCTGAACAACTCAGTGGGAGGTTAACAGATGGAAGTGATTGGAAATGAGCTGTGTGTAAAAAGTTATGAGGGGATGTGTAAAGACCTGGACAGGTCCTCCTCCCCTTTTTGATTAATGCTCGTCTGCTAAACGAAAACGCCTGTCTGGAGGGTCCACAGGATGCAGTGGTAATATAAACCTAGTCATAGAATATAGTTTCTTTTTATGGCCTGCTTACAATATGGCTTATTTCCCCTCTGGTTAGATTTAAGCAGACATATCTTTTCTAAAACGGGTCTGGAAAAAAAGAAATAACGCGACTGATCATGATTCTGTTTTGGAACCTCTAAATCGCGACTGATCATGATTCTGTTTTGGAACCTCTAAATCGCTGTTTCTCCCCTCAGGATGACCACAGCACAATCGTCGTCGTCCACGGTGGAACAGAGTTCACCATGGCCTGTCCTCTGCAACTTCACATGATCGACCATCTGTCCTCTCCGTCTCAATCCTCTTTCGCTGTTCCACCTGAAAAGCCCGGTCCAAAGGAGCAGTCCCAGTCTCAACCCCACCCTCCACCTCCACCCACCACCCCACCCTCACCCCCCACCCCTCCGCCTGTCGCTGCGCCGACCCCGATCCCCAACCCCACGGGGGTGCCTGCCTATGCCCCTCTAGGTCCTCCATACATGCTTTACCCCCCTCAGAAATTTCCGGGATATCTAGCTCATGCACAGCTGTACCCCCAAGAAGAGCAGGATCCTCCGCCCGTCCCCACCGCCCCGGCTCCCTCCGCTCCCATCTCCTCGTCACCTGGACGACCAGTGGACACCCCTGACCATCCGCTGCAGCATCCTTACAACCCGTTCATGTCTTTCTTGCACCCCTACGTCGGCCAAAAGTTTCCAGCGCCTCCACACTCCTGGCAAGAGTCTCCAGCTCCTCCTCCTCCTCCTCCGATGACGACTCCTGCTCCCACGGTATCTACGGCTGTGAAGATTCCTCCCCAGGCGATTCCTCCCCAGGCGGCTGAAACACCCTATCCCTACGCCTATCCCTACGCGTATCCGTATATGGGACTGACGTTTCTGGGTTTTCCTCCTCGTACGGATCACAAATCTCCGTCTCCTCCGCCAGTACCCACCTCACCCCCACCTGCTACCACACCTCCTGCCCCTATGTGGGTTTACAGGCCCCACCCGTACCCGTACCCGTACATGGGGCAAATGTTGCCCACCCACCCTCACACGCAACAAAAAACACCTCCATCTTCATCCTCATCTGCATCATCATCATCATCATTATCGAAATCTCCCGCCTCAGCTTCAGACCCTGGATCAGAGACAACATCTAGGCCGTCACCGGGGCCCTATGATCGGCACTACATACCTTTCGTTTACCCTCACATAGGGCTGAAGTTCCCATCTCCTCCTTACCCCCAACCAGAAGCTCCATCTACACCTGCCCCTACCCCGCCCTCCCCAGCTCCTCCTAAAATGCCCCCCTCGTCTCCAGCCCTCGGTTCGCCGCCACAGGTTCCCTTCTCCCCGTTAGGGCAGTATCGTGATTTCATTTCTGAGCATTACCCTTACATGGGGCAAAAGTTTCCAGCTCTTCCTGGTCACGCCCAACAGGAGACTCAGCTTGCGTCTACCTCATCTTCTTCGTCCACTCAGATACCCCTCCCAGGTCCAGCCAGCCACGGTCTGCACTCCCAGTCCCAGATCCCTGTCTCCCCAGGAGGGGCACTACACCCATACAACTACCCTGGCCTCCCCTGGTTTGCCCCCCCACCTCCCCATGCTCCAGGTGACCCCTCCAGTGCACCCTCAAAAGATGGCCCCCACTCTCAGCCACCCCACGCTCTGCACTGGCCCCTCTTCTACTGGCCCCACGTACCACCACCCGCAGGGCCCGGCCTTGCTTCTACCGACACTACTACGGTAGCAACGCAAGCTCCCACTACTGCTGCTACCACGACTGCTGCCCCTGCTACCACGACTACTGCCCCAGAGGATGCTAGAAATACCCCTGCAGCCCTCATGTCCAAACACCCGGTCAGTGCTGCTGGGGGTCCCATGTTGTACTACCCTCCGTATCAGGCTCCGTTTCCGGTCCCTGCTTGTCCACCGCACTCCCAGCTGACGTGTACCGGTTATCCGCACCCCGGCTATGACTCGCTCACCTCGAAGACTACCATAGCGCCTCAAACGGAGCATCCTAGCCAGGGGCTGTCTTTGTTGGGGCCGCCGGCCGTCGTACCATCCAGTGGTACCAAAGGCCAGTCCTCCACTGATCTGTGGGATGCCGAGATATCTGGGCCCCCCAAAGTACCACCCGGCCTGTCTCCCATCCTCTCCTGCACTGTGGATCGCCTGGTCGTTTCTCTGCCTACCGCCCACCTCGACTCCATCCAGCTCAGTGGTGAGTGACCCTTAGATCCGTGGTCTGTGACATGTAAACAGTGATTGAAGATGAAGCTATTAAAGATGTCTGTGTCTGAAGTCTGTGAATCTGCAAAAAGTTTGTTCATACTGTTGTTCATAAAGTTTGTTCAACTGTCCCAGTTGCATGTCAGCCAAAATAATATAACTTGAATATATTACTTGAATATAAACTTGAATAAAATGGAAACTGATTTTGTTGAGTAATTCTTGTGATCTGTGTGTGTGTCTGTGTGTGTGTGTGTGTGTGTGTGTGTGTGTGTGTCTGTGTGTGTGTGTGTGTCTCAGAGGCCGGAAACTCCTGGGTGTCGGTGGCCTCCACTCTGCCTCACTGCCGTTATGAGGTGAAGTCCGACCTGAGGGGGACACTGCTGTCCTCTCCTCTCCCCGCCTGCCACTCCCGACAACCCGTGAGTGACCACTTGTGGCTGTTTCCCGAAGTCTAGCATGCTTCCTTGATAGAATGCTTCCTTGATAGAATGCTTCCTTGCGAGTCGGGTTCCACAAAGATGAGGTTAGAGCCCTCCCCTAGCATTCTCGGACTCTACTTTGGAACAGACTAGCTAGTGTGAACGTGCACATCACCAGAGTCCGTCTTCGGCTTTTAACTGCACGCTTCTGTTTCAGTAGGGGCGCTGCTCCGGTGATTGTCAATGCAGAGGATTATGGGTAAATTATCAGAACGAAGGATGTGAATTTCGGAGCGTTCTTGACATTGGAACAGTGCTCGGCGGAGTTCGATGACATAGCGACCTTGAAAAGGCAGCCTTTGAGTATGCTTCCTCGACTTTGGGAAACTGCCTGTATGTCTATAGGCTCGGGAGATACAATTGGGTCTCAAAAAATTACAATATAGTGGAAAAGTCCCCCCTCCCCCTAGAATCATCACATTTGTTTTAGTGTCTGATTATGTCTTACAGCTAATGGAAATCAAAAATCTGTTTCTCAAAATATTAGAATAAAGAGCTTCTAATACAGAAATATTGGTTTCCTGAGCCTTTAATTTCTTAGTCTGGTTCAGTAAACACAACCAGACCAATTGTGACCCGATAGTTGTCCAGAAGACACTCATTGACACACTCAATGGTATGCTGTATCAAAGCATATTCATGGAAAGTTGATTAGAAGGGAAAAGTGTGGTAGGAAAAGGAGCTACTAAAATTAGATTCAAGCTGAATCTAATGTTTTGAGACCCACCTGTACTTGCTTTTTGACCAAGTATTGCGTATGTTCGTGTACATAACTGACTGCGTTGTGAACGGAACCTTGCCCCTAGCACTCCACGCGTGACTGGAGGATTCTCTACCAGAGGGCAGACCATAATATTCAGAACCAGAGTCGTGAATGAAGGGCAGACCATAATATTCAGACCCAGAGTCGTGAATAAAGTCGGTCTTGCATGCTCACGTACGGTCACACGCTGCACCTATGCTCCTAGCGTCCATGTGAAATGTTGTATGTTGTGAACGGGGTCATGTTCATTTGTGAGGATGTTCATAACCGACGCATCGAACAGGCGCAGGATACACGTGACAGCCATGATGCGTGTGTGTTGTTAAAAGCAAGTATATCCCCGCCAATCTCCAATTTAATATAACAATGAATTCACTCATAGCATATATTTGTTGAAGCATTCAGTTGTGCTATTGAGGAAGCGTTTTCGGCTAGCGTACATCTATAGTCTTTTCATGCTCACAGCATACTAGATGATGATGATGATGATGATGATTTAATTACAGCAATTAAGAGCACAATGTTTGGTTTTGTTTTCCATCTCCAGGACAACCCCTCCATCCTGTCACTGCCTCTGAGGTTCTGGGATGTTGTGCTCGGCCGTTACCGTTACTTGGACCTGCTGTGCCCCGTCACAAGCCTACCGCCCCCCACCACCACCACGGCCGCACCGACCACCCTGCCCACCACCACGGCCGCACCAACCACCCCGCCCACCACCACGGCCGCACCAACCACCCCGCCCACCACCACGGTCATGGTACCCTCCACCACAACCACCACCTCCACCACAATGGACTCTGGTCAATGGACTCTGCTCCCTCCCATCCCGACCGATTTGCCCTCCCCCGTCCCGAAGCCAGAGGTGCTGTGCTCCACCCAGCACATGACTGTAGCGCCCCCTGCTGGGCCGGTGTCTGCTATAGTGGTCAAGGGTACGTGCTCATGGGATATGCTGTTGAATGAAGCTTTGGGGTCTCTTTCACATAAAATATAAAATAATGAAATATAGTATATGTATTCCATAGACAGAAAATACAAAATGTTGTAATTAAAAAAAAAACAAAAGTTGGCTTCTTTTAACACTGAATCAGGTTTCCCTTGTGTGTTAGGCAATTAATCCATTAATTCTGTATAGAGGGACACTGTCATCTGTTATCCCTTCCCTTATCTGTTATCCCTGTTATCTTTTTTTTTATCTAGACCTGGACGGGAATGAGGTGAAACTGGAGGATGCCCCAGTGCATTGTGGGTACAAAGTGAGCATGGGCAAAAGCAGCCACATCACCATCATCCTGCCCTACGACTCCTGTCATGTGACGATCAAGGTCAGATAAGGACACATTCATGCACAATAGGGATGTGGGGGGGTTTATATGATGAATCTAAAATATTAGTTTAAATTTTAATGACAATAAAAGTCTATTGTTATTATTTGTTGACAAAATGAGTTACCTAGAAACAAAAAAGAACATAAGATTCAGATGTTGCAGTGCTGAGAGAGGGATAAAAAAGACAAAGATATCTCAGCAGAGATCCTTCAACCCTCTCTGATATAAGGGCCTCCCTTGGTTAATGTTTCATGTCAGACCTACATAATGTCTGTGCTATTTTTTTTTTTTTTATAACCGGTGGCTCCTGTTTCCTACCCAGGGGAATCAGCACATGGTGGTGTTGAGATATCAGCTGTGGGATGGACGCAGCGCCGAGGCCCAGCTCTCCTGCCCTCTCCCCACGCCTCCCACAGGACCACGTAAGTCCGCCGTGTCCACCAGTCGCCATGACGTCAGATGGAACTAACTTGTATGTGCTTGTAGTGATAATATCACATATATTAGTGTGGTGTTTTCATCTGACTTGCGATACATGTTTGTTTCTGTCTTTTGGTCCCTCTTCAACCTCTTCTCTTTATCTGTTTTTCTCTCTCTCTCACTCTCTCCTTTCTTTCTCTCTTTCTCCTTTCTTTTTTTCTTTCTTTCTCTCTCCTTTCTTTCTCTCTTTCTTTCTTTCTTTCTCTCCTTTCTTTCTTTCTTTCTTTCTTTCTTTCTTTCTTTCTTTCTTTTTTTTCTTTCTTTCTTTCTTCTCTCCCCTCCCCCCACCTCTCCCCTCCTCCTCTCCCTCCAGAGTGTGATGTGCCCAGTGAGCAGAAGATAGCCTGTACTCCAGACCCAGTGTCTGCCTCACAGTGCCACCTGCTGGGCTGCTGCCACTGCCCTGTCACCGGAGCCTGCTACTACCCCACGGACGGTGGGACACACACACACACACACACACTGCCCCACCAACCGGAGCCTGCTACTACCCCACGGACGGTGACACACACACACACACACACACACACACTGCCCCACCAACCGGAGCCTGCTACTACCCCATGGATGGTGACACACACACATATACATACACCAGCTCCCAAAGTTAGTTGAAAGAGGCAGTACAACACTACCTGCGACACAACATATGATTGTTCTAATGGAATAATTAAGGAATGAATAAGTAAATAAATAATCTACAGACATGCAGGAGAGAAGAGCATCTTGGCTACTCTTTGAACTGAGCTGTGTCCTTTTTACATGAGCAAGTGCATGTAACAGCACTGGGACTGATACTTGAGTGCTTTCAGTTTGCAAACCCTTACACACAAGAAAGTCCTATCTGAATCGTGTGATGTTTAGCTCAAACTAATGTTGTTGAAGTGATGGGACTCATTCTGACTGTGTGCTGACACCTCACCTCCCTCGTCTGTCCAGAGTGCACGGGGGACGGCCATTTTGTTTTCACGGTCCCCTCCACCATCATGAGCCCTCCTCTCAACCCCGCCATGCTCATCGCCGGCGGCAACGCGTCCTGCCCCCCCTGGCAAGCCACCCCCGAGTACGCCCTGTTCAAGATTCCGCTGGACGGGTGTGGGGCCCACAAGTTTGTGAGTAGAACACACACACACACGCACTGTCCTGTGGAGTGAATGTAAGTAATGTGCATAAGCTGGTACAGATGCATGTCATGATTCTGCAAATCTAAACGGAGTGTGTGGGATGATGGCTGTGCTCGTCTGTCGTTATGTTTCGAACAGGAAGTGGGGGAGACGGTGATCTACATGGTGGAAATTCTGAACACAGTTCAGGCCATCTCATTGAACTATGGCACCATCACACGGGAGTCTCCAGTAAGGTATGGATCACACACACACACACACAAACACACATGTACTCTCACACACACACACACTCCTACACACAGAGTAGAGTGCAGTGTAATGGAAAATAGCTGTTTTGTCTTTGTCAACACCCCTGCATTTTGCATATGATTTTACATGCACCTGCTTTCAGTTAGCGTTCTGTTGTGGACCTCTCGATGCTAAGCTGCATTCTGGCCCCCAGTTTCCAGCTGCATCTTGGTAGTCGGACCTCTTGCACAGAGCTTTTTCGGATTTGTGTTAGATCAAAACAGATGGCGGGTGGTTGCTGTGATGCTGTCCGCCACCACCGGTCCGTCTGGTTCTGTGTAACACGTCCAGGAATCTATGGCACAGCCAAGTGCTCATGGGAAAAGGATACATTTCCCAATCTAATTATTGTGTAATCCACCTGCTTTGCCAACTTACCTCTGAGAGACAGGATGCACGCCTCACCAGGAACTTACTTTCCACATCTCCAACAGTCTGAGAATGCTGTCCTCTGGTGCTTTACAGTGAGGTTATGATTACTGATGATTTAACTGCAGTGATTCATCTCCATTGTTTGAACATGTTTGAAAATTATGGTTATTTCTAATTATGTTGCTGGTGTGTTGTTTTTTTTTTTTTGTAGTTGCAGTGGGAAAATGAGAAGCCTACCATTACTACTAAATGGGCAGTCATTTATCTGCGACAAAGCTTCGGTTAAAATGATTCTGTGAAAATGTTGCAAATGATAACAAGAATGTTGTGCAACTGAGGACTTGGTGTGTGTGTGTGTGACCAGGGTGCTGGTGGAATGCAGGTATCTCCCCGGGGAGGTGGTCAGTGTGGGCTACCTGGTGAAAAGGCCGTCCCTCGGCCCGTCCATCCAAGCCCAGGGTGTGTTCGGTGTCCAGCTCAGGATTGCCGAAGGTGCTCACCAGGCCTCCCCATAAGAGTGCTGGACTTTTATTAGGACTTAGTCCATTGTAGTTGGTACTAGACTAAAAAAAGAGACCTTTGATGAAGCTTTCTCTCAAGTGTGTTGCCCAGGAGTTGGCTAAATCCACATGCAGCAAACCAGCTCAATATGTTTTATAATGCCTTACAATTAACATGTCTAATTAACATGGAAATGACATACCAATATTCAGTTGAAATGTGCAATGGGTAAAGGTGATCTAAAATAATGAACCTTGAAAATGATCATTTCATTAATGCTGGTAGTTGTTTGGGCCTTGTGCTGCAGCCTTACATCAGTGCGTTTCCTCCCCCCTGCCCAGACCACACGTACACGTCCTACCACCCTCAGTACCACCGGCCCCTGGGCCTGCTGCTGGGGAAGCCCCTGTACCTGGAGGTGCGGCTGCTCAACCCCCCCGACCCCGACGTGGTGCTGCTGGTGCACTACTGCGTGGCCTACCCTCGCTCGGCACACGCCGCCTGGGTGCTCATCTACGACGGGTACGATGGGGGTCGGGTGGGGGTCGGGTGGGGTGGGGGTGGGTCTGTTTTTATATACACTACCTGTCAAAAGTTTGGAGACATTTAGACATTTCCATTCTACTCCATTATAGACATAATACCACCTGTAGTTGGCTATTGTGTTTGATTTATCTGTACTCAATCAAAACAACACAACTGCACTTTTGTTGATATTACCTGAAATACACAATTAAATTAACTGACTTTTTTAATGTTTTAAAAAATGGAGGTATAGCGTTTTGGAACGAAGCTATATATATATATATATATATATATATATATATATATATATATATATATATATATATATATATATATATATATATATATATATATATATATATATATATATATATATATATATATATATATATATATATGTGTAAGTTTTCTATTGCATTATTATTGCGTATCCTGTGTTTCCTGTCTCAGGTGCCCAAACCCACTAGATTCTGCGCCCCAAGTCACCCCGACTCCTCCCCTTCCTGACGCGCCCAGTCAAACCCGCAGGTTCACCGTCTCCACCTTCCAGTTCCTGGCCAATGAGAATAGGGAGGACGCACCTGACCCCTCCCACTCAGATGAAGAGGTAAAGACCCATCCGCTGTACCTATTGTTGTTTTCCATCTATTCTTTATTTTTTGTTGCTGTGTGTGTGTGTGTGTGTGTGTGCGCGTTATAGTTTACATCATCTTTGGTTCTGTTACTGTGGTTTTGTCTTTCTCTGACTACTTTCTCTCAATGAAATGAAACAATGCTTCATTGGCACTATCGAATCCATGGCGAAGCAACACATCAGAAATGAATGAGTAATTAGTGAGATCTCCCCTCTCTTAAACACTGGTGGGCCTCTGTCTGACCCCTGCAGATCTACTTCATGTGCTCCACCGAGGTCTGCTCTCCCTCAGATGGGCCGTGCGTGGAGGGATGCTTCAGCGGTGAGTGTGTCGGCCTCGCTTGCTCACAAGCGCACTCTCGCTCGCTCTACACTCCACTTGCTCTACACACACACACACACACTCTACAACAAACACAGACACACACACACACACACACACACACACACACACACACACACACACACGGAAAGAAGAGCTCTCTCACTGGATGGCGTTGAAGGTGGGGTTCTGCAAGTACACTTGCTCAATCCAGACTTGCCATCCTGATGTCCAAGTTAAAGTTTGAAGCTACTGTATTATATATTTTGTGACGCTTCAGTTATTGAAGAGAACTAAAGCCCAATTTTGTTAAAGGCCAAAAATCATTTTGAGACTAAAAATTCATGGATTACTGAAGCATGTTCTTTCCCCACAGACCCATCTGAAGACAACACCAAACGCTAAAACCACAACAACAACGACAACCTCAAACTCAACAAGACACGCCCAGTCTCACACTGCTCTTGCTGTACTAATAAACTCCCTCAAAGAGAGCCCTGTCTCAAAGTGTCCTTATTCTGCCTACTATGTATCCTATATGATATATCCAATATCCTACTCCTACTTTCCCCTAGGGATCAATAAAGTATCTCTCTATCTCTCTATCTCTCTGTGTCCTTATTCTGCCTACTAAGTATCCTATAGGCCTATGTTAAACAAGCCTGCTGTAAAAGCATGTTGTGTGTGATGTCTGTATGCTACTGAGACCTTGGATTTCCCCCTTGGGGATCAAGTCTGTCTGACTGTCTGTGTCTGTCATCCATTGTAACATTATATGATTTTTATTTTTAAAGGCCAGTTATTTCATGGATCCAGGATACTATGCATCCTGATAAAGTTCACTTGGCCTTTGGAATTAAAATGGCCTCACATCATCACATACCCTTCACCAGAAGGGTAGAGATCGGCATGGTTTTATTTCAAGGTGCTCGAAGCGATGTCCTACGTGTTTTAGGCTAAAACATTTTTTGTCACTTTCAGCAAACATCCCCTCACCATCTGCTAGCTGCCGGTGTCCTGAAGACACTGTAAAAAAAACATAATCTCTGTGGACAACCCAGGCTCCAATAACAGCCACAAAACAACTTGGGCAAACCTTGCCCATAAAAAACTGTTCCAGCAAATCACCAACGAGATGCGCGTTAAGAAGAGTTTCAATTGCACGGGAGGGAGGAGGAGGAAGTAGTGAGTTGGCTTTCTGTTTTGCTTGAACTTCAACAGAAGTGACGTTACCCAACATCGCTTAGAGCGCCTTTCAGTTAGCCTATTAGCTGGTTTGAATTGCATTGAGCTCATCAGTCTAAATTTGAGTTGAGTGCATTGTTCCAAATTATGTAAGCAATAACACATAAAATGACTTATATTTTATTAATAAATACAAATAATAACACGTGTTAGCCCTGAGTAAAAAAGAAAAATACATCACATGTCTGCATGGCACATTTTTGTATGTTACAAAGTTATTCTAAACATTGCATAGATAAGATTGTATTTGTACACATTCTTGATCAGATGATCTGTAACGTTTGTGTGTGTGTTCTGTTATATCCATTCCTGTCTGTTATGTGAGCAAAGCTGATGTTTGTGTTTGTGTGTGTTTAGAGCTCTGAGCATAGATCTGTGTGTGTGTGTGCGTGTTCAGCTCTGAGCGTAGGCCTGTGTGTGTGTGTGTTCAGCTCTGAGGGTAGAGCTGTGCGTGTGTGTGCGCGCGTGTTCAGCTCTGAGCGTAGGCCTGTGTGTGTGTGTTCAGCTCTGAGGGTAGAGCAGTGCGTGTGTGTGCGCGTGTTCAGCTCTGAGCGTAGATCTGTGTGTGTGTGTGTGTGGGTTCAGCTCTGAGGATAGAGCTGTGTGTGTGTTCAGCTCTGAGGGTAGATCAGTGTGTGTGTGTGTGTGTGTGTGTGTGGGTGGGTTCAGCTCTGAGGATAGAGCTGTGTGTGTGTCCAGCTCTGAGGGTAGATCAGTGTGTGTGTGTGGGTGGGTTCAGCTGTGAGGATAGAGCTGTGTGTGTGTGTGTGTGTGTGTGTGTGTGTTCAGCTCTGAGCGTAGGCCTGTGTGTGCGAGTGTTCAGCTCTGAGCGTAGGCCTGTGTGTGTGTGTGTATGGGTTCAGCTCTGAGGATAGAGCTGTGTGTGTGTGTGTTCAGCTCTGAGGGTAGAGCAGTGCGTGTGTGTGCGCGTGTTCAGCTCTGAGCGTAGGCCTGTGTGTGTGCGCACGTGTTCAGCTCTGAGCCTAGATCAGTGTGTGTGGGTTCAGCTCTGAAGGTAGAGCAGTGTGTGTGGGTTCAGCTCTTGGGGTAGAGCTGTGTGTGTGTGTGTGTTCAGCTCTGGGGGTAGAGCAGTGTGTGTGGGTTCAGCTGAGGGTACTGTAGATCTGTGTGTGTGTGTGTGTGTGTGTGTGTGTGTATGTGTGTGTGTGGGTTCAGCTCTGAGGATAGAGCAGTGTGTGTGTGTGTGGGTTCAGCTCTGAGGGTAGATCAGTGTGTGTGTGTGGGTTCAGCTCTGAGGGTAGATCAGTGTGTGTGTGCATGTGTTTGTGGGTTCAGCTCTGGGGGTAGAGCTGTGTGTGTCTGTGTCTGTGTGTGTGTGTGTGGGGGTTCAGCTCTGGGGGTAGAGCAGTATGTGTGTGTGTGTGTGCACGCGTGTGTGCGTGGGTTCAGCTCTGGGGGTAGAGCAGTGTGTGTGTGTGTGTGTGTGTGTGTGGGTTCAGCTCTGGGGGTAGAGCTGTGTGTGTGGGTTCAGCTCTGGGGGTAGAGCAGTGTGTGTGTGGGTTCAGCTCTGGGGGTAGAGCAGTGTGTGTGTGTGTGTGTGGATTCAGCTCTGGGGGTAGAGCAGTGTGTGTGTGTGTGTGTGTGGATTCAGCTCTGGGGGTAGAGCAGTGTGTGTGTGTGGGTTCAGCTCTGGGGGTAGAGCAGTGTGTGTGTGTGTGTGTGTGTGTGTGTGTGTGTGTGTGTGTTCAGCTCTGGGGGTAGAGCAGTGTGTGTGGGTTCAGCTGAGGGTACTGTAGATCTATGTGTGTGTGTGGGTTCAGCTCTGAGGATAGAGCAGTGTGTGTGTGTGTGGGTTCAGCTCTGAGGGTAGATCAGTGTGTGTGTGTGGGTTCAGCTCTGGGGGTAGAGCAGTGTGTGTGTGTGTGTGTGTTCAGCTCTGGGGGTAGAGCAGTGTGTGTGTGTGTGTGTGTGTGTTCAGCTCTGGGGGTAGAGCAGTGTGTGTGGGTTCAGCTGAGGGTACTGTAGATCTGTGTGTGTGTGTGTATGTGTGTGTGTGGGTTCAGCTCTGAGGATAGAGCAGTGTGTGTGTGTGGGTTCAGCTCTGAGGGTAGATCAGTGTGTGTGTGGGTTCAGCTCTGAGGGTAGATCAGTGTGTGTGTGCATGTGTGTGTGGGTTCAGCTCTGAGGGTAGATCAGTGTGTGTGTGTGCATGTGTGTTTGGGTTCAGCTCTGGGGGTAGAGCTGTGTGTGTGTGTGTTCAGCTCTGGGGGTAGAGCAGTGTGTGTGTGTGTGTTCAGCTCTGAGGATAGAGCAGTGTGTGTGTGTGTGTGTGTGTGTGTGTGGGTTCAGCTCTGAGGATAGAGCAGTGTGTGTGTGTGTGTGTGTGTGGATTCAGCTCTGAGGATAGATCAGTGTGTGTGTGTGTGGGTTCAGCTCTGAGGATAGATCAGTGTGTGTGTGTGTGGGTTCAGCTCTGAGGATAGAGCAGTGTGTGTGTGTGTGTGTGTGGGTTCAGCTCTGAGGATAGAGCAGTGTGTTTGTGTGTGTGTGTGTGGGTTCAGCTCTGAGGATAGATCAGTGTGTGTGTGTGTGGGTTCAGCTCTGAGGATAGATCAGTGTGTGTGTGTGTGTGGGTTCAGCTCTGAGGATGGATCAGTGTGTGTGTGTGTGTGTGTGTGTGTGTGGGTTCAGCTCTGAGGATAGAGCAGTGTGTGTGTGTGGATTCAGCTCTGAGGATAGATCAGTGTGTGTGTGTGTGGGTTCAGCTCTGAGGATAGAGCAGTGTGTGTGTGTGTGTGTGGGTTCAGCTCTGAGGATAGAGCAGTGTGTGTGTGTGTGTGTGTGTGGGTTCAGCTCTGAGGATAGATCAGTGTGTGTGTGTGTGGGTTCAGCTCTGAGGATAGAGCAGTGTGTGCATGTGTGTGTGGGTTCAGCTCTGAGGATAGATCAGTGTGTGTGTGCAGTGCAGCTCCTGGTGCCTGCGTAGCTCCATCTTGCGCTGGCAGCTGTAGAGGCAGTGTGGGCAGTTGAAGGGCTTCTGCTCGCAGTGCTTACGGCTGTGTGTGATCAGGTTGGAGCTCTGGCTAAACGCCCGGCCACACACACCACACACGTGGGGCTTCTCTCCTACACACACACACACACACACAGATACACACACACACACAGATACACACACACACACACATGTACACACACACACACACAGATACACACACACACACACACACACACACACAGATACACACACACACACACACAGATACATAGATGCATAGATCAAACACACACATACAGACACACAGATCACACACAGATACATAGATCTCACACAGATACATACTGTAGATCTCACACACACAAACACACAGATACACAGATCACACACAGGCACAGCAAATAAACACACACACACACATACAAGCACAAGCACACACAGACACAAAAATTCACACACACAAAAAGCACACTAGATACGAAATGCAAAATAGACACACACCATATACACCAGTGCAGCACACACACTTACACACGGAAGTTATGCACACACATGCAAACAAACCGACACAGAAATGCCAGGGCTACATTAATATTTAGTGATTTGGAAACTGCTTTTCTCCAAAGTAATTTACTTGTCAAGTGCACAGAAGCATAGCTAATGGAGGAAAAGTGGCATAGAAAAACACCAGTTTCACTAGGCACACAATATGCACACACACACACACACGCTCTCACACACACACACACACACACTATGAGGCCTGTCCGTACCAGTGTGTATGAAGGTGTGCTTCTTCATGTCGGACTTCTGGTGGAAGCGCTTGCCGCAGTATTGGCAGGGGTAGGGCCGCGTGTCCGAGTGGATGAGCAGGTGGGTGGACAGGGTGGACGAGCGCTTGAACACTTTACTGCACACCTTACACTGGAACGTCCTCTCCTGAACACACACACACGCACGCACACACACACACATTCAAGTTTTATTTTTTTCTTACAAAGTTTTATTCACTGCAGGTATGAGGATCATCTTAAGACCAATATTAGAATTATTAGTTCAGCCGACAAGTGTCGCTCCACAAAATGAGGGGAAAAGAGACAAGATGTCTCTGTGTTCTAGGGTGTCGTAGAGCTTATCACGTACATCAGACAAATTGAGACGGCGCGAACATTAATACACACACTGATTGTATATCAACTCAAAAGTTCTACTGGAGTTCAAGTTCTATTGTGTGTTGTCGTGGTCACGGTATTTGCCTGCTTACGTTTGTTTCACGGTTTAACGTTAATGTTGTTATAGAAACTACTTGACATTCTGTTTGACAAGTTGCAACTGTCGTTGAAAGCCTACACTTGCTGCCACTCGGTCTGTCGGCAACACGTTGCATCTGTCGTGCGACGCCTGTTGCCTGAACTGTAAATTGCCCTGAAGTCTTCACTCCGCGCCCCTCACCAAATCTCTTTAGCACGACTGACCTTGACCCTGTGACCTCTGTGACCCCTGTGGCCGCTCTCGGAGCAGGTCCTGAGGACACTGATCTTGCGCAGACCTCCGTGAGTCCTGTGTATGACCGACTCTGGCCCGGACACAGAGGAGAAACCCTGTGAAGACACACACACACACACACACTTTATTACATATAGAAACAATCGATTCCTGGTCAGGGAATGACAATGCTTGTGAAATACACATCATGCTAACAGTCTTACTTAATGTTTAACAACAACAACTCTGTGGCTATCTGACCAGCTACTGTCAAACCACTGGTATCAGACTAACTGCTAACAAATTCTGCAATGCTTTGAGATTCAGTGGAAGTAAAATAAAGGTCCTGTGAACTTCTGTGTCCATGTGTCTGACTATTTGTTCCTATGGCTGTGTGACTGTGTCCATGTATCTGTGTGACTGTGTCCATGTATCTGTGTGACTATTTGTGTCCATGTATCTGTGTGACTATTTGTGTCCATGTATCTGTGTGACTATTTGTGTCCATGTACTGTATCTGTGTGACTTTGTTCCTATGTTTGTGTGCCTATGTATCTGTGTGACTATTTGTTCCGATGTCTGTGTGACTTTCTTGAATTTCCCCTTGGGAATCAATAAAGTATCTATCTATCTATCTATCTATTTGTTCCTATGTCTGTGTGACTATTTGTGTCCATGTATCTGTGACTGTGATTGTACCTATGTATATAAGACTATTTGTACCTACTATACAGCGGGGAAAATAAGTATTGAACACGTCAACATTTTTTTCAGTAAATATACTTCCAGTGAGGCTATTCACATGAAATTTTCACCGGACATTAGTATTAACTTAGGTAATCCACACATGTATAAAAATCCAAACATTAATGTCTAA
This sequence comes from Alosa pseudoharengus, assembly GCF_046254945.1. Lineage (NCBI taxonomy): Eukaryota > Metazoa > Chordata > Actinopteri > Clupeiformes > Clupeidae > Alosa > Alosa pseudoharengus. Next base: position 35,342,513 of record NW_027468564.1, on the reverse strand, counting down.
AAGTAGAGTTATGAGTAAAAAAGTGGAATGGCACAGGGAAAAAGTATTGAACACGCTAAGAAAAAGCAGTACACAAAGGCAAGGAATGGCAAGGAACAAACTGGAATTTATAAGTAATTAGAGAAATTATCCCTCCTATCTGTGCAAATTGATATAAGCTGGTTTAGTACATACTGGTGGGCTATAAAAAGGTTTTTTGTTACCAAGGTGTCACACAAGAAACATTTCATGATGCGTAAAAGCAACGAGCTCTTCCAAGACCTTTGCAACCTTATTGTTGCAAAACATATCAATGGAACTGGTTACAGATGCACTTCAAAACTTCAGAATCATCCAGCAAGCAGTATTGGAGCCATTATCTGCAAGTGGAAGGAACATCACTGCATCATCAACTGGCCATGCACAGGATCTCCTTGCAAGATTTCTGACCAGGAAGTCAGAAGGATAGTCAGAAGAGTAGCCCAAGAGCCAAGGGCCACTCGGAGAAAGCTCCAGAAAGACTTGGCGGCAGCAGGTACAATTGTTACAGAGAAAATCATAGGTAATGCACTCCACCGCCATGGCCTCTATGCACGCTCATCCCACATTACTCTATTGCTGAAGAAAAACATGTCAAAGCTTGTTGAAAGTTTGCTACACAACATTTGGACAACCCTATGAAATGCTGAGAGAATGTATTCTGGTCAGGCAAGAGCAAATATTGATCTTTTTGGATGTCATACTACACACCATATTTGGAGGAGAAATGGCACTGTGCATCACCCTAAAAATATCCTATCAACAGTGGGGTTTGGAGGTGGTGGCATCATGGTGTGGACTGTTTTTCATCTCATGGTACTAACAGACTTCATACAGTTGAAGGAATGATGCATGGAGTCATTTTGTTCCGGGAGAATCTTTACATCCACCAGGATGATGAGGATGAGACATGACTAGACCTTCAGCAGGACAAGTATCCAAACCATTCAGCAAAGGAAACTCTCAATTGTTTTCAGAGAAAGGAAATCGAGGGCCTGACTTCAGATTCACAAGAGGGACTCCTGGAATCTTCAATATTAAATGACTATCTGTTTAAAATAATGGGCCAAACACACACCAGAATAATGTGACTAATTAGTTTCGTCAAACAGGAAATGCCTTGAAGCTGTCATTACGAATAAAGGCTTTTCCACAAAGTATTTAAGAAATTTCAGCAGGCGTGTTCAATACTTTTTTCCTGTATCATTCCACTTTATTACACATAACTCTACCTATGGACTTTAATGTTTATCTGAGTTAATACTAATGTCTGGTGAAAATTTCATGCAAATAGCCTCATTGAGAGTATACTTACTGAAAAAAATGTTGACGTGTTCAATATTTATTTTCCCCGCTGTAAGTATCTGTGACTCTTTGTGCCTATGTCTGTGTGACTGGCTGTTCCTGTGTGTCCTGTGACCCTGGCCTCACCTTGCTGCAGAATGGGTAGGGCCCCAGAGAGGAGCCTGTGATGCTGATCTGAGAACAGCCCACCTCTCGGCCTTCTGACCGGTACGTACCCAGCAGCCTCTGGAGCTGCTGGGACTCGGGGTCGGAGGGCAGGGTGAGGTCGTGGGGGTCGTGGGGGTCGTGGCGTTCCCTCGCGGTCAGTTCTCTGGGGTGCAGAGAGCGCCAGATGTGAGGGTGCGTAGGGGACGCCTCTTTGGATGCTAGCAATGGGAGATGAGACAGAGGAGGGTGGGGAGTGGTTACAAACAATGGAAATCAACTGACTGCACAATCTGCCTATTTTCATTTGGAGAATGTGTCAACAGAAGAAGTAAGAATATCCTAACGGCATAGCCATTACAACAACAAGGTGAGAATTACACTTCAAACCTGCCAATGCAACACAACTCTGCTGGCATCAGTTGCATGCAGGCAACACATCTACACATCACTTGTTAAAGAAGCGTGACTTTATTGTTTGAGGCATTCACAATGGCCTACAAACAGCAACAGCATGCAAATGCAAAGATATAATTGTTTGACATAGTGTATATATATATATATATATATATATATATATAAACTATGCTCTCGGTTGCCTAAATATCCAACAACCAATGACCTCTGTCTATGCTTTGAACTGTCTCTCGTACCACCTCAATGTACCTCAGCAGGCGCTGTGCCAAATATATACAAATCAGTGGAAGGTGCTGTTGCGGGCGTAGTGGCCAATTTAAGACAACTCAAATTCTACCTGAAGCCCCTTTGATCTAAAAAAGGTGTTTGTTTAATCGCTTATTGACATAAATCAATAGCTGAACTGATTGATTAAATCAACACAAAGAGAAATAAATATATACTGTAATATGATATGGTAAAATGAATATAATTCACATTAAAGCAACACCAAAGCACTTTTCCTCTGTCGCACCCATGCTGTTTGTTTATCCAGCACTGGCTTTGGAAATAACAATGTCCACAGACAAGGTAGAGTATGTTGCATGATATTATGAAAGTGCGATGTATTGCGACATAAGAAGCAAGTCAAATATGTAGTTTCTTATGTCTCATTCCATCGAACTACAGATCCGCTACCCAATCTGGCAAACTTGCATAGTGCGGTTATAGCCGATAGAGGGCCGCGAAGCGAATGCAGAAGTGCCGTTCACCCTTTTACGAGTTGATGAACCACTGAAACGATTATTTTACAAAAAACTCTTTGGTGTTGCTTTAACACGGTGGATTTCCCATTCACACAGGCCTACCTGCGGCCCAGCTGGAGAAGACGTGAGGTGGGGAGGGCACGACCTCTGTCACAGCACCTGTGTCCGGGTCCTCCAGCGGCGCCGCCGGGGACTCGATAGGGGCGTCCCACGCAGTGCCTGAGTTCTGGAGGGACTCGGGAGGGTCAGCTGTGGGCAGGTAAGTGCTGTCATCTCTCGGACGAGAGGACGAGTGACAGGACCCCCTCTTACACTTCACCAGGAAGGAGCGTGGCATCGCAAGAGAGAGAGGGGGAGGGAGGCCTGGTGGTGAACAGAGAGAGAGAGTGAGAGAGAGAGTGGGAGGGGGAGAGAGAGAGAGATGGGAGAGAGAGAGAGGCAAGGCAAATTTACAGCTTTTCTCAATTGCTTTGGCGCATTTCTCAGATCAGAATGGTAATTATTGTGTGTGGAGGGGGTCGACAGTGGTTAGGTGGATGTAGATCTGTGGAAGACAGTGGATATCTTTAAAAGGTTTTTTTCTGTTGGCAGATATTGTGACAGTATAAAGAAAACAAAGGCTTTGACAGCACTGTGCAAATGAAAAATGACCAATATACAGTCAAACAGTCCTTTGTCAGAGCTGTGCAACACTGTACATCTTTCTATACATTCTGACGTTCCTGTCTGTCAGGTCACATATATTTATTAATGCTAGACGGACTATGACAAGTAGTTATGACAGCTAATTCAACACATTTGCATGTAATGACACAAGTGATGAAATAAGGGCAATTCGTTTTATGGGGCAGGACTATTCAGCAGGGAACCAGTATAGTGCATTTTGACCAACATGACATCATTGGGCTATTGAAAATTAAAAAAACAAACAAAAAAAAACAGCAAACATTTGTACAAAATCAGTTGCAGGGATGTACTAAAGCATTGCTATTTGTTCAAGATGGGGAGAAACTGCTTTAATGATGTGCAAAATCGAGAAGATGATATGCATGGGCGGATTATGAACTTTTAGGCCCCTGGGCCCAGATGTATTAAGGGCCCCCCACTAATTGTTGCTTATGTGGGAGGGGGGGTTTGGGGGTCCTCCCCCAGAACATTTTTAATTTGTTTAATGTGATTTCCTGTATTCTGGTGAATTTTGGGGATGGCCAATACTAAATTCAATCAGATTCATAGCCTACATCCTGATTTGTTGATATTGAGGCAATGATTCCATGCAAAGGCTTGGGCTTCAGGGCCCCCTGACCTCTTGGGCCCCTGGGCCTGGGCCCGGTAGGCCCGTGCAGTAATCCATCCCTGATGATATGGAGTTTGAACAGTCTTGATAATGTATAACTTTGTTACTTGAAATAGAAAATAATTCCACCTTGCGCATTGTTCATTAGAAAATACTTACAGAGTAAACTGTCATATAAGACAAAACAGTTTGACTATCTTGACATAAACAATGGCATCATGACTTTGACATCATTTTGATTGCACTGACCATTTCAATGGCATACATATTTAAAACCTAAATTAAGCATTTTGAGCAAGATTCACTTTTGCAGGTTATCCACTATGCGGTGCAGTTTGCACTAAATGTTTTGAGGTTTTGAGACGGTTGTGCAAATGTTAATTATGATTAGAGAAATGCACCAAAGCGACTGAGAAAAACTGTATTGATATTGCACATTTTATACACAGGGGTAATTCAAAACATAAAACATAAACATAAAGCAACAGCAAAGAGTAATAGGAGATACAAAAATAAAAGGGCAATAGTTTAAAAATGTTTATGAGTGAGAAAGGGAGGGTGGAGAGAGAGGGAGAGAGGAGGAGAGAGAGGGAGAGAGGAGGGTGGAGAGAGAGAGAGAGGAGGAGGAGAGAGAGGGAGATGAAGAAAACAAAGAGGGGATGAGAGTGAGAAAGAAGGCTAGTTTAAGGAAAATAGTGAGAATAATGCATATGATGTCCCAGAGGAATGAGTGTAAGAATGGGCTCTACTATAAAACAGACAGTGTGAATAGATATATACAGATGGACAGACAGACAGGCATATAGATAGATAGATAGATAGATAGATAGATAGATAGATAGATAGATAGATATATGGATAGATAGGTAGATAGATAGATAGATAGACAGACAGATAGACAGACATAGATAGACAGACATATAGATAGATAGAAATGCATAGAGAGAGATAGAGCATGATTATATGATATACCATAATTGGCCATAAGGGGGCGGCAGTGACTGAGACAAGGAAAATCACAGCAAGAAGACACTCTCAAGAAGCAAGAAGACAAACTCTCACACACACACACACACACACACACACACACACACACACACACACACACACACACACACACACAGATACACATCCCTGAAATGAATTGCCATCTCCCCACAAACCAACTACTGTGATCTTAAATGACAGCAACAAGCCCCACTAATGGATCTCTGCCTCTGTCTAACACAGGGTTAGTGGCATGCACACTGTTTCTACATCACCGGGTTAACATGAGTGTAGACATGTTTCTATATACATCAATTTTGACCTAAACATAGGTGAACCAAGTATGTGTCTCATACATTTCGGCCTTTGCCATTGAGGGGAAGCTTAAAATATGATTAAACACCTTATTAACACATATCTTTGAATTTGAACATTGAACTGTTCAATGCATCACTAAAGGGAAGAGGAGAGATAGACTTCTCTGCTTAGTCTGTCTGCCTCTCCACCCTCTCCATGTTTGAGTACTGACTACCCACTACTGCTTTACTACTGTTTTACCACAGCCTAATGTTTTTACTACCGCTTTCCTGCTACACTGTTTTTCATGTTTTTCATGCTATATTAGCACACATGATCGATCAATGGCTTCTGCTACAATAATACTGAATGGCTGTAACCCTATTACCTCAACCTGTTTCTGCACTGACGTAGTTTTTATAGTTTTTTATATTACCTTGTCTACATTATATTATACTTTGCTCTCCTATTTGTCCATATTATTTATGCTGGTCTCTAGACCTTATTATTGCACTGTTGGACTAATGCTGGACTACTTGTTGCACCTTCACCATGACACTCACTCTCCGAGCACCTTACCGTGCACACTTAACTTAAGGACTATTGTTGGACTACTTTTTGCACCTTCACCAGGACACTTACTCTCTTGAGCACCTTACCATGCACACATAACTAAGGGACTCCTGTTGGACTACTTTTTTGGCACCTTCACTCTCACTCTCTTGAGCACCTTACCATACACACAGAACTACTGTTGGACTACTTTGCACCTTCACCAGGATACTCACTCTCTTGAGCACCTCACTTTGCACACAGAACTACAGGCCCTGTCATTACAAGCGTCTCATACTTGACCACCCTTAAGCACACTGTTTCTTTTACATTTAATTTATATAGTATTTTTAGTTTTGTTAGCTTTTCTTATCTCCTACTGTCTCTATTGTACAGTGGTGTTTGGTTATATGTTTATACTTATACTTATATTTACCATTTGCTGTAAGTGCATGTTGTGTGTGATGTCTGTATGCTACTGAGACCCCCTGAATTCCCCTTGGGGATCAATAAAGTATTTATCTATCTATCTATCTATCTATTTGAAATTAACCACTTTACAGAGAGATGGTAACTTCCTCATGTTAAAAAAACAAGGTGTTTGGGGTGTTTTGGAACAGGTTAAAAAGAGGTGCACCAAGTACACTGGGAATGGATTTATTTCTTGTCAACATGAGTATTCTTAAGCATAAGTAAATACCAATTAAGTTTAGTAGGGGTAAGGGGCATGTGAACCTCTAGTGATTTTGCTACATTTCATAGCATTTTCCAAGTAGAATGTGCACTCCGTTTTACCACATAAGGTGTACCGTCACACCGGTGTGGCGGGAATGTTGGACAATGAACGTTCTAAAGAATATCTACTGTAGGTTCATAGAATTCAACATTTAGGAATTTTAGAACCTTGAATTGTTGTGGAACGGAATCATGTGTTAGAATCATAGACTGTAGTCTTGTTCAAAAACCCACACCTTTTAAAGGTTAAATCACTCGAAATGATCTACTTCAATCAGTCCCTAATAGCTGTCGGACATGTAATCTCCATTTTAGATGTGCTCCTTTGAGGCCGCAACCAAACAGCAGCATGATGCGGGTTTAGCAAGCCTTCTTGGTGTGTTGAAGTGCACATTTCCTTTTAGTTTCACAAAGATGAGGTGATGAGGTGAGATAAATAAAAAATAAAACAAGGTGTTCAAAGAGAGCTAAAAGGATTAGAGGTGTATTGTATTTAAAAGAGAAACTGGCATGCAGATGAATATATATGAGGTATATTCCAAATGATGGTGAGATCAGAAATTCTTGTTCTGTGTCATGTCACAAATAAGATTCTGATCAGATCCAACTTAGAACAACATGACTTATCTTAGACAGAGATATGATACAGAGAGGTCTCCCAATAAACTGTTGGACTGACAGTTTAAAATCAAAACAGTTTTTTAAATCTCTCCCTCGTTCCCTCCCCTCTTTCTCTCTCGCTCTTTTTCTCCCTCTCTTACACACACACACACACATGCATGCACGCACGCTCGCACACACACACACACACACACACACGCACACACGCACACACGCACACACGCACGCACACACACACACACACACACACACTGTTGTAACCTGATTCTTGTTGACACTTTTAGCCTCAGTCAGCCTCTTTTCTAAAGTAGAGCAAATATAACATTTGGTACACCAGCATAGTCCCATATGAAATGGTACACCAGCATAGTCCCATATGAAATGCATCCCTTGCCTCCTCCCTTAGATTTTGTTTTTGACGGTAAATAGGCCTGTAGATTGGCCACTGTGTGTAATCCCCTACCTATAGCACGAGGAATTTAACCTCTCTCTCTGAAATTGATGTATGGTGGCCTAAAACTGCATTTCGTTGTGTCTGTACTTGTACTCTGCACAATGACAATACAGTTGAATCTAATCTAATCTAATCTAATCTAATCTAATCTAAAATGATTATTTCAGAGATGATCATTAATTCACTTAATTATCTAAAAGAAAACAATACGCAGAAAGAGAAACTGACACCCAAACACACCCACATACTGTACACTAGGACGCCATAGAGGCAGAGGACAGTTAGGACGAACCGCAGGGCTCTGTAGCCTACTGAAAAAGGGCCGCTACAACACGGTGACCAAATTTATCATTCTTAGGGAGGGAGGGCATATATCAAATAATACACTATATATTATTTTGTAGGGGCCAATGTTTCTGGCAGCACCCCTGCAAACACACACACACACACACACACACACACACACACGGAACTGACTGTCAACTGGATGTATAACCCTGCGGCTGTGAGTGAATCTGTTGAATTGGCACCGCTAATTATCATGCACAACAGGGCTGCTGCTTCTTAACCACGTCAAAACCCAAGGATCACAAACATCACTTCAGGCAGAAGGTTGTCTGTGTTTTGTGCTGTTGTAAGAAGATGCGGATGGGATTCAATCAATGCAAACAGGAAGAGTTGTGCTTCATGAAAGAACATGTACATCCTGACATACTGTATATTATGCATCCACAAATAATGGCATTAAAAACTGTACAAATGAACAGACCCCCAAACGTCACCAGTGACATCAGTTAAATACTACTGAAAACAATGAATCAACTAGTGTGTGTGTGTGTGTGTGTGTGTGTGTGTGTGGGGGGGGGGGGGGTTCACCAAGTCTCACTGGTAGAATTTTGAACTTAAACAGCTTTACTAAAACTCTCCTCCTTTCAGCCTTAACCTTCAATGGCTTACCTTAAGTGCATTGATTTATTGTAGTTAAAATATTGTAGATTGAACAATATAACTCAAAAACAGCTTACAATAAAATAATTGGTAGTAGCCTACTTATAAAAACATATTTTCATCTTTCCAATACAAATACTTCCCAATAGACTACTGAAATTTTAACTTCCTAATTACCATGTCACTGGTATTTACATCAATGGGACTTATTGGGATTATTACATTAGCTTTCCACGTTTGATAGCCTAAGTGAAACAGCTGTAAGAGTACGAGAAGCCGCCGTTGGATGCATGCGGCTACCCGACGCGCTGTGATTTCTCTTGCGTGGCCTACCGTTGCATCCTGATCTGACTGCGCAACAGTATGCTATCCGCTGGGCCGGCGCACGACAGAGGGGTTACCAAGATCGCATACTGTACATGCCACATGTCTAGATTCACAAAAAAAGTAAACTAAGATAACTTACCTTGTTTGTCAAATAAACTCCAGATTCATAGCTGTCTTTGTTAAGCAGCCTGGTTGAAATCTTGAAGACACAATCTTCTGTTTAAGCCTATACTTGGTCGCCCGTTTTTTCTTCCCCCTCACCTTACTAAATTTTTCATCAAAAGTAGATTATAACTTATCTACAGGTAAATCTGATTTTATTTCAATGAAGAACATCTGCGTACTGGCAGGTCTGAAACTTCTTAGGTATATTAGCGTATAATCCAAAAAACCTGACAGAAGTAGTTGCACTGTCACGTTGTGCGTGTGGTGGCAATCTACACTGACAGCGTCGCGGAAGCGCATCGTAGCCTAGCCCACTCTTGAGTTGCCGACCGCGCAGACTGCTTCCTTGATAACGCTAAACTACTGTGCAAGAGACCGTGATGGAGGCAAAACACACATTCATATAACTTCAGCTTCCAGTCGAAGTGAGTAATGAGAGTTTGGTAAAATAATGTCAAAGTAAAAGTAAAATTCAACAAAATATTGTCACCACTCGAATGAATGAATATATGTGTGTGTTATGATGTGTGTGTATGTCTGTTAGAGATTGAATGCAGATTGAAGATCAGGCCTCAACAGCATTCCTTTGGATAGTGACTGACTGTGTTGGAAACAAATAAAACAATTTAACTCTTCTTTGTTATAGCCTACTGTATTTTTCCTCTGGCCCCTGTGGAAAACGCTGAAGCCTGAAGTGATAACTGTGGTCTCTTTCTCACTCACACTGCTGTGTCAGCTTGTCCAGGTGTTAAATGGCACAACTGAAAAACATGCTGGTGACCACGACCAGCCGAAGGTGACAGGACTGGCCTGAAAAACGCTGTGACTGCAGTAAAGTCACAGCTCCGTGGGTTAGGAACAGGCCTCACAGGGGTTGTGAATCTCATACAGCCTGTGCAGCCCTTTACCACCTATATAGCCAACCTATAGCCAATGCTCTTTACTTATAGGCTACACACCACATAGGCTATACAGCCAACCTATAGCCAATGCTCTTTACTTATAGGCTACACACCACATAGGCTATACAGCCAACCTATAGCCAATGCTCTTTACTTATGAGGCTACATACCACCTATATAGCCAATGCTCTTTACTTATAGGCTACACACCACATAGGCTATACAGCCAACCTATAACCAATGCTCTTTACTTATAGGCTACACACCACATAGGCTATACAGCCAACCTATAGCCAATGCTCTTTACTTATGAGGCTACATACCACCTATACAGCCAACCTATAGCCAATGCTCTTTACTTATAGGCTACACACCACATAGGCTATACAGCCAACCTATAGCCAATACTCTTTACTTATGAGGCTACACACCACATAGGCTATACAGCCAACCTATAGCCAATGCTCTTTACTTATAGGCTACACACCACATAGCCTTTACAGCCAACCTATAGCCAATGCTCTTTACTTATGAGGCTACATACCACCTATATAGCCAATGCTCTTTACTTATAGGCTACACACCACATAGGCTATACAGCCAACCTATAGCCAATGCTCTTTACTTATAGGCTACACACCACATAGGCTATACAGCCAACCTATAGCCAATGCTCTTTACTTATGAGGCTACACACCACATAGGCTATACAGCCAACCTATAGCCAATGCTCTTTACTTATAGGCTACACACCACATAGGCTATACAGCCAACCTATAGCCAATGCTCTTTACTTATGAGGCTACACACCACATAGGCTATACAGCCAACCTATAGCCAATGCTCTTTACTTATAGGCTACACACCACATAGGCTATACAGCCAACCTATAGCCAATGCTCTTTACTTATAGGCTACACACCACATAGGCTATACATCCAACCTACATCCAACACACACTCTCTCTCAACATCCTTATACACACTCTCTCTCACACGTACAATGTCCAGCCCCTTTCATGACAGGCTTAGCAGCCAGCTCTACTGCTCACATGCTTTGCTGGTTTGTGTTGACACTTAGAGTTCTGCAATGACCTTGGGCAAGCAAGCAAGCACGGCTGCCTAACCACTGGTGTAGGGGGTGGGGGTGGTGGTGTAGGGGGGAGGAAGTGGGCCTGCTGAGGAAAAGGCTGACTTAGAAGAGGAAGCTGTGTGGTTAAAGGAGTGATTGAGAGGAGAGAGGGGGGGGGGGGTGGAGGTGGTGAAGACCATGGGGGGAGGGATGGCAGAGACAGAGACATGTGAAGACCATGGGGAAACAGACGGCAGAGAGAGAGAGAGAGAGAGAGAGAGAGAGAGACATGTGAAGACCATGGGGAAACAGATGGCAGAGAGAGAGAGAGAGAGAGAGAGAGAGAGAGAGAGAGAGACATGTGAAGACCATGGGGAAACAGACGGCAGAGAGAGAGAGAGAGAGAGAGAGAGAGAGACATGTCAAGACCATGGGAAAACAGACGGCAGAGAGAGAGAGAGACATGTCAAGACCATGGGGGGGTGGGGTGGCAGAGAGAGAGAGACAAAGAGAGACAAAAAAAGAGAGAGAGACAACTTGTATTACTGCTGGAGAGAGAAAAAGAGACAAAAGGAGAGAGAGACAACTTGTATTACTGCTGGAGAGAGAGAGAGACCAAAAAAGAGAGAGACAACTTGTATTACTGCTGGAGAGAGAAAAAGACAAAAAGAGAGAGAGAGACAACTTGTATTACTGCTGGAGAGAGAAAAAGAGACAAAAGGAGAGAGAGAGACAACTTGTATTACTGCTGGAGAGAGAGAGAGACCAAAAAAGAGAGAGACAACTTGTATTACTGCTGGAGAGAGAAAAAGACAAAAAGAGAGAGAGAGACAACTTGTATTACTGCTGGAGAGAGAAAAAGACAAAAGGAGAGAGAGAGACAACTTGTATTACTGCTGGAGAGAGAAAAAGAGACAAAAAAGAGAGAGACAACTTGTATTACTGCTTTATCCTGAATAATGCTAGGCACCAATCAAAATAAACACTAATCAACAGTAAATAATAAAATGAAGAAACTAACAACCATCACATCCAAACAAATGTCACACACTCAGACCTTCCAGGAACATATAGTGTAAATCTTTATTTCATATCATTCGTCAAGTACAGAACACTGAATTATTTTCATAATATTGTTGCTAATATCATCTTCATAACTGTCAATAATATACTTTGACAACAACATTGGTAAAACTGCAAGAGAAGAGAGAGTGGATGATGCTTGGGTCATTGTTACTATCACCGTTATTTCAGAGGGTCATGGAAGGACGCAAACACACCTGACCATAAACAAAAAAAAAAAAAAAAAAAAAAAACATTGACAAACATGACACTGTTAAAGATACGTTGCTAGGGGAGACGTGGGCCTCCTGTTCTCTTTTACTGTAGGTCCTCTACTGCCATAGCAGAAGCCTGTGTAGAGTGGGTGCACTGGTAAGGAAATGTCTTTGGGTGGTCTCCTCTAAGGCGACCAACTGCACACTCTTTTAAATTCATAACAATAATAAAAACAAAAGAAAAAAATACACACACAACCCCCCACACACATTACATGGAGTTAAAGAAAAGTGAGACCTCAAAAATATGTTGTTGTTCGGGATGTCAGGGTTGGTGCCCGGTAACTGCACCTGTATACTAATAAGATGTTCCAAACCCAAGCTGGAGACTGACTCTAGAACAGTTGAGACCCGGTTCTAGCTGGGGAGTCTGTTGTTATTATGGCACTGTGCACTGGTGAGGTCATAATGTTGTATCTCCATGGAAACCTCTAACAAAACCATGGTAATGACTCACTGTTTGGGGCTAACCCCAAATGGAACAAGCATGCCAGCAGTGATTAGTGTTGGATCACCCACCGACATCTTTGAACAGTTTGACGTCAACAGAAATGATAAATGTGTGGGCTATACATATGAACAAATGCACAGGAATACACAGTGCAGATGTATAAATGTGTGAACCAATGAGAAGAGCTCTGACAGTGAACAGCTATGAGTGTCAGAGCAATGCATCCATGATTGCAGATCTGACTCCAGCATAGCATGGATGTAATCTTAGTCAGCTCCATACCAGAACAGCTCAAATCAGGGCGGGCACTGCCACTGCCAACGTTAGGGTGGTGTCAGAACCCAGACACATGGTTGGCATACCTCTAGTTTTTTGGATAAAGTGCTGTCAACAGGGAATGATGGTCTAACTTGGTCCTGTTCGTCACCAATGCAAGTATCTAAGTTTATGCTAAACCACCTGGGGTTGGTTAATTAATCGATATACTAGATTTCATCTAGATTCACAGAAACCTTGGGAGGTTCGGCTACAGCGTTTACCCAAAGTATGTCATCCAACTACATTGTGCCTTTGCACCACCACCGACGGCGGAATGTGATTAGACGGGAAGCGTTGAGTGGCGTCCATCGTCTGACACCTCCCCCGGGAATCAGATATGTAAACAGTAACAGTGAAACTGACACCTTCCCACCCGATCTTACAGTGACGCAATCAAACTTTATATCTGACCTCTAGTCAGAGCAAAACCGACTTGATTCTGGAGTCCTACAAAATTAGCTACACTGATGCTAAGCTAATGCTAAACATTAGCCAGTTTTCCTCAAATTCCCATGGCTACCACAAGTCTTGTCCTCATGCTAAGGCTAATTTGATATTTTTCTTTTCCAGTGTGCAACAGCTGCATGAATCTGCCCCAATACAATTACCCAGAGCATTTAAACATCTCTCATTCAATGTAAAAAAACAACATCAAGGAAAAACCCTGTCGCCCAACAAATCGTTTCAAAAGCAACTGATCACTACTCTATGGAGAACCCAGAGCCTCTATGATGAACTAGGGAGAACTGCACTGTCCAGATAGTTGCCTACAACGTGATGTCATGATGTGATGTCTTTTTTTTAAAAAGTATATTATTTGGGCTTTTTACCTTTATTTAGATAGAACAGTGAAGACTGACAGGAAGTAAGTGGGAGAGAGAGATGGGGTGGGATCGGGAGAATGACCGCAGGTCAGACTCGAACCTGGGTCCCTGTGGTCACTTGGACCTGTATATGGTATGGGCGCTGTAGCCTGCTGAACCACAGCGCAGCAAACAAAGCAACCCATCAAACAGTTTTAAAACCAACTGATCACCTCTCTGTGGAGAACCCGGAGTCTCTATGGTGAACTATGCAGAACTGCACTGTCCAGATAGTTGCCTACAACAGGACACCATAATGTGATGTCTGATGTAGGTCCCATTTTAGGCCAAAGTGGCCTTGTCATCTGTGGGGTCAGATATCAAAAGTATCTGTAACAATGACTGTAAAAAAAACAACAAAAAAAAAAAAACAATGGACAATGTATTCCACCAGAAGGAACTAAAAATATAGCAGATTTAACCAAACATGGTCAATTCTGAGTTAGCTGACCTTGCACACTCTGGCTCCAAAAAGGTCTTATTACTCACAGCAGGTTTTGCCAATATGGCCGACCAAGTTTAGCTTCATTTCCTCAGAAGGAAAGTGCGTGACGCCACACGGTCCATGGGTTCATTCAGTCATTGGTCGTCTCTCCACATGCTTCAGTGCCTCAGCATATGTAACAACCTGTGATATGTGAATCACATTTTTGATACGAAGTGAGTGGCTCTCTGTCCACATCTACACTCCCATCACACCAACACAAAAGCAATCCATCTACCGAACGAAAACCCACCCTCCAACAACCTCCATTGTACCACCTCATGTACCACCATGACTGGGTACAAAATCCCAAACAGACTGGGCATATAGTGGAGGAATACACCACCACCACCACACGCTCAACACCCGAGAGGAGGTGAGCCAAGCACATCGGCCTGCTCCAATCTGTCACAGATGCCCCTGAAAAGCCAAGCGCTTGAGGAGAACCCTGTAGAACTCTCTAGAATCTGCTGATCTGCTGGGTCACTTTGGATCAGTCGGATCATGGATGGATCTATTGTGTAAAGTCGATGCCAGGGCCCCAGAACCAGGGCTCGATATGTTCTGGATACAGGTGCTTTCTAAGAAACCGGACTTGAACAGTCAGGTAACAAAGGCCGCAGCTGTTGGGGAGCACTGATCTGATCGGACACTTTCTACAGGGGGGGGGGGGGGCATCCAGACATTTCATTCTCTGTCTGCTTGTCACTTGGCAGGCAGTGTGGAGCAGGAAGTGATGTCAGTCGTGCGAGGTATCGATGTGTTCATTCAGATTACAGTACAGAGCTGTGGATGCAAGAAGAAGATAAGAGAACATGCTTTGAGCTATAAATCACAGGGTCTTTCTGCTACATTGCAGAGGCCTCTCACTCTAATTGTACATTTCGTCGGTGGTCAGACGCTCTCTGACTGCACGGACCACTTTGTTTCCATCATCTCTCTCCCTCGAGCTTGCTTCCTCTCTCTTTTGACAGACAGCATGGTGTCTCTGTCGCTCATCACATTTAGCAGTCTTAACCACAGCAAAAAAAAAAAACCTCCAGCGTGGCACGGCATCACATGAAAAAAGCAGAGTATGCCAAATGAGATGACCTCTGACCCCCACTGCTGCATGGAGCTGCTGATGAGATGGAGTGAAACTAACTCAATAAAAATTATACAAACATAAATAAATAAATAAATGATTAAATAACATCACAGCGATGCTATTGGATCACATCCACTCCACAGTACTCAACCATGAGTATCAGAATCAAGTGAGCAAGAAGTGTATGGATGCTCCTTAGAGCCGCCGGGCTATACAGATACAATATTTAATTTAATTTATTATGTTTTTTTTCATTTAATTTGATATTAAACGTCACTCTCACTCAACCTCATTGCATTGATAAGTCCACTCCATATAGGGGAGGGGAAAGGGTAGATAGCCAACAAACACGGCAACAAACAAACAAATGTAAACAAACAAACAAATGTAAACTTTGACACAGAACAATAAGAAAAAAAAAAGAAAATGAAAAAAAATATTAAATGTTCATAGCAGCAGTTTTTTT